>NC_060255.1:55538317-55889393 GCF_921293095.1 Ischnura elegans | reverse complement strand
CGTCCAGGTTTTCATTTTTATTTAGATTTCGTAATATTTAACGAGTTATTTCATTCCGAATTTTTCCCAAATTATTTTCTTGAGCCCGCGGCAATCGCCGCCATTCCTCTCCGCCAAACGGGCGGTGGTCGGTGCCCGTAAGATATACACGCATTTCCCTATCTCATACGTGCATGTATACGGATGAAATTTGGAGAGGGCTAACATGGTTATGATCCCAGTAAAGCCTCACCGCCTAACTTTTTTGAGTATTGATTTTTTCATTACGTATTCGGTATCGCATATGCAACAGTCATTTGTTATATATACGGATTTCACATTGACATCGGCCATAGGCTTAGAAGGTGAATTTACTGCAATGGTGTCATGGAAAAGAGCATAACTTCCAAAGTATTTCACCTAGGCCTATGAAATTTGGCAGATAGGTACATCATTGTATTGTTATTATGAAAATATAAAATTTAGTCCAATAATGGCCATCACTTTCGATATATATCGAACCTACGTTTTCTTTACTTCTATCGAATGTTAATAACTTATTGGAATACTCATCTCCGGGGGAAAGTTGTGCCGGCATTACATGTAAAAACGACCAACCTATTGAAAAAAAAAACAGACGTCATGGATATTTCAGAGAACCCGCGTCAGTATAATCGAATTTTCGATTCGATTATTATAACTAAAATGAATATTGAGATAACTTTATAAGTATTTGCGGTAGATGAATGAAATTTGGTAAATTGGTACATATTGGTATTGCTCATAATTCAATGGGGAAATTTGTTTTGTATGTAGTCCCATATTCGATATATATCGAATCTGTGTTTTCTTAAAATATATCGAATTGCAATAACACATACATTTTGGCATCCACGGGCATATGTGCGATGGTAATAGATAGTGGATGACCATAGAATGATTTTCGAATCAATAGCTTTGAGCATTTTGCCGTACAGATTTCAGTGTTATCGAACGTTCGATTCGATTATAATAAGAAATAGGAATATTGACATAACTTGGGAAGTATTTGAGGTAGATGAATGAAATTTGGTAAATGGGTAGATATTGGTATTTGGCATCATGCACAGGGGATATACGTTTTGTATTTTGTCTTACATTCGATATATATCGAATCTGCGTTTTCTTAAAATATATCGAATTGCTATACTACGTAAAAATAAAGCATCCACGGGCATAGTTGTGATTAAAATAGATAGTGGATCACCATAGAATGGAATTCGAAGAAATAAATATGAGAATTTTACCATACAGATGTCATTATAATCGAAGTTCGATTCGATTATTATATGAAATACGAATATTGACAAAACTTGAGAAATATTTGAGATACATGAATGAAATTTGGTGAATGGGTACATATTAGTATTCCTCATAACGCACAGGGGAAATTTGTTTTGCATTTAGTCCCATATTCGATATATATCGAATCTGCGTTTTCTGAAAATATATCGAATTGCTATAACACATACGATTCGGCATCCACGGGCATATGTGCGATGGTAAGAGATAGTGGATGACCAAAGAATGAATTTCGAATCAATAGCTATGAGCATTTTGCCGTTAAGATGTCAGTGTAATCGAATGTTCGATTCGATTATAATAAGAAATAGGAATATGGACATAACTTGAGTGATATTTCACGTAGATGAATGAAATTTGGTAAATGGGTACATATTGGTATTTGGCATAACGCACAGGGGATATACGTTTTGTATGTCGTCTCACATTCGATATATATCGAATCTGCGTTTTCTTCAAATGTATCGAATTGCAATACTACGTTAAAATTAAGCAGCCTAGGGCATAGTTTTGATGGTAATAGATGGTGGATGACCATATAATGAAAATCGAATCAATAGCTATGAGTATTTTGCCGTACAGATGTCAGTGTAATCGAAGTTCAATTCAATTATTATATGAAATACGAATATTGACATAATTTGAGAAATATTTGAGGTCATGAATGAAATTTGGTGAATGGGTACATGTTGGTATTCCTCATAATGCTCTGGGGGAATATATTTTGTAAGTTGAGATACATTCGATATATATCGAATCTACGATTGCTTAAAAATATTGAATTGCTATACCAGGTAGAATTTAGCATCCACGGGGAAAGTTGAGAAAGTAATAGATAGTGGATGAAAGGAATGAATAGAAATGGAGAACATAATAAAAGTATGAATTCGTTTGCGTATTTTTCAAGATAGATGTCACTCTCATCACAAGTTCGTTTCGATATTTGTAGAAAATATTCAAATTGACATATCTTCATAACTATTTCAGTTACACCAGTAAAATTTGGAGTGTGTGTACATATTAGTATTCGTCTTACATCCCAATCGAATTAAATGAAAATAACAGGCTAACTATCGATTTATATCGAATATAAATTTTCATAAAATATGTCCAATTGCTATAACCTGACGTGGTCGAATTTTCAAACATTTTACCAACTTATGGACCCAGGACTAGGCAACTTCTGACACTACTCGATCTCAATACCCTTCACTAACACGCTTGATATATTCAAGCGCATATCGACTCGTTTACATATATAAAAGCTGCAAAACGATTGATCACTTATTGATTGACACAAATTCACAGCCCAAACTACCGGGTCGATCGAGTTGAAATTTTCGGTGGGAAAACTAAAAAAAAATTCATCGGGAGAATAAATCTGAAAATTCCAAAAAGTGCGATACTTTTCGATATATATCGATTTGAATTAACATGGCAGCCTTATGGGACTTAAACTATTTCCTTAATTATGCCATAACTAGGCGTCTTGGGGTATTCGTCTCCCACTGACGTAAACTAGATTTTTTGGTCGATTTTTTGATACCTTAACTTTTTGCGTATCTTACTCGATTACTGTCGAAATAATTTTTAAAAATCGACAATGCTTTTCTTATGGACCAACTTTGGAATTTATTTTGACCCACTTGCAAAAGTAGTAGGACCGTCGCCGCCTAATACAATTTGTCTAATTTTTTACCTGATTTTTTGGCTATCTCTGAATTTTCGTATGTCGAATAGATTCCGAGTTATTAGCATTATCGAAATAACATTGTCGAGATAGGACGATCGATAAATATCGATTTGAGAGCTGGCGCTTCAAAATTAGGCTATTCAGCTCAAAAAAGCATGCCTACAAACGTACCTCCGGTACGTCCAGGTTTTCATTTTTATTTAGATTTCATAATATTTAACGAGTTATTTCATTCCGAATTTTTCCCAAATTATTTTCTTGAGCCATCCGGCAATCGCCGCCATTCCTCGCCGCCAAACGGGCGGTGGTCGGTCTCCGAAAGAATTACACGCATTTCCCTATCCCATTAATGTATTTAGGCGGGTGAATTTTTGCGGAGGGCTAACATAGGGCTATACCAAGTAAAGCCTCACGGCATAACTTTTTAAAGTATTGATTTTTTCATTACGTATTCGGTATCGCATATGCAACAGTCATTTGTTATATATACGGATTTCCCTTTGACATTGGCCATAGGCTTAGAAGGTGAATTTACTGCAATGGTGTAATGGAAAAGAGCATAACTTCCTAAGTATTTCACCTAGGCCTATGAAATTTGGCAGATAGGTACATCATTGTATTGTTATTATGACCATATAAAATTTAGTCCAATAATGGCCATCACTTTCGATATATATCGAACCTACGTTTTCTTTAATTCTATCGAATGTTAATAACTTATTGGAATACTCATCTACGAAGGAAATTAGTGCCGGCATTACATGTGAAAACGACCAACCAATTGAAAAAAAACAGATGACATGGATATTTCAGAGTACCGGTGTCAGTAATATCGAATTTTCGATTCGATTATTATAACTAAAATGAATATTGAGATAACTTTTTAAGTATTTGCGATAGATGAATGAAATTTGGTAAATTGGTACATATTGGTATTGCTCATAATTCAATGGGGAAATTTGTTTTGTATGTAGTCCCATATTCGATATATATCGAATCTGCGTTTTCTTAAAATATATCGAATTCCTATAACACATACGATTCGGCATCCACGGGCATATGCGCGATGGTAATAGATAGTGGATGACCATAGAATGATTTTCGAATCAATAGCTATGAGCATTTTGCCGTACAGATTTCAGTGTTATCGAACGTTCGATTCGATTATAATAAGAAATAGGAATATTGACATAACTTGGGAAGTATTTGAGGTAGATGAATGAAATTTGGTAAATGGGTAGATATTGGAATTTGGCATCATGCACAGGGGATATACGTTTTGCATTTTGTCTCGCATTCGATATATATCGAATCTGCGTTTTCTTAAAATATATCGAATTGCTATAACACATACGATTTGGCATCCACGGGCATATGCGCGATGGTAATAGATAATGGATGACCATAGATTGAATTTCGAATCAATAGCTTTGAGCATTTTGCCGCACATATGTCAGTGTAATCGAACGTTCGATTCGATTATAATAAGAAATAGGAATATTGACATCACATGAGAAGTGTTTGAGGTAGATGAATGAAATTTGGTAAATGGATACATATTGGTATTTGGCATAATGAACAGGGGATATACGTTTTGTATGTCGTCTCACATTCGATATATATCGAACCTACGTTTTCTTCAAATGTATCGAATTGCTATACTACGTAAAAATTAAGCATCCACGGGCATAGTTGTGATTGAAATAGATAGTGGATCACCATAGAATGAAATTCGAAGAAATAAATATGAGAATTTTACCATACAGATGTCATTATAATCGAAGTTCGATTCGATTATTATATGAAATACGAATATTGACATAACTTGAGAATTATTTGAGATACATGAATGAAATTTGGTGAATGGGTACATATTGGTATTCCTCATAACGCACAGGGGAAATACGTTTTGTATGTCGTCTCACATTCGATATATATCGAATACGCTTTTCATTAAAATATATCGAATTGCTATATCACATAGTTTTTAGCATCCACGGGCATAGTTGTAATGGTAATAGATATTTGATGACCATAGAACGCAACTTCAATCAATAGCAATGAGTATTTCACTGTACCGATGTCAGTATAATCGTAAGTTCGATTCGATTATTACGGCAAATACGTTAATTGATATAACTTGATAAGTATTTCAGGTAGATCAAAGAAATTTGGTACATGGGTACATATTGGTATTCTTCTTAATCCAATAGTGAAATATGTTTTGTATGTAGTCTAACATTTGACATATATCGAATCTGCGTTTCCTTAAAATGTATCGATTTGCTATACCACGTAGGTTTTTGCATCAACGGGCATAGTTGAGAAGGTGAGAGATAGTGGATGACCATAGAATGAATATTAATCAATATCTATGAGCATTTTACATTATATATGTAAGTGTTTTCGAAATATCGATTCGATTACTATAACAAATACGAATATTGACATAACTTGAAAAGTATTTGAAGTAGATGAATGAAATTTGGTAAATGAGTAAATATTGGTATTCCTCATAATGCAATTAGGAATGATGTTTTGTATTTAGTCTCTCATTCGATATATATCGAATCTGCGATTACTTAAAATGTATCAAATTGCTTTATATCATTATATTTAGTATCCAAGGGCATATTTGAGAAGGATTATAGATAACGGATGAATGTGATGAATCCGTATGGATATAATGATGAAAGTTTGAATAGATTTGCGTAATTTTCAACACAGATGTCGCATTAAGCATAAGTTCGATTCGATTATTGTAGCAAATATGCAAATTGACATATCTTCATAACTTTTTCAGTTAGAGGTATGAAATTTCGTGTGTGAGTACATATTAGTATTCCACTTGCTGTCAAATAGAAAATAATGAAGACAATGGGCTAAGTTACAATTAATATCAAATAAGAGTTTTCATAAAATTAATCGAACGGCTTTACCTTTGACATGGTGAATTTTTCGAACTTTTCAGCAACTTATGGACCCAAGACCAAACTACTTAGGACACAACGAAACACACTATACCCACCACGACACGCTTGAAGAATTCAAGCATTATATACTCGTTAGATATATAAAAGCTGCAAAGTGATTGATGACTGACTGATTGATACAAATTCACAGCCCAAACTGCCGAATCGATCGAGATGAAATTTTCGGTGGTAAAACTAAAAAAATATTCATCGGGTGAATAAATCTGAAAATTCCAAAAAATGCGATACATTTCGATATATATCGAGTTGAATTAACATGGCAGCCTTATGGGACTAAAACGTTTTCCTTAATATCATCATGAATAACAGTTATAGAGAGATCACCTCCCACTGACGTAAACTAGATTTTTTGGTCGATTGTTTGAAACCTTAGTTTTTCGTCGATCTCTTTCGATCACTGTCGAAATAATTTTTGAAAATCGATAATGCTTTTCTTATGGGCAAATTTTGGAATTTTTTTTTACCCACTTGCAAAAGTAGTTGGACGTTCGCTGCCTAATACAATTTATCTAATTTTTTACCTGATTTTTTGGCTATCTCGGAATTTTCGTATGTCGAATAGATTCCGAGTTATTAGCATTATCGAAATAACATTGTCGAGATAGGACGATCGATAAATATCGATTTGAGAGCTGGCGCTTCAAAATTAGGCTATTCAGCTCAAAAAAGCATGCCTAGGTTTTCATTTTTATTTAGATTTCGTAATATTTAACGAGTTATTTCATTCCGAATTTTTCCCAAATTATTTTCTTGAGCCCGCGGCCATCGCCGCCATTCCTCTCCGCCAAACGGGCGGTGGTCGGTGCCCGTAAGATATACACGCATTTCCCTATCTCATACGTGCATGTATACGGATGAAATTTGGAGACGGCTAACATAGGACTATTCCCAGTAAAGCCTCACCGCCCAACTTTTTAAGTATTGATTTTTTCATTACGTAATTGGTATCGCATATGCAACAGTCATTTGTTATGTATACGGATTTTGCATTGACATGGGCCCATGTCTTAGAACGTGACTTTACTGCTATGGTGAAACGGAAATGAGCATAACATCCAAAGTACTCCACCTAGGCGTATGAAATTCGGCCAGTAGGTACATCATAGTATTCCAAATATTACTATATAAAATAGAGACCGTAAATGGACATCACTTTCGATATATATCGATACTACGTTATCTTGAATTTTATCGAATGCTACTAACTTTTTGGAATACTCATCTCCGGGTGTTGTTGTGCCGGCATAACATGTGATACGACCAACCAATGGAGAATAAAAACAAATGACATGCGTATTTCAGATAACCGGACTCAGTAAAATCGAATATTCGATTCGATTATTATAACTAAAATGAATATTGAGATAACTTATTAAGTATTTGTGGTAGAAGAATGAAATTTAGTAAATTGGTACATATTGGTATTCCTCATAATGCAATGGGGAAATATGTTTTGCATGTAGTCCCATATTCGATATATATCGAATCTGCGTTTTCTTAAAATATATCGAATTGCTATAACACATACGATTCGGCATCCTCGGGCATATGTGCGATGGTAATAGATAGTGGATGACCATAGAATGAATTTCGAATCAATAGCTATGAGAATTTTGCCGTACAGATGTCAGTGTAATCGAACGTTCGATTCGATAATAATAAGATATAGGAATATTGACATAACCTGAGAAGTATTTGAGGTAGAAGAATGAAATTTGGTAACTGATTACATATTGGTATTTGGCATAATGTACAGGGGATACACGTTTTGTATGTCGTCTCACATTCGATATATATCGAATCTGCGTTTTCTTAAAATATATCGAATTGCTATACTACGTAAAAATTAAGCATCCACGGGCATAGTTGTGATGGTAATAGATAGTAGATGACCATAAAAGGAAATTCGAATCCATATCTATGAGATTTTTACCATACAGATGTCAGTATAATCGAAGTTCAATTCGATTATTATATGATATACGAATATTTACATAACTTGAGAAGTATTTCAGGTAGATGAATGAAATTTGGTAACTGAGTACATATTGGTATTTGGCATAATGCACAGGGGATATACGTTTTGTATGTCGTCTCACATTCGATATATATCGAATCTGCGTTTTCTTCAAATGTATCGAATTGCTATACTGTGTAAAAATTGAGCATCCACGGGCAAAGTTGTGATGGTAAGAGATATTGGATAACCATAACATGAAATTGGAATCAATATCTATGAGATTTTTATCATACAGATGTCAGTATAATCGAAGTTCAAATCGATTATTATATGAAATTCGAATATTAATATAACTTGAGAATTATTAGGGGTAGATGAATGAAATTTGGTGAATGGGTTTATATTGGTATTCCACATAACGCACAGGGGAATTACGTTTTTTATGTCGTCTCACATTCGATATATATCGAATCCGCTTTCCATTAAAATATATCGAATTGCTATATCACATAGAATTTAGCATCCATGGGCATAGTTGTGATGGTAATAGATATTTGATGACCATAGAACGAAACTCTAATCGATATCGATGAGTATTTCACTGTACAGATGTCAGTATAGTCGTAAGTTCGATTCGATTATTACAGTAAATACGTACATTGATATAACTTGATATGTAATTCAGGTAGATCAAAGAAATTTGGCAAATGGGTACCTATTGGTGTTTCTCTTAATGCAATGGGGAAAAACGTTCTGTATATAGTCTCACATTCGATATATATCGAATCTGCGTTTTCTTTAAATGTATCGAATTGCTATACTACGTAGGTTTTAGCATACACGGGCATAGTTGAGTAGGTAAAAGATAGTGTATGACTATAGAATGAATCTCTAATCAATACCTTTGAGTATTTTACCGTACAGATGTCAGTATATTCGAAAGATCGAGTCGAATATTATCACAAATACGAATATTGACATAACTTCATAAGTATTTGAGGTAGTGGAATGAAATTCGGTAAATGAGTACTAATTGGTATTCCTCATTATGCACATGGGAAATATTTTTTTATGTAGTCTCTCATTCGATATATATTGAATCCGCGTTTCCTTAAAATGAATGAAATTGCTATAGCACATAATATTTAGTATCCAGGGGCATAGTTGAGGTTTATAGATAGTGGATGAATAGAATGAATCGGTATGGATAATATGATGAATGTATGACTAGATTAACGTATTTTGCAAACAGATGTCACTTTATTCATAAGTTCGACTCGGTTATTGTAGCAAATATTCAAGTTGACATATCTTCATGACTATTTAAATTAGATCAATGAAATTTGGAATATGATTTATTATTAATATTCCTCTTACTGCCAAGTAGAAAAAAAGAAGATAATTGGCTAACTTTTGATTAGCTTCGACTATCCATTTTCATAAAATATATCAAATTGCTTTAACTTAACGTGATAGATTTTTCCAAGTTTTCAACAACTTATGGACCCAAGACCAAACTACTTATGACACAACGATACACACTATACCCTTCACTAACACGCTTGATATATTCAAGCGCATATCGACTCGTTGGATATATTAAAGCTGCAAAACGATTGATCACTTATTGATTGATACAAATTCACAGCCCAAACTACCGGGCCGATCGAGTTGAAATTTTCGGTGGTAAAAGTAAAAAAAAATTCATCGGGAGGAAAAATCTTAAATTTCCGAAAAGTGCGATACATTTCGATATATATCGACTTGAATTAACATGGCAGCCTTATGGGACTAAAACTCTTTCCTTAATTACGACTAAACTTGGCGTCTCAGGGTAATCGTCTCCCATTGACGTAATTAAGATTTTTTGGTCGATTTTTTGGTACCTTCGTTTTTCGTCGAACTCTTTCGATTACTGTCGAAATAATTTTTGAAAATCGACAATGCTTTTCTTATGGACCATCTTTGGATTTTTTTTTACCGACTTTTAAAAGTGGTTGGACATTCGCCGCCTAATATAATTTATCTAATTTTTTACCTGATTTTTTGGCTATCTCGGAATTTTCGTATGTCGAATAGATTCCGAGTTATTAGCATTATCGAAATAACATTGTCGAGATAGGACGATCGATAAATATCGATTTGAGAGCTGGCGCTTCAAAATTAGGCTATTCAGCTCAAAAAAGCATGCCTACAAACGTACCTCCGGTACGTCCAGGTTTTCATTTTTATTTAGATTTCGTAATATTTAACGAGTTATTTCATTCCAAATTTTTCCCAAATTATTTTCTTGAGCCCCCGGCAATCGCCGCCATTCCTCTCCGCCAAACGGGCGGTGGTCGGTGCCCGTAAGATATACACGCATTTCCCTATCTCATACGTGCATGTATACGGATGAAATTTGGAGAGGGCTAACATGGTTATGATCCCAGTAAAGCCTCACCGCCTAACTTTTTAGAGTATTGATTTTTTCATTACGTATTCGGTATCGCATATGCAACAGTCATTTGTTATATATACGGATTTCCCATTGACATTGGCCATAGGCTTAGAAGGTGAATTTACTGCAATGGTGTAACGGAAAAGAGCATAACTTCCAAAGTATTTCACCTAGGCCAATGAAATTTGGCGAATAGGTACATCATTGTATTATTATTATGACCATATAAAATTAAATCCAATAATGTCCATTACTTTCGATATATATCGAATCTACGTTTTCTTTAATTCTATCGAATGTTAATAACTATTTGAAATACATATCTTGAGAGTTACTTATGCCGGCATAACATTTGAAACGACCAACCAATGGAAAAAAAACAAATGACATGCGTATTTCCGAGAACCTATGTCAGTATAATCGAATTTTCGATTCGATTATTATAACTAAAATGAATATTGAGATAACTTGATAAGTATTTGAGGTAGATGAATGAAATTTGGTAAATTGGTACATATTGGTATTCCTCATAATGCAATGGGGAAATATGTTTTGCATGTAGTCCCATATTCGATATATATCGAATCTGCGTTTTCTGAAAATATATCGAATTGCTATACCACATACGATTCGGCATCCACGGGCATATGTGCGATGGTAATAGATAGTGGATGACTATAGAATGAATTTTCAATCAATAGCTATGAGCATTTTGTCGTACAGATTTCAGTGTTATCGAACGTTCGATTCGATTATAATAAGAAATAGGAATATTGACATAACTTGGGAAGTATTTGAGGTAGATAAATGAAATTTGGTAAATGGGTAGATATTGGTATTTGGCATCATGCACAGGGGATATACGTTTTGTATTTTGTCTCACCTTCGATATATATCGAATCTGCATTTTCTTAAAATATATCGAATTGCTATAACACATACGATTTGGCATCCACGGGCATATGCGCGATGGTAATAGATAATGGATGACCATAGATTGAATTTCGAATCAATAGCTTTGAGCATTTTGCCGCACATATGTCAGTGTAATCGAACGTTCGATTCGATTATAATAAGAAATAGGAATATTGACATAACTTGAGAAGTGTTTAAGGTAGATGAATGAAATTTGGTAAATGGGTACATATTGGTATTTGGCATAATGAAAAGGGGATATACGTTTTGTATGTCGTCTCACATTCGATATATATCGAATCTGCGTTTTCTTCAAATGTATCGAATTGCTATACTACGTAAAAATAAAGCATCCACGGGCATAGTTGTGATTGAAATAGATAGTGGATCACCATAGAATGAAATTCGAAGAAATTAATATGAGAATTTTACCATACAGATGTCATTATAATCGAAGTTTGATTCGATTATTATATGAAATACGAATATTGACATAACTTGAGAATTATTTGAGATACATGAATGAAATTTGGTGAATGGGTACATATTGGTATTCCTCATAACGCACAGGGGAAATACGTTTCGTTTGTCTCCTCACATTTGATATATATAGAATCCGCTTTTCATTAAAATATATCGAATTGCTATATCATATAGTATTTAGCATCCACGGGCATAGTTGTGATGGTAATAGATATTTGATGACCATAGAACGCAACTTTAAACAATAGCAATGAGTATTTCACTGTACCGATGTCAGTATTATCGTAAGTTCGAATCGATTAATATCGCAAATACGAATATTGATATAACTTGATAAGTATTAAGGTAGATCAAAGAAATTTGGTAAATGGGTACATATTGGTATTTCTCATTATGCCAAGGGGAAATACGTTTTGTATGTAGCCTCACATTCGATATATATCGAATTTCGTTTCCTTAAAATGTATCGATTTGCTATACCACGTAGGTTTTGGCATCCACGGGCATAGTTGAGAAGGTGAGAGATAGTGGATGACCATAGAATGAATATTAATCAATATCTCCGAGGAATTTACTTTATGTATGTAAGTATATTCGAAATATCGATTCGATTATTATAACAAATGCGAATATTGACATAACTTGAAAAGTATTTGAGGTAGATGAATGAAATTTGGTAAATGAGTAAATATTGGTATTCTTCAAAATGCACATAGGACATATGTTTTGTATTTAGTCTCTCTTTCGATAAATATCGAATCTGCGATTACTTAAAATGTATCAAATTGCTTTACATCATAATATTTTGTATCCACGGGCATATTCGAGAATGTTTATAGATAATGGATGAATAGAATGAATTTGTATGGATATTTTGATGAAAGTATGAATAGATTTGTGTTTTTTTCAATACAGATGTCACTTTATTCATAAGTTCGATTCGATTATTGTAGCAAATATGCAAATTGACATATCTTCATAACTATTTCAGTTATAGGTATGAAATTTCGCGTGTGAGTACATATCAGTATTCCACTTGCTGTCAAATAGAAATTAATGAAGACTATGGGCTAAGTTCCAATTAATATCAAATATGAGTTTTCATAAAATTAATCGACTGGCTTTACCTTTGACATGGTGAATTTCTCGAACTTTCAACAACTTATGGACCCAAGACTAAAGTACTTATGACACAACGATACACACTATACCCTTCACTAACACGCTTGAAGAATTCAAGCGACAATATACTCGTTACATATATAAAAGCTGCAAAGTGATTGATGACTGACTGATTGATACAAATTCACAGCCCAAACTGCCGAATCGATCGAGATGAAATTTTCGGTGGTGAAACTAAAAAAATATTCATCGGGAGAATAAATCTGAAAATTCAAAAAAGTTCGATACATTTCGATATATATCGAGTTGAATTAACATGGCAGCCTTATGGAACAAAAACCATTTCCTTAATCACGACATAACTAGGCGTCTCAGGGTAATCGTCTCCCATTGACGTAAACTAGATTTTTTGGTCGATTTTTTGGTACATTCGTTTTTCGTCGAACTCTTTCGATCACTGTCGAAATAATTTTTGAAAATCGACAATGCTTTTCTTATGGACCAAATTTGGAATTTTTTTTTACCCACTTGCAAAAGTAGTAGGACCGTCGCCACCTAATACAATTTATCTAATTTTTTACCTGATTTTTTGGCTATCTCGGAATTTTCGTATGTCGAATAGATTCCGAGTTATTAGCATTATCGAAATAACATTGTCGAGATAGGACGATCGATAAATATCGATTTGAGAGCTGGCGCTTCAAAATTAGGCTATTCAGCTCAAAAAAGCATGCCTACAAACGTACCTCCGGTACGTCCAGGTTTTCATTTTTATTTAGATTTCGTAATATTTAACGAGTTATTTCATTCCGAAATTTTCCCAAATTATTTTCTTGATCCCGCGGCAATCGCCGCCATTCCTCCCCGCCAAGCGGGCGGTGGTCGGTCTCCGGAAGAAATACACGCATTTACCTATCCCATTCATGTATTTAGGCGGGTGAAATTTGCGGAGGGCTGACAGGACTATGCCCAGTAAAGCCTCACGGCATAACTTTTTAAAGTATTGATTTTTTCATTACGAAACCAGTATCGCATAGGCGACACTCATTTGTTATGTATACGGATTTTGCATTGACATGGGCCCATGCTTTAGAAGGTGACTTTGCTGCTATGGTGAAACGGAAATGCGCATAACTTCCAAAGTATTTCACCTAAGCCTATGAAATTTGGCGAAACGGTACATCATTGTATTGTGCATTTGACCATATAAAATGTAGTCCAGTACTGTTCATTACTTTCGATATATATCGAAACTACGTTTTCTTGGATTTTATCGAAAGCTAATAACTTATTGGAATACTCATCTCCGGGGAAAGTTGTGCCGGCATAACATGTGAACCGACCAACCAATGGAAAAAAAACAAATGACATGCGTATTTCCGAGAACCTATGTCAGTATAATCGAATTATTCGATTCGATTATTTTAACTAATATGAATATTGAGATAACTTGACAAGTTTTTGTGGTAGATGAATGAAATTTGGTAAATTGGTACATATTGGTATTCCTCATAATGGAACGTGGAAATATGTTTTGCATGTAGTCCCATATTCGATATATATCGAATCTGCGTTTTCTTAAAATATATCGAATTGCTATAACACATACGATTCGGCATCCACGGGCATATGTGCGATGAAAAGAGATATTGGATGACCAAAGAATGAATTTCAAATCAAAAGCTATGAGCATTTTGCCGTACAGATGTCAGTGTAATCGAATGTTCGATTCGATTATAATAAGAAATAGTAATATGGACATAACTTGAGTAGTATTTCACGTAGATGAATGAAATTTGGTAAATGGGTACATATTGGTATTTGGCATAATGCACAGGGGATATACGTTTTGTATGTCGTCTCACATTCGATATATATCGAATCTGCGTTTTCTTGAAATATATCGAATTGATATACTACGTAAAAATTAAGCATCCAAGGGCATAGTTGTGATGGTAATAGATTGTGGATGACCAGAGAATGAAATTCGAAACAATAGCTATGAGCATTTTGCCGTACAGATGTCAGTGCAATCGAACGTTCGATTCGATTATAATAAGAAATAGGAATATCGACATAACTTGAGAAGTATTTCAGGTGGATGAATGAAAATTGGTATCTGGGTACATATTGGTATTTAGCATAATTCATAGGGTATAAACATTTTGTATGTCGTCTCACAGTCGATATATATCGAATCTGCGTTTTCTTCAAATGTATCGAATTGCTATACTGCGTAGAAATTAAGCATCCTCGGGCATAGTTGTGATGGTAGTAGATAGTGGATGACCATAGAATGATTTCCGAATTATTGCCATGAGATTTTTACCATACAGATGTCAGTATAATCGAAGTTCGATTCGATTATTATATGAAATACGAATATTGACATAACTTGAGAAATATTTGAGGAAGTTGAATGAAATTTGGTAAATGGGTACATATTGGTAATTCACATAACGCACAGGGGAAATACGCTTTGTATGTCGTCTCACATTCGATATATATCGAATCCACTTTTCATTAAAATGTATCGAATTGCTATATCACATAATATTTAGTATCCACGGGCAAAGTTGAGAAAGTCATATACAGTTGATGAAAAGAATGAATGGAAATGTATAATATGATGAAAGTATGAATAGATTTGCTTTTTTCTCAATACAGATGTCACTTTATTCATTAGTTCGAATCGATTATGGTAGCAAATATGCAAATTGACATATCTTCATAAATATTTCAGTTAGAGGTATGAAATTTCGTGTGTGAGTACATACTAATATTCCACTTGCTGTCAAATAGAAATTAATGAAGACTATGAGCTTAGTTCCAATTAATATCAAATATGAGTTTTCATAAAATTAATCGAATGGCTTTACATTTGACATGGTGAATTTTTCCAACTTTTCAACAACTTATGGACCCAAGACGCAACTACTTATGACACCACCATATCTCCTTACCCACCACGACGCGCTTGAAGAATTCAAGCATTATATACTCGTTACATATTTAAAGCTGGAAATTCATTAAAATTGCGTGATTGACCATAATTAGCAGCCCAAACTACCGGGCCGATCGAGCTGAGATTTTTTGTGGTAAAACTAAAAAAATATTCATCGGGAGAAAAAATCTGAAAATGCCAAAAAGTGCGATACTTTTCGAGATATATCGATCTACTTTAACATGGGCTCTTATGGAAAAAAAATAAATTCGCGATATGACCTACTTTAAATCGCCGCACGCGGACGACATCCAAATGGGAAACATTAGTTTTTTGGCCGATTTTTTTGGCATGGGTTAGAAGCTTCCAAGTCGAGCCGATTTCGAGATATCGATTTACACGCGTTCTTATGTGATTTCGATTTGACAGCTGGCGAACGAAACTTAAGCTATGTAGCTCGCGAAGATGTTGGCACAAGCCTAACTATTCGTTAGACTTAGGGTTTTCTTTTTTAATTAGGTATCGTAATAGTTAATGAATTATTTCATTTTGAAATTTTCCCAAATTATTTTTTTGGCTTCCCGGCGATCGCCGCCATTCCTCCCCGCCAAACGGCAAGTGGTCGGACTCGGTAAGAAAAACTCGCATCGCCTTATAGGAGGGAGCATGGCAGTAGACGGGAGAAATACGATAAGTATGGGACGATACCCAATCAACCATCGCGGTCCATTCTTCGAAATGCATTGCTCTTTTGTTTTCAAATTATTATCTTAGGCCTCATGCACCATGGATGGGTATATGAGTTTGATATAAGGGCCGCCATTGCCTGTTCGGTGAACCTATGCTGCCATTGAAAAACGCGAATTTGCACTACTTGGTTGGTATTACAGGTAGACCAATGAAATTTGCAGGAATGGTACATCTTGGTATTCTTCACGGAGCAATGTTAAACATACTACTGCTGGTGGGCTCACCTTCGATATATATCGAATCTACGTTTTATTGTATTTTAACGAATGCTAATAAGTACTTGGAATATTCATAAATGGGGACAGATGTGCCTGCCTAACATTGAGAAAGACCAAGAAATGGAATACCAACCAATGAAATTGCGTATTTCAGAGTTCCGGGGTCAGCATAATCGAAAGTTCGATACGATTATTATACCAAATACGTAAAGTAGCATAACTTCTTAAATATTTTTGATAGACCGATAAAATTTGGTTATTTGGTACATCATAGTATTCCTCATAATTCAATGTAAAAATATAATTTGTATGTAGTCTCATATTCGATATATATCGATTCTGCGTTTTCTTAAAATGTATCGAATTGCTATACCACATAGTATGTAGCATAGAAGGGGTAAGTTGAGGTGGTATTAAATAGTTGATGATCGTAAAAAGAATTCTGAATCATTAAAGTTGCGCATTTCACCATACAGGTGTCAGTGTAATCGAAAGTTCGATTCGATTATTATACCAAATAAGTAAATTGGCATAACTTGATAAGTATTTTCGTTACACCAACGAAATTTGGTAAATGAGTACATCTTGGTATTTCTCATGAAGTACACTGGGAATACGTACTGTATGTAGTCTCATATTCGATAAATATCGAATCTGCGTTTTCCAAAAATATATCGAATTGCTATAATACTTAGGATTTAACATCCACGGGCATAGTTGAGAAGGTAATAGATAGTGTACGACCATAGAATGAAATTCTAATCAATAGCTATGAGCATTTTACTGTACAGATGTCAGAATAATCGAATGTTCGATTCGATTATTATAACAAATACGAATGTTGACATAACTTGATAAGTATTTAAGGTAGATGAATGAAATTTGGTAAATGAGTACATATTGGTATTCCTCATAATGCACAGGGGAAATATGTTTACTATATAGTCTCACATTCGATATATATCGAATCTGCCTTTCCTTAAAATATATCGAATTGCTATAACACATAGAATTTAGCATCCACGGACATAGTTGCGAAGGAAGTAGATAGTGTACGACCATAGACTGAAATTCTAATCAATAGTAATGGGCATTTTACTGTGCAGATGTCAGTATAATCGAAAGTTCGATTCGATTATTTTACTAAATACTTAAATAGCCATAACTTAATAAGTATTACTGTTAGACCAATGAAATTTGGTGAATTGATACATCTTGGTAATACACATAATGTGTTGTGTAAATATGTTTACTATGTAGTCTCATATTCGATATATATCGAATCTGCGTTTTCTTAAAATGTATCGAATTGCTATAATACATGGGATTTAACATCCACGGGCATAGTTGAGAAGGAAAGAGATAGTGTACGACCATAGAATGAAATTCTAATCAATAGCTATGAGCATTTTACTGTACAGGTGTCAGTATAATCGAAAGTTCGATTCGATTATTACAATAAATACGAATATTGACATAACATGATAAGTATTTCAGGTAGTTGAATGATATTTGGTAAATGGGTGCATATTGGTATTCCTCATAATGCACAGGGGAAATATGTTTACTATGTAGTCTCACATTCGATATATATCGAATCTGCTTTTACCTAAAATATATCGAATTGCTATACCACATAGAATTTAGCATCCACGGGCATAGTTGAGAAGGAAATAGATAGTGGATGACCATAGAATGAAGTTATAGCCAAAAGCTATGAGCAATTTACTGTACAGATGTCAGTATATAATCGAAAGTTCGATTAAATCATTGTAAATTATACCAATATTGACATAACATGATAAGTATTTGAGGTAGATGAACGAAATTTGGTAAATGGGTACATATTGGTATTCCTCATTATGCACAGGGGAAATATGTTTTGTATGTTGCGTCAAATTCGATATATATCGAATCTGCGTTTCCTTAAAATATAACTAATTGCCATACCACATAGAATTTAGCATCCACTGGCATAGTTGAGAAATTAATTGATAGTCGATGAATAGAATGAATAGAAATGTATAACCTAATAAAAATATGAATAGATTTTCGTATTTTTCAAAACAGATGTTACTTTTTTTTACCATAGAATGAAGTTATAACCAAAAGCTATGAGCAATTTACTGTACAGATGTCAGTATATAATCGAAAGTTCGATTAAATCATTGTAAATTATACCAATATTGACATAACATGATAAGTATTTGAGGTAGATGAACGAAATTTGGTAAATGGGTACATATTGGTATTCCTCATTATGCACAGGGGAAATATGTTTTGTATGTTGCGTCAAATTCGATATATATCGAATCTGCGTTTCCTTAAAATATAACTAATTGCCATACCACATAGAATTTAGCATCCACTGGCATAGTTGAGAAATTAATTGATAGTCGATGAATAGAATGAATAGAAATGTATAACCTAATAAAAATATGAATAGATTTTCGTATTTTTCAAAACAGATGTTACTTTTTTTTAAGTTCGATTCGATTACTGTAGAAAATATTCAAAATGACATATCTTCATAACTATTTCAGTTAGACCAATGAAATTTGAAGTGTTTTTGCATATTAGTATTCCTCTTACTTCGCAATAAAAATAATGAAGAGAATGGACTACCTTCAGATTTATATCGAATATGCGTTTTCATAAAATATGTCGAATTGCTTTAACATTACGTGGTGAAATTTTCGAACTTTTTACCAACTTATGGACCCAGGACTAGGCTACAATTGACACCACCATATCTTCTACCCTTTACACACCCGCTTGAAGAATTCAAGCACCCAATCGACTCGTAGTTATTAAACCTAAGGGCTTAGACACCATTAGTTCTGAGGCAGGAGCGGATACAGAAAAAAAACTCAAGGGGGGAGCGCAAAATATATCTTGAGCTACCTTTAATTATGTCGCAATGGCAAATATAATAATTAAGTCACATGCAAAGATTAAGAAATTTCCATAGGAACTTGTAATACACATATACAAGACAATGCCATCTTATGATATAAAAAAGTTACAATTGTGATTCTGCAATGTTAGGCAATGCGGACGGCCCCGCAAGGGGGGCACGCGTTCCCTGCGCCCCCAATATGTATCCGCCACTGTTCTAAGGGTTGAGCGATCATGAAATTCCAATGTGGGCTTTTAACTCTACTTAATTCAGCAAAACCTGTTTGCTGCAAACTTTTTTGCCACAACATATCCGATCCGTGAAAGAATGCTGTAATCTACTTTTCTGACTGGCCAAATCTCTATGAATAAAATATAGTCCATGAAAGATCTACAAGATTTTTCATCTTCGATCTGTCTTTCAACACCCAAGGTATGAGTGCAATCAGAGAAAGCGATAATTCTTGAGCGGATTCTTAAAATAGCCGAGCTAACAATTGGACGGGGATTAGTCTAGGCAAGCACTATGAAATTCCAATGTCTTACTTTTGCCCTATTAAGAAAAAAAAGGAGATATTACTGTGGTGAATATTCAAAGCATGCCTTGGCAACAGAATTTTTTCATAGCCACTGGGAAATACTGGGCTTCCTGAGTTATGTATTGAAAAACATATTTAGTATTTTAAAGTCTGATTTTTTAATGGTAAGCACTGTAAGCGCACAGAGAAAATTGCTTTTTGGTGTAACAGGCTAACAAATTTGGCCGGCAATCGGGATATCCGGGGTTCGAATCCCGGCCAATTCAAATATTTTTTCATAGAGAACTTCTTTTTGGTTGGTGTATTTTTTATGGTAACGCTAGCCTGCGCAACCAGGAAATATAGCGCATAATTAGAATTCAAACTTATTATAATTAATACAAGATGTGTCAAGTATATGTCAAACTTAGCCACGATCGGCTAAAAAAACTGGAAAAAAGTCAATGCCAATATATGTCCATTGAAATGTTCCTGTGCTATGCACCTAATTTGGCTCATTTGCCCTCGAGGGGAAGTTAGTATGATAACATTATTTTTAATCCACGTTCCTCATCTCTTTACTAGTTGGCAAATGTGCCAGTTTCGCATAAATTTTATTAATAAGTAATCCGTCTATTAAAAAAAATCAAATTAAAGGTAAATTACGAGAACCTTCCCAAAATAAAATTAACTTTAATTTATTAATAAAATTAATATTATTCTAGGTTAACGCCATTATTTTTGTATTTTTATTGGCAAGCAAATATTTCCTAAAAATTGGAGAATACTCGTTTTTACATAGCTTTCATAACAACATTTTTTAACCATTATTGTGAAAAGCTGCAATAAAATATTTGTTTTGGACTCCTTAGTCAAGGGAACACCATCTGAATGCAACCCAACATAAGGTGTCCTCCGAAGCTGAAACGTGACATATGCTCTCATTCCGACAACATTGGCCCGCCAAAGATCTGACTGATTGCATGGTCACTTCATTCGGAGAGACCAGACATCAGCTGCGATCACTCGAACAGCACAAAGCATAAAAAGCAGCAATGACCATCGGGAGTAGAGTAGCAGATGGGTAGTACAAAAGATAAATGCTCGCTACTACATTTATTCTAAATTTGAACATCGGATGAGGACATTTCCATCATTGACCTCACCTTCAGAGGTCGGACCTTCGAAACGTCTTCTTTTCAAGGACATGGTCACCAAAGTCGAACGCTTTTCCAGATGTGCTGCTTACACGCATTCTGTGGTTCCTCCCGTTTATTTGACAGTCATTCGTGGGCCAAAATTTAGTGAAAACATTCACGTTACTTCATTGGATGAATGGCATCATGTATATTACCGTAAATCATTGATAAGGTTAATAATCATCGAAGCATTAAACTATGAAAAAACTATGTTAGAGCGTAGGTTTCCGCGGCGATGGTTTGATCTCTGCATTTCTCCAGGGTTTTCTTCCGCGTCAGATTGTTGGTTGACAACAGTTTCGCTGGCTATCCTGCCAGCGTCTTCAAGTTAGTTAAGGAGTGCCGATACTTCCTTAGACAAATCAGGGAAGCAATAGAAATTCAAAAAACACCTTTGAATTTCAATAGAGAAGATGGATACTTCCTTCACAGCGCCTGGAAAAGAGTGATCAAAGAGAGAGCCAACCAGAGAGAAGCACCCAGTCAGACAGCCAATCACAGTGCAGCTCCCATCCAGCCTACAGTATATAAGCGAGGCAGAAACCAACAGCCGACACCTTCGACCTGAAGACGCTGGCAGGATAGCCAGCGAAACTGTTGTCAACCAACAATCTGACGCGGAAGAAAACCCTGGAGAAATGCAGATATGAAAAAACTAGTATAATTACTCCACCATAGAAAATATTTGCTTACTAAATAAAAAGAAAAACTACTGACGATAGTAAAGATTAATGTTCGTCTTCTTGTGAGAAGATTTCCGTAATTTAATTTTCATTTATCTGTTCACACGACTGACTACTTATAAATAAAATATACACGAAACTGAAACATGGAACATATCGATGACTAAGTTCAAACAACACGTATCTCAAAAATAGCAACTTTTCATGAGAGCAAAAGAAACGATTTATATTTTAAATTGTACACAGAAATTAAAAACCAAAAATTCATAACACTGAAAAAGAAGCATACATTTGCAAACAAAAAGTTGTTTTTGCTTGAATTTTATTTTTTAGATTGAGATTACATTTCATTACACTTTGCTTAAGATACCTGTCTCAAACACGCCAAATTTCCAAATTTAGAGGTAAGTGTTGTTAGAACTTAGCCATCGATATGGTTCAGAGATAAGGATCGTATGAAGTAAAATGAATTGAGGGCGTGGAAGAGGATGCAATACATTAAATGCGCAGAAGGAAGAACGAGGAATAAAGAGAAAACTAAAAACGTTGAAGAAACCATCAGCTTTTTCTTTAAGAGTAAATAAAATAAAATAAAACAGACAAATGTTATTAGCTAAGGCCCATACAATGGAGATTGCAATAACATAAAACAACATGAACTGAGAGGTCAAGCATTGATTAAGGTACTGAGAAAGGTTGATAATCTGTGAACGGTTAGGCGACAAAGCGGGAAAGACGAGCATATGAAGATCGAGAATATCGCATCACACCACCTTCGACCTGATGACGTCAGTAGGTTCGCTGATGGGGCCGTCGTCAACCAAACTCTGTTCGCGGAGAAAACCCGGAAGATAGAAACACGCAAAGGCGCAAACCTGAGAGGCCGAATTCCGCAAGCATTCGAGCAATTCAAACATTTCCGACTAAGTCAACCATATCTTACGATCGCCAAGATACTACGGTAGATCAGATCAAAAATAAAATAAGAGAGATAAATACACCAACGGATGAAGTTCGCCATGAAAAAATATTTCACTTAGCCGGGAAACATCTCTTAATAATCACCTATTAAAACTGCCTAAGATCGGAAAGTTTCCTTCTTTTGATAGGGCAAAAATAATCCTTATTTAAGCCAAGCGCTACCTGCTAGCAGTGTACTCTGCTACCTTCTAGCAGCCCGCATCGTATCGGCGCTCATAGCCTCGCACCAAGGTGGCCTCACACAGCAGGAGCCAGACGTCACACAGGCTTTTCCCAGCATACATACTTAGCCTTCGCGTTTTCGTGCGCTTGAAAATTTTCCCTTTTCATTTAATGGCGAAAAATAGATATTATCATTTAAAAATCTAAAAGCGTGAAATACGAACTCCAGGAGTCTAATCTTTCGATTTAGGCAATAAAAAAATAGGAAACCACCCTTTTATTGGCGTCGTTCTCGAGTTCCTTTTCGGTTTCGAAACCACCACCGAGCCACTGTTTCAAGTGCAAGAAGAGGAAGTAGTTGATGAGCGCAAGGTCAGGACCATACGGTGGGTGTTTAAGGAGTTCGTAACGACAATCCTTTTGAAAACAAGAATTGTATGACAGAACCCACTTCACTGTTGGCGGGATCAGCGATTGTCGCGGACATTATTGTTTGCACGTGCGGACAAGCAAACGACTTCTAAAACAAAAACAATGCTGCTATAGCTTCTCAATTAATCATTAGATGTCGCTGCAAGAGTAGTACTGTGCTCTATATTAAATATAAGCAAACGGCTCCTATACTTTATGAATATACCTCGTATATAGATGTAGAAACACTCAACATAACATTGGAGTGTTTCAATAGAAGTCGAACACGTTCAGAAAACCCGAAATGAACCTTTCTGGTTCCGGACGACCGGTCCCAAATTTCGAAATCCTCGCCTTCTGTTTAAACGAAGAATTTCAATCATGATAATATTAAGTTTGAAGGTGTGCCGAATCCATGGGACCCGAACGTATGTACCACCACCGCATAACGGTCGTTCGAGTGATAAATCCACGTTGGCAGTCTGGGGACTATGGCAACTGGATTTGAATGCGAGGACAACGGAAAGTCAGCCTGCAGACCCCCCCTCAACGCTGCACTGCGATGCGATGCAGGGACCGCAACCACCTCTCGGGTTCCGACACTCAAAAGGCGTGCCTTCAGACTTCGTTGCGTTGCGACTTGTACTTGAAGAACCCGTTTACCCGATTGACATTACAATGACAATGGAGAGGGAAGAGATTATGACGCTTTGGAAAGTACACATACAAAAGCCAGCATAAATAGGCATGACCGTGGCAGATTTACCCGGTTATCAAGATTTTTTTTCTATTTTGGATGTTGCAACATATTCAGATATTTTTTTTAAAGCCATTTCTTGAGCTTTCCTTACCTCTGTTTTTAAATTTCCCGCTACAAGTTGATCTTTTTTTAATTGAATGCTCTCTTCGCCTGGCCTATTCTCCAGATAATTTCTGTCTTGCTTTTCCAATCGCTAGTTATCCTGTTTCCCAAATAACAGAATTCATCCACCTCTACCAGTCATTGCTTCCCTATTTTATAATGTTATTCTTTACTTCTTCTCTTCTGTTGCATACTAATATCTCGGCTTTCCTTGTCCTTCGATGTAAATTAATTTACATATATTTTAATTAAAAGTTTCACAAAAAGAGTTACGTAAAGATTCCACTAAACTACGAGTCAAACCATGGACCTTAATCTTTCTGATGATACAACAAGATGATTTATAGATATAATGAAAACGAGTTGGCCCATTTGCGAATTGAAAAGGGAAGTCAAATTTAGTGGGGTAGACAGGTCAGGATAAAATACAATACGCTACTTGAAAACTACCTTATTCAGTAGAATACTTTCATAATATTATTACCACAATAACGTGTATATATCATACTTTAGACTTTATATACATTAGAAACAAACTTTTCCGTTTAAACCCTTAAATTGGGAATCGCTCAGCCTCCCGTCAATAAACTTTACCTCCCTGACAACCTTTATCGGAAGTATTTCTATTCTCAATTTAAATTAACATTTCTTCTGTCTCATATGGAAACTTAGGCAGGATAAAAAAAGAAAACTGGAGGCGTTCGAGATGTGGGTGAGGAGAAGAATGGAGAAAAATGGAGAAAGTACAGTGTGAGGAAAGGAGGAGGAACGATGAAGTGCTGGACATGGTGGGTGAGTAGAGGCAGCATTTAGATGAGATACGGAGGAGGCAGAAGATAGGGATGTAGCGAGTACTTAGCAGGAAGGGAATGTCGATAACAGTATTAAACCCCCCCCCACCCGCCGAAATATAAAAACTCAATAACTTTTCTTCATAAAAGAATTACAAAATATTGAAAAATCATGAATTTATAAAATATTTCTTTAAAGAATGAAGTTTTTCGATTATGAAGAGTGTTAAAATTAGTTTAAAATCATTATTTAGTTCCCCGTTTTTCAAAAATTTCCCCACTGAATTTGGACCCCCCTCCCCGAACAAAATCCTTGGCTGATATTAGAGGGTAGAATATTGGGTAAACGAGGGATAGGAGAGAAAGAAGTACGATTTTTGGATAGAATGAAAGGGAGTGGGCCTCATTATGAACTAAAGAGAGAATTCCATGGAGGGAGGGGAGATTGATAGAATACATGTTAAAAACTCAATTCAAACCTATCTTAATCGGTAGAATACTTTCATTATAAAAAATGTATCATTCCAACACAGACCGCGTGCCGTTCATCTGTCTCGAACATTCGCCCACGTTGCGTCCCGTCTTCGGCGGTCCGTCCAGGCAAACCCGGGATCAAGGTGATGTAATTCGGCTGAGGTGGGGCGATAGCCCCGGCGGGCGGGTGGGCAGGAGAGAGTGGGGCAGCGGTCTTGGGGCAGGTGCGGGTCGGAGGGCAGGTGCTCGGCGCCAAGGAGGGCAGATGGCCCCCGCCCCGCCCCCACCAACAAGCACACCTTTCCTCCCCGTGCCAAGGATTTCTTATTATTATTGCCGCCTTACCTTCTTCCAGACGCACGAGCGCACGTCTTGGAAGGAGGCATCTGCTCCCCTCTCCCCTTCCTAAGGAATGTTTTGTCGCGTGCCTCAAGGGGGCAGAGGAAAGAAAAGAGACCGCCCGTCAGCCCGCCCAGCAGACCGCGGCCCCTCGGACAACACCCGCCGCCGTCACCAGGAGACCGTGAATTCCCGCGCGAATGCGCAATCCAACAACAATTGACTCGTGCCCCGCGCAGCTCCCAGCGCCAGTGGTTGTGTCAAGGGGACTCCGTTCAAGGAGGCCCAGGAACATGACAGTTAAGCGTTGAGGCTGTTTCACACAGGGCGCGTCATTGCACATTTTGACGTGTGTATGAAGGCGCAATCAAAATTGCGTCGTGTTAAGTGGTGAAATGCTACAACACATGCGAGAATGCGTGGCTGCAAGCAGGGGCGGATCCCGGATTTCTTTCTGAGGGGGCACAAGCAAGGCCTTATCCAGGAGTTTGTTCTGGGGGGGCACAAGTATACCTCGTAATACAAAACGAACGCAATATGATGGGACCGTATAAAAAATCTTGCATATTTTTTAAGGGTCTGGGGGGGGGCACGTGCCCCCGGTTCCCCCCCTCTTAGATCCGCCTATGGATGCGAGACAACAAAATATCCCCTGCTCTAATTCTAACTTCGTTTTCTCGCAATTTCAAAATTTTTCAAAGCTAACCTTCGGAATGACATGTCCCATTTTTTACGGCCTTTAAATCTGTTGCAGTTTCGCGCGCATTTTATTCGGCAGAGCCACTAAGTAGATGTATCTCATCATTATAGGGCGGGTTTAGGCGGGGGTTATGGGGCGCAGTTCGAATTGGGTGATACCATCCATGGGGTTAGGCACGATGGCCAATTCCTATAGAAAAGTGTAGTATTCTAACTCAGGCTCAAAGCTATGACTCCAGCAGGATATTCTGAACACAAATATCCAGACTTTTTTATGACACACTATCAACGCAATAATGGCCTTTAGAGGTGAAAAGTGTAGTTGCGTAAATAAATTATACACAGCCAAGCATTTTAAAAGTAAAATTGCTATAATACACTAATATTCACAGCTTACTTATTTACATAATGGGAATGAGATAACCAAATATTAAAGTTATGCCTACGTGTATGTAAAAAGGAGGTGGAAAATCATCTTTCACAATTTTACAAGAAAGATTATTTCCCGATAATTATTATTCATTTTCCCTAGTATAAGACGACTTTCCAGATACAATAACATCTCCAGACTTGATTTCAACAGCATTGACTAGAAGCAATACCAAAAATGTAGCCGTAGCTGCCCACTTTAAAAACTAAATCGTGCAAGGAGTTTCGATACATTAATGCTTCATCATGAGGCATTACTACTATAATACTAGGGAAAATGAACAATAATTATCGGGATATAACCTTTCTTGTAAAATTGATAAAGATGATTTTTCCACCTCCTTTATACACCAAGGCAAAACTTTTGTATTTGGTTATCTCATTCCCATCATGAAATTAAATATGCTGTGAATATTAGTTTTTATCGTAATTTTACATTTAAAATGTTAGGCTGATGACTACTCTTGCCAATGGACCCGTTAAATATTTGAGCTTAATTAAACGAGAGTCTTGAATGGATATCAACACAAACGAAATCGCAATCTCACCCATTTCGAGAATAATTATTTCAAACAACCGCATATTTTTGTCCAACCTTAATCATTTTATGTCCTCAAAAAATCAGAGTATTAAATAAAATGTTGATATGGCTGGATACTCTAGAAAAACCGTTTTCCTAAAAATATGTTGCGCTTCCATAGCACAGTAGCTATGGTGTTGCGACCCCATGTTTATGGGCAACAATGCTTAAAATTGTCTCCCCAGCCACCTCCTGAAATATTGCAGATTCCTACTGAAAAATCCTGCATAACTTGTCAATTCACTACCCGGCCTGAACCTTAGTTTTCCTTAATATTAACTTAAACGGCCTAATAGAGACCAGGAACAAAGTAGGCTTTACACAGGCGACGCATATGCTGTGTCGTCGCATGTGGAAGGCCTTCGCGCGAAGCAACAGGCATTGTACGAACAAGAAGAGAGCAGTTGTCTCGTGCCCCACGCATCGTCGAGCGCTCAGGCAAGACGCTAACATGCTCCCACCCGGTTTCCTGTGAGCTTACTTCCTTCCTTCTGAGGCGCACGTGCGGCCGACTATAAATTAACATAAGATAAAAAAAAGAAGAGCAGTCCGCGCTCTCGCGACCAAAAATTACCGCCTTTTTCTCACTCAATGAGGTGCCACCAAAAAATGAAGTGAATATCATTTTATAATCAGGCCATGGGCGTACTCAGCGAGGGGCAGGAGGGGGCAGCTGCCGCCCGCCCCTAGAAGCAAAAATCGCTTACGTCTTTAAGGAAAATCAGACTGGATTGAATCGAAAGTTTTCAACAATTTCTCTTTGATATTAGTTTAAGACATGTAGCTAAAAGTTTTTTAAGCAAATATTTTTATACACTAATAAAGAGCTGTCTTAAAATTCTGGTTTCATTCACCTTTTCCATGCTAAAATGTCACAACTTGAACGACCATGGCTTGCCCCCCCCCCCCCCCCCAGTTTTGATCCTGGGCACGCTCTTGAATAAGGCATAACCGGCGTCTCTTAATCGGAGTTTATAATATCCATGCTGATATCTGGGCTGTTCCACAGCGTTTTTACTTGCAAACAAAACCGGTTTCACCTCATATCGTAGGTATAAATATTGCACCTGAATAATGTATCCCAACCACACAAACATTGCCTCGTCAAGTTACTCTTCCATGAGCCTTTTCGACATCTTTACCTCCATTTAATCAAAGTTTTTTTAATCAAATTATGGCTCAATTCATTATATTAAAAAAAATTATAACAATAAAAATGAAAAAATTGGAAAAAGAAAAAAAGATAATTTTCTATAAAACTGTTGATAATTCCTTGAATTAAAAAAAAGGAAAAAAGTTTTAAAAAAATAATAATAAACAAAAATAACTTATCACCAGATTGGTAATTCAAAAAATGCAATAAAATTCTCCAATAAAAATTGTAAAAAAATATATATTGCCTGATATTCTGAATCTTTATTGTTTTGTGTCAAAAAATCATAGTTTTAAGTTTCTATTTCTCACAGACAACACTTATACCAGCCACGATACCAATGCGCCATTCTTTAAATTGTTTATTGTAAACTGGCTGGTTGGGGTGAGCCAAGCCTCATCGATACAGCACGATATTCGCGACTTCGGCGCGATAATCCCTTGATTTTTATTTTAGCTCGTTGGTGACCGTTAAAATTTGTGAAATAGTGCAAATTCCAGTATGACTTGTATGAATATGAAATCAGGGATCCGGTTGGTATGGTGACCAGAGTGGTGGCTCCACACCTAACTATGTGGAGGACAGTTCATGCTAAGAATTAAGGGTAGGGGGCTTTTAGGCGCATCTTATACTTAGTACGGGAGTATTGCATACCCGCTGGGGTAAGCAGGAGTTACTGGGGGGCCTTCTCCAGAATTTTTTTTAAGATTAATGGTTCAAAATGGCGAGTTTTACGGCTTTCTGAGGGGAATTTGATTAATCCTAACACTATTCTATAAGTATTACTAATCCAATTAAGTAAAATGGATTAAACTTAAAAAATTCTCTGAGCTCTGGGGTAGGGGGGGGTTAATCCACGTTTATCCCCCAAAACCCACCCTCGCTGCGCCACTGACTTCATGTGCAACGCACTGACCGTCGGATGAGACGTTAGGCCGTGGTCTCCTAGGCGTCTTTCACTAGGAGGAGGATAATGGCGACGCCGGGTTTCTCTCTACCCTTCTCTCCCTGCCTTTCCCTCGTGGCGCATGACCTTAGCTGCCGGTCGTTTCCGCGAGGCTCTCCTCCCATAAAAATTCATACTTCACCATTTCCTCCAGTTTTGGAAATAAAAAATGAGTAGAAAATGAGTGTTATAAAGGCCCTCCCAACGATGGTAAGATTTGAAAATGCAATTTAATTTCCATTTTCTACACGAACATTACTTAATGGGCGACCCGAGTTCCGCCACGGAGCAGTATCAACAGGCAACGTGACCAGGAAGTATACCATTAATTATTTTAAAGACTTTCCTTTGGAGCCACTTTTTCCGACCTTCATCATATAAACATTACACCAAATAATGTCGAAAACCAATGTAAGTAAGTACCTTTACCCATATCCAGGATAGGGTAAAGCGGGGGCTAAGACGGGGGTAGTCTCCCAACAATATTGAGAGCCCGAACAAATTTAACATTCTGAATAACCAAGGGGGTGGCTAAAGCCCCCATAGCTCCTTTCCAGGTCTGCCACTGGATTGTAACATCGGTATAAAAAGCGTGTAAAATAGGCCTTAAGTTTAGAGCTAATTTGTACTTAAATTCGTTAAAGCTGGTAAATATAACGGAAAATATAACTATACATTTAAGAATACCGGAACTAGCCTCGGTGATATCTTTACGGATTCACCCGCAATGCACAAATTGAACGTAATGTCCGCAGAGAATAAATCATTCGCCTTGACTAGGATTCGAACCCGGATCCTTCGATTTCCTATCAAGTGCTTTAGCCAGTTAAGCTACCGAGGCGTCATTACACCCTGTGGAAATTTGAGGACTATTACCGGACAGGGTGGACATAACGAAATACTATTGTAGAAAGAGGCAACCTCCGAAAATTTCGATTTTATCTAGCGTATGTTTTGACCCAATAGGGTAGTTTCCTTCATCAAAGAAAACGAAATGCATTGATTGCGATTCGTTAACCACCATTAGTGTATTCATAATATACAGATTATTTGGTCTTAGAAATCCCAGTTTAGACGACTATTAATGGTCAATTTTAACCTCATTTGAAAAAGGCCAGATTGGCGCCCAAGCGATGCCACTCCACGTGACGTCACAGGGACCTAGTTTCTATACGAGTAGATAGGAGTTCTGCATCGTCTGAGATTACCAATGCATGCATGAGGCACAGCGGTCAGGAAAACGTCTCTTAATAATCACCTATTAAAACTGCCTATGGTCGGAAAGTTTCCTTGGTTTGATAAGGTATTAATAATCCTTAATTAAGCCAAACGCTACCTGCTAGCTGGGTACTCTGCTACCTGCTAGCATCCTGCGTCGTATAAGCGCTCAAAGCTTCGCCCCAAGGTCACCTCACTTGCGGTAGCGGGAACCAGAACGACGTCACACGGGTTTTTCCCAGCATTCATACTTAGCCGTCGCGTTTTCGCGCGCTTGAAAATTTTCACTTTTCATTTAATCGCGAAAAATAGATATTGTCATTAAAAAATCTAAAGGCGTGAAATACGTACTCCAGGAGTAATAATCTTTCGATTTAAGCAATAAAAAAATAATAGGAAAACACCCTATTGAGGAGGTTTTAGCCTCCTTAGTCTCCTCCCATAGATCCGCCAATGCCTTTACCAAACACCCATAATAAATCTCAAGAACACTATCGACCGTCGGGCATTTGAAAATGAAGGAGGAAATAGAACTTACATTACGGCTGTACTAGGACCGAAGGAGACATCCTCTTGGCTACTGATAGGAGCCTTTCTCTTCTTAAGTCACTGCTTTCCAGAGGAGGTTTACCAAACACAGTACGGCACACACTTCGTAAAAGGAAAAAGAAACTATAAGCAGAAATTTTGGGGGAGATAAAATAAAACTATAATGAAATTCGGATTAAAATAAAAATAAACTTTGAATTCAATAGCAACGCGGTGTACTGGTTTTAAAAAAAATCATTGAGGAAGGCCCTAGCGAGCGAGGTAAGGGGGTTCATGCCCCCCGCACCACACCCAACCCCAAAATTTTTCAGAGATGCGATCTTAGGGGTAACAATTTTAGGATTCATGACTGTTGATGTTGTAAGGGAAAGAAAGAGTAACGACGATAAAGAATCTTCCCATTCAGCCATTTATTCGTAAGTTTAAAATTCGAAAGCACGGAATTTGCCGCCCACTATCCATTGGTTGGTGACGTCATTAGACATCTAGACCATTTATTCGTTCAGGGAGAACTTTTGATTACAGGTATCATTCGCTTGCATAAGGCCGAGGAGTAGCGTAGAAGCGGCGATACGCTCGCAATGAGTTCGTGACTTCGACAACCTATTTGCGAAAGGGTGTTATAGAAGAATGACGATGATAAAATAGACATATCGTGTGAATAATGCAGAAGTACACCGAGGAGTACGACAAAGGTTTAATGAAAACCTTGGGCCGTCGATTTTTTTGTCAGGAATAGCTCGATAAGTAGATTAAAGATAGAAAAAAGAGAACGAGTGTCTTTACTTTCCAAACGCTATCACTATCGAAAATAAAAATGAATTGGTGATCAGTCTCCTACGCATCCAAGCAGAGATCAGACTCCCTCAGTAAAATATCAACCATTGCCAGAATGTGAACCCAGGCATTCGATATGAGAAGCTTTCTTAAAAACGAGAGCTTTCTGAAAGCCACAACAACCCGAGCTCTAAGTAAAATAATGTGGCACTCAGATTTCATCCAATAAAATCATCTTTCGATTATCAGACTTCCGATAAACCGGATTGGGGATTATCAGTGCTATTGTCTCCTCTCATAACAGTCTTAAACCATTTGCATAGCAACACAACTTGATTTTATGAAGTTCGTTGAAATTTTCTTAAATATCTTGATAACTGAGCAGAGAAAATAGCAAGTTGGTTAAATGAAAAGTAAGAGCCATTCTTTGCCTAGTGCCAAATACCCAGGATGAGGCTATGCACAAACCATTGCAATAACAGAAATTTCAAACTCACAACATGATATATGTAATGTGTTGTTCGGTTATCCGTGTTTCTCGATTATCCGGATCGTTCGATTATCCGAGTTCGCGTCGTAACGCTTACGATTGCAAAACGGCAGGTAGGTATGCAATCAAAACCCGAACACCCGAGACAACCATTCACCCTTCAGCCTTTCTTATTTGACGAATTAGTATACATTACTGTTCCTAAACTGCCTTGCATTTAACGCTGAATCCGCCACTGTCAGGGGCGGATCCATGATTTCTTTCTGGGAGGGGCACACGCAAGGCCGTATCCAGGATTTTTTTCTGGGGGGGGCACAAGGTTACCTCGAAATACAAAACGAACTCAACGATAATAGGACTTTATTAAAACCTTCCATATTTTTTAAGGTTCTGGGGGTGGCACGTGTCCCTCCCCCCCTAGATCCGCCTATGGCCACTGTTACCAAGTAAAAGAAAGGTGCTATTTCTCACTCGTCCGACCAAGCCTTGAATATGCAGCGAGCATAATGGATTCGGTGCTGAAAGACTAAATCCGTGAATTGAATAAAATACGAAGGAAAGCTACGCGATTCGCTAAAAACTGCTACGGGCAAACATATATCGTTACCCAGATGTTAATCGAATTAGGCTGAGAGCCGATAGAGACTCGGAGGCTGCACTATAGGCTTAGATGGTTCGAACAAGTGAAAATAGATCGACAAGGAGAACATCATATTAGATCCCCCCGATATATCCAGGTCCGACAGAAACGATAAATTGATAGAGATATTATGCCGAACGGATAGATATGGGATTCGTTTTTCCCCGAACCATAAAGGACTTGAATTGATGTAAGTCGTAATTTAATTTAGATTGAGAATTTCCTTTTTATTTGTAGACGGCTGGTGTCCTAACACCCCCCACCACACGCCTTTTTAGGCGGCTTGCGGAGTAGTATGTAGATGTAGATGAAAAGTCAAACTAACAATAGATTTCATAATTGTAACCCCGCCAGATGAATCCCCCTCCCCCGATAGATGTACCAACCTCTCTCCTGAAAATCCACCTGAAGAGTTTTCTTGACTAAGGACTCGGTGACAGTCACGTGTGGATGCTGGGGGATTGTGAACAAAACAATAAAAAGCTCTCCTGAGAATGGGAAAGCAAGGGAGGAAGTATCAATTGAGTCAGTGGAAAAAGGCTTTCAGGGCCTAGAAAGATAAGTGCACCTAGGACGGGCCGTAAAGGTAGTGTCGCCAAACTGTCTGCTGATCCTGGAATTTCACTACTATTCTAAATTTTGCCAGGATTACATCAGCTAAAAATATAATTTTTTTAAATAAAATGGCATTCTCCCTATTAAAATTCCCCATTGCTACCTAATTAAATACTCAAAGAAAAATGTAATTTTCCATGGGAATTCAATGCATACCTAATGAAAACCAACGTAGGTATCCAATGGGAGAGACAAACAACAGGCAAAAACCTCAGGGGCAAGTGATTAGACCTACGAAGCAAGTATCAACTAAAAAGGCAGCAATTACTGATCCATCTGCCACATGTATTTACTCTCGAATGTGCATTTCAACTCAGAAAAGTTTCCTCAAAATACCCTCATTCTGCAAGAGTGCTCAATTCATTCATTGCTAATTCCCAATAATGTAAATCAATATTGAATTTTTTGTAATCTTGCACAAGAATTGAAAATATAAGCCGTTGTATGAACTAAAAATTTGGGAATCTTAAATTATTAATGCTCATATTTTTTTAAATAGTCACCCAAATGTTATGATTGCTATTTCGTTGAGAGGAAATAAAATTGATAGGCATTAAAAATTGCATAGAAACGCAGTTTTTATGGGTTCACTTATACTTTCATAGTTCCACTTACCATGTCCTGCAAATTTAGCCTATGTCCCACAATTCATAATATGATTCACTAAACTTTGGAAAAATGTATCCTAGTGTTTTTAAAGAAAAGTATATGGCCAATTCAATAGGCACCTGACATGTTTGCCTAATTGATAATCTGGCAGTGGTTAAAGAAATCACACTTGAATATAAATCTCAAATTGATTAACTTCCAACACATGACATAAAAATCACTTATTTCAGGTAATAAAATTTAAAATAACCCCTTCAACTTTCACTCAGTTCAAGACAATGCTATAATTTTCACAGGCTTGTGCTAGGAGTGAGCTGTACTACCACGATTTGGGATGGATGTGAGATAAGACTAAAATCTCTAAACCTCTTAAGATAAGACCAAAAATATTTGCACATGATCAAACTAAACTAGACTAAAGTTACGGCTAACAATACAATGAATTTGCTAATTATTTTCAAATTAAAATAAAAACTACAGGACTAAAAATGTTTTGCATGAATAATAAAAGAGATATAATTTCAACTAACCATACCTACAAAGAGTCATAAATAATAATATGGATATCAAAGGAGGCATTACCATTAGATAGATAAAAGGATAAACTTAAACTTAAGAAGTGCATCCAAACAAGAAGTCTACCATGGCCCCTTTCTGTGGGGTATTTTAGCATATTGCAAACAACATTTGTATTTTTGAGGGCTCTTTTTAAAAATTGTCTTTCATAATATCAAAGCATGAATACGGCCCCGCAATGAATTACATGGGACAGGTTATAAAGGATGCAAAGGAGAATAAATACGTCCCTATGAAAAGGGGAGCTGCGTCAAACCAATGTCAGGATTGTTGACTTGTAATGATGAATACCTCAAAACATAATCTTCCTTCAAAAACTGGATGGAATGCAAACAGTGGCGTATCAAACAGGAAATTCCTACTGCGGTATGATTGGGACTAAAACACACGAACAGGCTAGCGAATCTCAAGAAACTTCGCACACAAATCACAGTTTACATCAATGAGTTACACGGTCATTAAATAGGTTACTCAAAAAATTGTTTCGAGAAGAAATATTCGAGTAGTGCCTTCTATGGTATAAGGTAAAAAATAAGGTTGATCCATTTTTCCATGCGTAACTTGACGTCCAGATAAATAACACTGACAACACTAGTTTGTATGAAGTTGTTGCCACGAAAATACCAAGTTACAACACGAGAAATGGCTGCATCAACCTAGAGGCAATTGTACGTGTAACCTAGATGCATTATTCATAATACAAAACAGTAAGTCATAAGGGAAAGAGTGACAGAAAGATAAACTATTTTCACACATTAGTCGAGGATTGGATTCATTCCCGGCCAGTGAAACTCTCTCTTGGTACGTGCTGCCACCATTACTCATGAGATGGTGTTTTCCTAAGTTTCAAGGACGCTACCACTCTACTGAAACGATTGGTCGCTCATTTTACGACAGAATTGACAGTGACCCTGTGACAAAGATCGTTGCATAAGAGAAGATTGAACAAGGTTTACACACGGCCGTCTTTAAACAGGCCGGAGGGATGATATTTGGCAACAACGCGGAGGAGGCCTGTTTATTATTTGTTTATCATTCTACAACAGTGGACTCGTGGTGAATAAGATACTCGACAAGACTCGTTTGAAGTTAATTTTCTTCCTCTAAACCCTATTTTTGCAGGAGATGACGTTAGAAGATTCATTTTTTAACCTATCATATTAGCTGTAGTCGAAGGTAAGTTATTTATTTGTAAGATGAAGCGTTGGAAGATGATGAGCTCATACTCAATCAGTTCGACCTCCTGGAAATTATGAGCAAACCAATATTAATCACTGCCGAGGAATATTCGGGTCTCAATTACGTTTGTGGGTATGCTGTCAGGAAGGAATTGCATCACTTAACCATTGATATATGTGCAGGTTCATTTATTTCAAATGAGGGTAGTGAAGATGCCTATTTCATAGACTTTACACGGCACACGGAATTGCGCAATCTGACGTACGTGCGAAGGCGCAATCAAAATTGCGTCGTGTAAAGCGGTGAATTGCTAGAACACATGCGAGAATGCGTGGACGCGAGACGGCAAAATAGCCCATGTTCTATTTTCGTTAGAACAGGGGCTATTTTGCCGTCTCTACTTACTACTTCCTCGGCACCACAGCCCGGTATGGGCTTTGGTCTCCGTCAAGACGCCTGTCCATTCTCTCCTGTTCTGCACTTTCTCCCACCATCTGACAATCCTCATAGCCTTTATGTCTTCTTCCATATCCTGCATCCATCTTTTCCTCGGTCTTCCTCTTTCCATCCATATTTCCATGTAGAATCTTCTTAGGCATCCTTTCTTCACTCATTCTTTTTACATGACCTAGCCAAGCTAGCCGCTGGGTCTTCACAAATCTCACTATGTCTTCGCCTCGGATAATATTTTCTATTTCCTTGTTTGTTTTTATCCTCCAAGTTACCCCATCTGTCACGGAACCATATATCTTTCGCAAAATCTTCCGTTCAAATATCCGCATAACTTGCTCGTTTCCAGCGGAGATGCTCCACGTTTCTGCTCCATATGTCACGACCGGTCTTTTAAGTGTCTTATAGATCTTGAATTTCTTCTCCTTAGATAGAAGAGTTGACTTCAGGAGCTTAATATTAGCAAAGTAAGCCCTATTTCCAGCAATTATCCTCTTGTTGATCTCTTCTGTCATTGAGTTCTGACAGTTTAAATTAGTACCGAGGCAGCTGAAATATCTTACATTTTCAAAGTTGTACTGCCCAAATTTAACGTTTTGAGTCCATCTTCTGTCTTCCGTGGTCGACATTTTCATGTATTTCGTTTTTCTCTCATTGATTCTGAGCCCTATATTCTTACTCTTCTGTTCTAAGATTTCGAATATTTCTTTCAGAGAATCCACATTCCATGCCATTAGAACTGTCGTCGGCATAGGCACATGCCTGAGTAGATTCATGCACAATTGTCCCCTCTAACCACAGTTCTTTCATGGCTTCATGTAGACACATATTTAATAGTACTGCTGATAGAGAATCTCCTTGTCTTACTCCAGATGTTATCTTAAAGGCTTCACTAGTCTTCCCCCGATATAGGCCTTAGCTTGAGATCCTTCCATAGTCATATTTACCAACTTAATTAGTTTTTTTGGTATTCCAAATCCCTCCAATGCCTTCAACATTTTTCTTCTATTGACACTATCAAAAGCTTGCTGTAAATCAATGAAAAGCATATGTAGGTCAATGTTGTACTCATAACATTTCTCCATGCATGCATGTCTTATTACAAAGATTTGGTCGGTTGTTCCTCTTCCCGGCATGAAGCCACATTGGTATTCACCAAGGATTACTTCAGCATGCGTGTTAAGTCTCCTCTGCAGTATACAAGAAAGTATCTTATAAGTGACATTTAGTAATGTGATTCCCCTATAGCTGCTGCATTGCAATTTATCTCCCTTCTTGAATATAGGGCAAATTAAACCAATCTTCCATTTCTCAAGCATCTCTTCTTTCTCCCATATTTCACATATCAGTCTACGTAGGTTCTTTGTTAAATTTTTTCCTCCATACTTGATTAACTCGGGTACAATTTGATCTTCCCCTGGAGCTCTCCCATTCCGCTGCCGTTTTAACGACTCCTCCACCTCCTCAATTGATGGCCTACTAATACTGGTGTCCACCCTCATGTCCAACATTTCTCTATCCTCCTCATCTATCTCATTGACATTCAGCAATTCCTTAAAGTACTCGGCCCATCTTCCCATTACTTCTTCCTCTGTTCCAACCAACCTCCCATTCTTATCCTTAGATGCGTTTGTTCTTGGTTGAAATTTATTTGTCATCCGTTTAATTGCCTGGTATAACGTTCTACTTTCATTTTGTGTGTTCAGTTCCTCAATCTTTTCCACATACCCTTTTAAGTACTGTTTTTTCTTTTTTCGTAGTTTTTTATTTGCTTGTCTTCTGCATTCTTTATATCTTTCGACACTTTGTCTTGTCTCTTTCTGGATGGTGTTTCTTCGATCTATATTCTTCCTTTCTACAGCTTTTCTGCACTCATTATCAAACGATTCTTCATTCCTTGTACTCTTTCTTTCTCCTATGGTCTCCTTTGCACCCTCTTCCATAGCCTTCTTTATATTAAGCCATTTTCTCTCTATCGAGTCATTTACACTCAGGTTCTCTGCTCCTTCTTCTAGTTTCTTACCCAGGATTTCCTGGTATTGGGCTACAATTTTGCCGTCTCGCATCTGATCTAGCAATTCACCGCTTTACACGACGCAATTTTGATTGCGCCTTCGCACGTACGTCAGATTACGCAATTCCGTGTACCGTGTAAAACGGACTTATTTCTCCTTGTATGTCTGTAATAAGTGTTGGTCTTCATGCATTGGCCATTATGGTGACTCTAGCAGAACCCAAGTATGATGCTACATTTCTTAAAATTATTCTCCTTGCCGATAATTTAAGAGGAATTTATGAAGACAGCTGTTTTCAGTGCAATGTACCGAACAGTTATTTTTTTGCAAGATTTATTAAAACTCTGACAAATGTATTTCTAAATAATTATTATACCAAAGTGAGGAATAACAGATTGGATGTCGCTAGACACACTTCCAATAAGAGAAAATACTCTACAATTATGTGACTGCTTTCAATTCGGCGACTATATATTTCAATAAAATCATCTGTTTTATACATAACTAATTTGTATCATTCCTGTCTGCTCCTGCTTCACAATCAGCAATGGATGCAAGATTGTCCCGTGGTAAGTAAAACAGCAGTTTTTTAGTGGATTTCCTTGCCGCAAAGCGATTTCTTTTGCCGATATTCTACGCCGAAATAATAGACTGGTCGAAGGTGAGAGCAATCCCGCAGGCCTCCTAGATGACGGGCGCGCGACGTTGCCACATCGGTCACTCCGGCCTGTTTAAAGACGGCCGTGGTTTACACCACACAATAAACATATTGTTGTGCTAATCTCTATCAATGTATTGTATGGAGTTGATCTCATACAAAATGCAAAAATAACTGCAACGCTAGGCAGCTAATTAAGATAATTAAAACTTCAAATTACATACCAAAGATCTCCAACAACGGTCATCTCTCAAATGCCCACGTTTTCACAAAAACAAAAGAAGCTCACATTTCGCCGATCACCACGGTTACTTTGGCAACGCTTAAGCCAGCGTCCAGAACAGCATCAGTAAAAGCAATATTTGTTAAATAAATTGATCCCTCTCAGTGATGAATATGTTTTGCATTATTCATGCATACAACTTTTTAATTCCGCTAGTGAACACAATGGATATTCGAATAATATTAGAAGACGTTACATCTATAAGGAATATAAATATTACCTGACGCGCAAATAAATCTAATGAGCTAATTGCGAGATTTGTCCAAAAAGCCACGGCCATATTTTTTTTTTTAATGAATCACCATGGAATGAGGGGAATTATATAAATTAGTGTAAGTAATTCCTTTACATTCGTTCCCTTGCCACTGGGGCTGATAGCTCAAATTAGTAGCCACTGGACTTTTATTCCTAGGCTGTTGATAAGTAACAAGATAAATAAACATTAATTAATTACCGAAATTAGAGAACCATTGCATTATCGCTATTCAGAAACAAGCTGAGGATAGATCGTACTCGACAAACGGAGATACAGAATTATGAAATTGAAATTCAAAGGAGGGACTGACTCTTCTTCAAATTTTTTCATGTTTGGGGGTTCATTCCCGGCCAGCAAAACTTACTGCTGGCATGTGCTGCTACCTTTGATAACTATATTCTGAGGATATTATTGTACGGAAATACCCCTGCATTAGTGAGAACCTCGTAGAGGGTTGCAAGCCCCCAAAGATTGGATTTGTGGCCCCACGAAAAAACTTTCATCTGTGCTCGGAAATGTAACGAGGAGAGACAAGAGAGGTGGGAGGGAGGAGTCCCTAATTTAGGGTTCCCGTTCGTCCCATTTTTTCCTCAGGATCTACATTACACAGTTGCCTGAAAAAAGTATGAGTCGTTTTCATCGCCTTTTGACCGCAGAGGAATGTATGTTTGTTACACTATATAATGGTTCAACAGCTTCACCGAAATAGACAAACATATTCAGGGACGCCGACTTACAAAAAATATTGGGGGGGCCCAAACCGGGGATCTTTCCCCGGGAAATTTTATAAGTAGTGAGTTTTAAGTTTTTTAAGCGTTTTAGAAGAGTCATATGATCAACATTAGAACACTGAGAACTCTAATCTCGATATCTGGACACTCCGGGGAAAATCGACAAGCCTGACACTTTTTTCCTCACACCCATAACGAATTATTGAGGGGGCTCGGCCCCCCTCAAGCCCCATGGAGTCGGCGCCACTGAACATATTATCCCACTCGCAGATACATATAGGGGGCGCAGGGGGCGCGCTTCCCCTCTTTCGGGGCCGCCTTCATCGACGAACATAGCATAACCACAATTGTAACTGTTTTATGTCATAAGATGGTATTGTCTGGTATTTGCGTATAATTAGTTTCAATAAAACATTCTTAAACTTTGCGTGTAACTTAATTATTTTTCATTACGATAAAGGTATGGGTAGCTCAAAATATCTTTTGCGCCCCCCCTTTAGTGTTTTCTGTATCCGATACCGTATTGTCGAGAAGGTAAATATAATAAAAATAGCATGCATGTAGGAAAAATTTAAGTCGTAAATACGGAGAGAAGTTTTAATAAGACATAGTGAATTTTTTCAATAATTCAAAATATCCTTCGTCTGCCGTCTTACTATGGTAAGGTAAAGGAAGATAGACTGGAAAACAGAGGGATTTAAAATGGCATTCTTTCCTCGTCCTATCGGGGGCAGCGACGTTTTATTTATTGATAAAATTAATGCAGTCACTCACCAAGACGACTCATAACATGTTTTTCTTTCAACACTGGCGTACTTTGGTTTGACTGCACTTTCTTTATTTGGACAAGATGGATTTGCGTTTTAGTCCTGTGTTGCGCAAACAGAGTTTCATACTTAATCGGAGTTTTCGCCACTTGGCATAAAATTGCACATACTGTTTCAGCTATTGTGTGTATTTATTTTTACGACCGTGAACGAACCGGGATCCTTGTCCATGCTGGTGATTGGTCACCCTATGCCTGACACCCTATAGGTGGCTCGGAGGGTTTTCTGTAGATGTAGACCATAATTGACTATTGGTCTTGTCGGAATATTATCTTTTTGGTGAGTTGTGGAATTCCGACTTTTCCACAGATTACTCTGAAGTAAGGAATGAAGATTCTTCTTACTTGAAGTCCTGGACAAGGTTGACGTTATCCATTTACTTACTGATGTTTTCACTGAGGCCGTAAAGAGCTTGGACAAGGAGGGGCTTCAAACCCCCCGTAAATGTCAAGAGTATTGTGTGAACCCCCACCAGTGGCGTATTTAGGAGGGGCTTACAGGGGTCATGACCCCACAAAATTTTATCAAAAATTTTTAGTTTATTTTTATTTTATTCCCCAACCACCGAATACAGCTCATATTGACCATTTTACATCGGGTTGTTCAACAATGCAAACAATTACACGTGTACGACCGACTATTCCCTGGATAGAGGCAACCTCTCCAGTCGGCAGTCGAACCCGAGACCTCTTAATTGGCATGCAAGGACTTTACCCCGCCGCCAACGAGACCAAAAACTTTTACTTTTTAAGTAATTTGCGTATCCATTAACGTCTAAAATTGTTTATTTTCATCTATTGTTAAGAATAAAAATGAAACTTCAAAACGAATTCGCTCCGAAATGCGTTAAAAAATGGGTATTTTATTTTCCGGGTTGACCTTCGACCATCTCTCCCATGGGATACCCCCGATCCTCTCTCGGGGGTATCCCATACTCCCCGAACCCAGATCATGACTCCTCCCCCGAAATTGAAGCTGAATCTGCCCCTTACCCCCAAAAAGCAAATCCCCCGTCCTCCTCCGTGCCCTCCTCTCAACTTCTCTCCTTTATTTTCTGGGTACGACCCCAGTATACATCATACCCATGCCTGCTAATAGCTGATGTTTGTAGAGTTGCCCCAAATGAAGGCATCCCCGAAGACGGTAGCGATGTAAGCTGCAGACGGCGCAACTAACCCGGATGCGAACGAATGCCCATCAACATAGCATCCAACAGAAAAGCCACAAATACTTTAACTTACCTTTTATATTTTCTATTAAGGTCGTAAACAGATATTATCCTTCATTAACTATAGATAAATAAGTAGCCAAATTAAACAACATGAATCCGGTTTCAGAGGCGCAGCGAGGGGGGGAGTTTGAGAAATGTTCAAATGAGAAAGTTGAATCCATTTTGCTTAATTGGATTTATATTACTTATAGAAGAGTGTAAGGATTGATAAAATATCCCTCGGAAAGCCATAAAACTCACCATTTCAGCCATTTATATTAAACATTTTCTGGGGGAAGGCCCCCGCATCTGGCGGGTATTCCATACTACCAAGGCCTTCCCTTTCCATACTACATTCCCTTCTAAGCCCCCCTAGCCTTAATAGGGTGGTTTCCTATTATTTTTTATTGCCTAAATCGAAAGATTATTTACTCCTGGAGTACGTATTTCACGCTTTTAGATTTTTTATTGACGATATCTATTTTTCGTGATTGAATAAAAAGTGAAAATTTTCAAGCGCGCGAAAACGCGACGGCTAATTAAGAAAGCCGGGAAAACTCCGTGTGACGTCGTTCTGGTTCCCGCTGCCGCAAATGAGGTGACCTTGGGGCAAGGCTCTGAGCGCTGATACGACGCAGGATGCTAGCAGGTAGCGCTTGGCTTAAATAAGGGTTATTAATACCTTATCAAACGAGGAAAACTTTCCGACCTTAGCCAGTTTTAATAGGTGATTATTAAGACATGCTTCCCTGAGCTCTGTGCCTCATGCATGCATTGGTAACCTCAGATGATGTAAAACTCTACTCGTATAGAAACTAGGTCCCTGTGACGTCACGTGGAGTGGAATCGCATGGGCGCCAATCTGGCCTTTTTCAAATGAGGATAAAATTGACCCTTGCCATTCGTCTAAACCGGTATTTCTAAAACCAAATAATCTGTATATTATGAATACAGTAATAGTGGGTAACGAATCACAATCAACGCCTTTCGTTTTCTTTGATGAAGGAAACTACCCTATTCCCAGCTGCGCCGCTGATCGGTTTGGCAAAGCCTTTCTCGTCCCTTCCGTCCTTGATAAATATGCTAGTTTTCTTCACCCCCTTCCAGCAAAATAATTCTACCGACAGGTTTTTGTTTAGTTTTACCATGTGTAGGGTAGCTAAACACGTAAGGTATTATATTACGCCACTCAATTTTCCTTTTAGTTAATATTTTGACACCGGCACAATTCTTATGCTTTTCGTCCTTCCTTACCAGTTCTATGCATCCAATCCGTTGCATACCGCGTCCTTTCTTTCCCTCCACCTGTCATTCGACGATAGTTTTCACTTGAACATTATCGCCCAAAATTTTTAAGGGAATATGCACTGCTAACATTTGCTTGTACCCTAAATTTGAATTTTCTCCATAGGTATTTCCTCAGACATATTTTTCAATTAAATTTGAGGAGCATCCAAATGTTCACAAGATTCTAATCTGTATCCGATACGAATTTCAAGGTGATAGCCCAAGTTTTTAGCGAGTATACATCGCCAAAAATGAAGACAAAATACGGCCGAGTGGAAGTGATTCATCCTTTTTACTTGTGTGCGTCATGGCATGTCCAACCCGCTGTGTTTTTTTTTAGCGCCATTCTCCGCAGTGCCCTTCTCTTATATTCAACTCTGCACATGAATACACATAATGTGAAAAAATTTAAATGGTCAGTAAATTCCTTTAGGATAATGAAAATTAAAACCTGTAATTCCACACGAATTTATCAAAGTATGACTACGTACTTTAATATATTCATGTGTAACTACATTTTTTTTACTTTTCGTAATGTTAAGTCGATTCCATGAAGTCACGAAAAAGATAGTGAATTCTTCCTATAGGATTGAAAATAATTAATTTACAGCTCCAGGGGCGGATCCAGGATTTTTTCCAGGGGGAGGGGCAGAAAGCAAACGATCTTCTCATACTTGCGATCAAAAACAAAATATAACATTAACTGTACACAATATTCTCCATATTTTAACATGAAAGTTATTCATATGAAATGAAATGATTGAGGTTGTGTAATGCACAAAAACAAAACGAACGTAATGATAACAGTACAAAATATTTTGTCTAGTTTTTAAGCGTCTGGGGGGGGGGCGGGGCACACGACCCCATAAATTCGCCTAAGGACAGCTCGATAACGCATCGGACAGTGTTCATTCATCGGACATTCAAAATATTTTTTGATGAAAGGGAACAGCATTCCCCCCTCTCCCCTCAAAAATAGCATGAGAAGTAGTTGGTATTCCCTCCGGATAACTTTTAAAACCAAATACAAGCTGCCCACCTGCCCCTCGCTGGGTACGCCCATGTTACTTCTACAATAATTTTGTGGTGAAAATCAGCCCTCAATCTTCAATCTCCTTGTTTAATTAACCTTGAACATTGGGCTCTGTAGAACAGCGACTTAATAGTGGGAAGAAGAACACTGGTTGCGAACGATAAACTCGTCAGTGTGTAACACGAGGCGTTGGAGCAATAGTCATTGCAGAGGGAGCTGTATGTGGGGAGGGGCAATTTCCTCCTCTATGCCTTGCCCTCCTTCCCTAAAACCTGCTGCCAATAGAAGTGCTGCAATGCGGAATGCTCCGGGCCCCTACGCTCAGTTTCGGCGAAACCACCGTATTCGCTCCGATGTGTGTCATTGGTACAGAACTCCGAGCAAAACATGGAAAATACTGTTACACATTGGATGACTGTTTTTATCATGATTCAAGGTATTTCATCGATTTTGGCAGATTAATTTGGTATACTTTATCAATCTCTACACCCTATCTGACTTATTAACTTGAATTTCCCTCTTTGTTATTCCCTCTTTCTCAAGGGCGTACCCATGATCAAAACTAGGGGGGCGGGGGGCAAGCCATGGTTGTTCAAGTTGTAGGTAAGATTTAAGCATGGAAAAGTTGAATGAAATCAACATTTTACGGAAACTGTAACAGTTCTTCATAATTTTTTCCAACTATTTGCTTGAAAAAGTATTATTTTCCTTTGAGACATTTGTGATTTTTGCTTCTAAGGGGGGGGGGGGGGAGCAGCTTCCCCTCCCGCCCATTCCCTTTATATAAACATTTAAAAAAATATTCAGATGAATGTAATTGGTACAGGACTCAAAGAAAACATGGGGAAATGAGATACAGTGCATGACTTTTTTTTTACTATGATTCAAGGTATTTCACCGGTTTTGGCAAGTTAATATGGAATATTTTATGAATCACTCCCTCCTATCAAACTTCTTACCTTGAATTTCCTCTTTTATTTGCAATAAACATTATCGAAAATACTTAAATAGGGAACATACAGAAATATAAGTTTGACAGGCAAAATATACGCAGGTAGTGCAAAATAAGTGTTTTAAGTTATTTTTATAGCATAATATCATCACAAATCAACTTAATCATTATAAAAATCCTTTAGTACGAATCATACCTTGGTATTTAACTGGCCTACAGTAAAATATTAGCTCCCTGGAGTAAAGCCGCAGAACTCGCGATATTTAAAAGCCTGATTACACGGTACATTAACACATACGGGTTAATGTCTAAATGTATGAACGCGAGAATGAACGCCAAAATGCACCGTGTAACCACCCAACTTGTGCGAATGCATGCACAGAAAATAGAACCTGTTCTAATTTGGTTAATGCATTCGTACATGTTCCGTTCCGGTCCACAAAAATCATTCACGCAAACAGACATTAACTCGTACGTGTTAATGTATCGTGTAAACAGGCCTTCAGAGTTGAAATAAGTGCTGAAGAAATTCTTAAATAGGTAGACAATAGGACAATTAAGCGAATCCCTCACGGCTAGCAGACAAAATAACGTCTTGCAAAAGAAGTCGGAATATATTTGAGCGATGAAAGCGACCAAAAAGCCGGTCCTAATGATGAAAGGCAAAATCTGAAATGGAACTGTAATATGATTATAAATGGATTTAAAATAAAAGCTTATGAATTGCGGGAAATTTTCGCGGTTTTCCGAAAATATCTCTACTTATTGAATGAAAAAAGTATGATAACTTGTACTTTTATGATTCGATTTAATCTTTGATTCGAAGTGTTTGCGTGGTATATACGACGGTAAAATTCGAACGATGATATGCAAGTTATGTTTAATTTACATTTTTTAATCTTAAATAAAGATTTCTAAATCTTTTTGAACACATCACTTTGTAAAGGAATGAATTTGCTATCAATTTGTACAATTTATTTAAAATGTATTTTGCGGATTAAATGTATTTTTGATCTATCATCGTCAACGTAGAACATTGTTGGTTTCCTAGAGTCATCAGTCGGTCACTAACGGCTACTGAGCCGGATACGGGCAAAAAGAAAACTGTCGATTAAAAAAAATTATAATTACTAGTCTTGTGGCGAGTGCTTGTCTAGATAACGCATTATTTGACATTTATACCGAAAAAAATGAAAGATTTTAGTACCTCGCACTTACATCGACAACTATGGTGCTGTTTACAAAGGCCTTGAAATTTAGGTTACGTTATTTGGCTTTGTCAATAATTAATTAAAGTTTGGGAACGAGATCTGCAGGAACGAAATGGTTTGAAGACCAACACTTCAAAAATAATACACGCAAACACATAGAATCAAAGACGATTTCGAACCATAAAATTACGAGTTATATACAGGCTATTTTCGGAAACACTCGTGGAAAGAAGCCTAATCTAAATACAAGGCAGTTACCATGCAAAGAACTGATTTGCCATATAACATAAAATTTAGACTATTGTGATACAATGTGGAGTATCAGCAGGGGTGGATCCAGAATTTTTTGTCTCCTCATATTTCAGATTGAAACAAAATGCAACAATTACTGAAGAATATATATTCTCTTTATTTTGTTATTAAAGTTATTAATATTAAATTAACCGATTGAGGCACCGTAATACACAAAGAAAACGAATGTAATGATAACCGTATTAATAATCTTGTCTATTTTTTATCGTCTGGAGGGGGCACGTGCCCCCGTGCGCCCCCCTAAATCCGCCTATGAAGATCCTTGAGCTCTTTAACAAGAATCTAAAGCTCTTCCCAGTTTAGTATCAGTTGCTTGGTGATGCAAACATTCGTCGTATTTCCACTCGTGAGTTAGGTACCCGTAACAACGGTGTTCTTTTGTTCCTGTTGAGTATGGATGGGTGATGTGATTAAATCAGTATTAACCATGAATGAAACAAAATTAAAATAATCTATCATAAAATTATAATTATCTAATATGCATCATATTCGTTGAACGAGTCAAAATTTAACTTATAAATGTCAAATGCAGGTGCAAATGCTTAACCCCTCCACACCCATTGGAAACAATTATTTCCATAGAGCTTTAAGGGCTTAGAATCAAATATTTATCTTTTACAGTTACATCACGAAAGTATTCATTGGTTTGACAGGGCTACTACTACAACGAAGCAAGCTAATACTAAATGAATTTGACTTCATACTGTCATTCCATCGATGGAAAAATAAAGTAAATTTTTAATCACCAGATTACCGACAGGTTTTCCGCAACAAAATGAAGGGAAAGCCTATTTTCATTTGGACCCTATTTCAAAAAGTAATTTTACAGCATATCGTAATCTTCCAACCGAAGAATTAATTCTGCGAAAATTCGCAATATGATGCAGTGTTCTCATAAAAAAAATTATAAATGAAGGTTTGTTAATAAAATTCGTACATGATTGTATTACTAAAAGCATTTGGTTATCCGATTCGATCACCATTATTTTATGCGTTAATGACCGGGAAAATGTAGAAAGTAACAGCTAAGGAGCTTAAGTGTGGAGGTTGATCACAGATTCTCTTTTAGCGGAGATTTGTGAAATATGACTAGTGCTATTACAGGGCATACTCACCTCTTACTCTGATATTCCTCAAGGCGGAGATACGCGTACTGTGAGCAGGAAGCGTGGCATGGGACGGAAATCCATGTTCGATGTACCAAGTTCGAATACTTAATATATGTATACCTTGACCTCTAATGAACTAAGAGTCATAGGGTGAGAAAGGAGCAATGTATTGCCATAAACAGATATTTAAACACATATTTGACCTCAATTAGTAACTTGCTCCACTCCTGCATCTCATTGACTATGAAAAATGTTATTACCATTTCTTTTGCTCATTGGAAATTGGAAATAATATAAAGAATCTACGACTGAGGTGTTGAATATTATGAATATATGGATGGATTTATTTTTAATTAGACCTATGATGGCAAAAAGTGAAATAGAAACCATTTAGAGTTATTTCCAAAAGGCATCCCAAAATAAGTTACACTACTGACTGAATCAATCACATTACATCCTTCTGATGCAATTTCTTTGCGCCCTACTGAAACTATTGCGATTAGGGCATAATAATATATGGACTGAATTTAGAGCGAGAAGTCGTTTGAAGTATGCATCTTCCGATCGCTTCTTCAGCAGCTTTAACCACAGCCAATAGGATTGCGATTTCTCAGGGTTGAAATATCAACAAACAATTTAAGAACGATACTTTTAACTTTATTCAGCTTCCTGGAAATTACATTTGCGGGAGATTTTCAAAAATGTCTAATTCAATTACATTCATCTAAAAATAATTAACACAGAAATGTATATGATGGCTATAAAATTAACCACACAACCCTTTAACGAGAATAGTATTAGCAATTGAAAGAGCAAGCAGAAACTCTCACAAAACCCAGCAGCAAACCGCCGTTAAGAATATAACATCTAACAGGACCTTTTTCATACAAGTGATTTGAGTCCCTGATATATCAAATAACATGACATTCTTACCTTAAAATACATCTCCGGCAAATGTGCTCTAAGCTTTTTTATACTCATTAACAGCGGCTCTCGCACTCTCTCTCAGGGTTTAAATCCAAATTTCAGTCGTAGGGCAGAGTCTGCGACAAAGACGAACAAGAATTAATTTGGTGACGGTCGAAGCTCACTAGTTTAAGTTATCAATTCATATGGGTTCACGACTAAATTTTGGATCACTGCCCATTGAGTTGATTTGAGACCCTGTTCAGAACTACACCTCATGTCAAAAATACGTTCACGGATCAATCGAAGCCAATTACGATGTTTTTTTTTTAAACTGCCGAAATACAGGAAAAACAGTGAGGATGGAATCCTTGCCTCGGCAAAATAGTAGCGAGGATTACTCAGGATTCGCACCCCACAGTTACAACATACATCGCAACAGTTACATAAAAAGATATGTTCACCACGATGAAGATCTACTCCCCCACGGACAAAATGCTTCGAGAGATCGAACGATTTCGATCAACTCCACCAAATCATCACACATCAATTGGAATCAATGGAAGTGTTGCACATGTTGGTGGAAGGGCAATGATTTTCAAAAATGCTGTGTTCCATTGCGAACTGTGAGCGAATTGAAATGTGTAATGCCAGCAACCTGGACCCCTTTTTCCTTATTACTATTTAGTTAATCGACAATTGACAACAACTCCCATTCATTACGCGTACAAAAAAGCATTTTGACAACACCACAGAAGTGCATTGAAAAGATTGCACCGGCAGACCCCCACGCCGATTATCCGTTTAAGTGCCTCTCTGTTCACCCCTCATAAAACGGTAGCCAATCAGGAAAGGACGCGAGGCGCTGTTATAAAAACAGCGCCTTCTCAAATACTCTCAACCACGCTGAGTTAAGGAATGTTTTGAACAAGCCAAGCCGATTCTTCATATAAAAAATGCGAGTCCCCTACATACACGGAGAAACAAAAATACGCCCTATTTAAAATCTTCCGGCTCATTTATTATCATTGATCTCTTTCGCTCCGAGGAAAAATTTCTACGACAAGAATCGACACATCCCATTATAAGAGAATATTTTTGGAAAAACTCACAAATTGGTAAATATCTCCTCTCTCTCACTCGGTCAACAGTTAATGAGCGGGTGGATGAAAAAAAATTCATTATTACCTCGATGTGACGTGCGTACGCACAGCAGCTCTTTTTATGTCGTGTATTGCTATTTGAAGTATTGTTCGTTCGGTGCATGGATTAGCACCTTTACCTGTATCATGGGACGAACGGAAAAAGGGGAAATGATAAAATGATAGACCAAAATGTGAACGTGTGTTAACATTTTGGGCACCAGGGTACCAAAGATAGCATATGCCAATTAATCATACTGAATGCTCAATGATAGAACTAGCCTCTTTTAAAACAAATAGCAACTGATGAGAAGGATGATAGGATTAAAAAAAATATTCAGGGGTATAAGTTTTCTTTTTTTCATTAAAATGAAGAGTGATCTATGGGTAGAACAAGGATAAGGACGGAAGGATTATAGAGGATAAAATAAAAACAAAGGCTTTAATCAGTTACAAATACAGTTTATTTTTCTAGTGAATTATTCCTAGTGAATCATTTATTCACAAGTCTGAAAAATAAAATATCAGCAAACATGAAAAATTAACATACATTATCTTTAAGTACTCTTTTACCCAAAAAGGAGGTAATATGTTGAACTTCAAAATACATTTGTTCAAGATTATCATACGCACATTAAAACATGTATAATAAAAATATATGTGAAGAATTTTGCATGGAACTATCTAGGCATTAGGCTGAGTATATATCTTTGGATAAACACATCTCCAAATAAACAAACCTATTTATTTTTTTACGTAACGTTATATTTCAAACACACACAACCCTGATGTAGAAGGTTAATCTGGATTTGAGTAATCGGGTATCTTATGGTGGGGTGGGAATCCAAATTTATCCACAGGAGAATAGGACATTGTTTTTCGAGTTTTTTTTAATTGTTAAAGGAGGTAATAATGGAGGAAAATACTTTTACTGAGCACATGTTCTGAGGGAATTTTTAATTGAGGGGGTATAATTGTTTAATTTATTTAAATATATAGATATATGTGTATGTATATATACTTTTGAAGACGAAAAAAAAAATTTCACTCGTCGATACCATGACATGAGACACTTAAGAAAGAGGCCGACTCCGGGTCACACGAGCTAACACGAAACAACCACATTTTCTTATCAAATCCAAAAAGAGGAAAAAAATGTTTTTAAACACTTTTTTGGGAAACCATTCACGATTTTTCTTCCCACATTCGGAGCTAACTGTAACCGGCGAATACTCTCGCACACACTTCGGCTTGCGTTGCAAACAGGGGGAGGGTTCAACTTGTTTTCCATTTTTCTATCTGAGAGGGGGTGGGATGTGTACAGTATGGGGGTTAGGAGCTCATATTTCAAGCGACGACAAGAAATTGTTGATCATGGCAGTGGGCCGGCCGCCTTAACGCCTCGTCTAGTACAAGGCTTTCTTTGTATTGCATGAGTGGAGAAAAAGGGTAGTCCCGTAATGAGGTTGGTGATAGAGAGATATAGATAGATAGAGATATTTATATAATATATATATGCTTATATATATATGTATAGACAATTCGGCACACAAACACACACTTATAACATCTCCGAATTGTGCTAAGGCTTCAATTTTTTTTTTCATCAGAGAACCTGAACCACGGGATGTCCATCTTTCTTAAAATGTCTTTAAAGATGTTGTTGAGCAACGGGGTTTGGTTCGTGGTAGACTTGCCGCGTGGTTTGATCCTCCTATTTTTTTTCAAGTTTGTTCCTGCAGATGTTTCGAGAGGGTGCGCCGTTCCTTCGTTTTTTAGTCTTTTTTTGTTGTTGTTCGGGGCGATGGGGGCGGGAAAAGGAGATGCGGTTTTCCCAACAACAGAAGAACCACATAACACTAGTTGGCCACTGTTACACATTTTCCTCACATGCAGTTTAACACAGACACACAAACATACTCGCAGAAAACACAGGCAAACCATCAACAAAGACAATTCAGATCATCATCATCATCATATGTATTAAACGCTACAGTGCAGGGGCAGCCTGCTAGATTTGGGATGTGGCTAAGTCTCGCCTCATTGTGAAGGTCTTTTTTGCGACAAAAAAATTCCTCTCCTCATTCGAATGAAGTGTTCGCCGTCTTTGCAAAAAGTAAAAGGAAGGAGTTACGTCTTTTGTTGCTATTATTATTTTATTAAGTAATGAGATAAGAAAATATTTCCGCGAACAGAAAGTTTGCAAGACATTTCTCTCCTTATTTTAAATTTCGTAAAAAATTCAATACAAAAATACCTTATCCCAAACCTAACAAAGCTCCACGAATTACAAATGGAAACAGGTTTTTATCTTTTTTTTCAAAACCAATTACCCTTAAGCCAACTTGTCACACATGGAGAGACAAGGTCGAATGAGTAACTGACTTACAACAATGCACCTCAAAACATGAAGCATGGGCATATTTTTTGAACTAAGTATCCACAAAATACCGTAAATAGCATATGACAACCACGACAAAAGAACACCAGGACAATAACCGCAAATGGAATTAAAGATTCTTTGTCCTCTCTTAAAAATCCACGTATTAATTGGGTAACGTTGAAAATGTTTTCACTAGTTTCTCCAAGGATCACAAACAAATTTTGAGAAAGAATTATCTGTTCCAACACACTTTCCCACCATCAATCAGCACATAATAAGTTATTAAAATGGCTTCCATATCCAAATACCTCAAACCATTAACGAATACTAGAAAAAAACCACAAATCGTTCAACTTGACACTCCTGTAAACTGGGATAGTACAAATATACAACTATATATATATAAATTATAACCATCATTAATATATATTCAATATATTACGGTACTTTAATGGCCATTTAAGCAGAAAAATGGACCCGTCTTTGCTGTTGGCGGTATTATTTATTACTCGTTTAAATGACATGTTGGTCATGGCTAACTATGGCCATTCACATTTTTTTTCTAAATATCTATTAACGCAGATATATTATTAAATGCATCCATTCAAACCCTACGCCAGGAACATAAAATCACGAATCCCCACCACTCTCTAAATTTACAATGGCAATTTTCAAAAACACATAATCAGTCTTTCAAATCACAGTAAAGCTTTGATATGGTACACACACAGACGTGTGTGATTCTCTCTCTGTGTGCTCTAATACAAAAAGACAGGCAAAAAAATAATAAATATTAAATAAAGTTTACTTTGAGTGCCCAGAGCACCATCCCAAAATTTATTTCCACGAAAAATTTTCGCTGCACACACACACACTTTTAACACTTGTGTTGAAACATAAGTAAATCAATGACTTCCCTCCACGTTGAAAATTCCAGAGGGATAATTGAAAGTGATATCGAAGACATAATTCCCCTCTCGGGGCACCCATCCCGATCACCTGGCATTGATCGAGACGTTCACAAGATTTTTTGCAATTACAAAAAAAAAAAAAAAAAAATTTGGAAGAAACAACTCAATAACCTTTTTTTGTACTTAAAAAATTTGGGTATGGGGAGCGTGCACACACGATTCCATCGAAAAATAAACAATTCTGGGATGATCTGAGGGTACAAGAGATCATAACGTAGAGTGATCGACGAGAAATTACATGAAAAGAGACCGTTTATCCTCGGCCAAAAATCATAGCAAAAAATATATTCAAAAGAAACAGCATTCAGGATTTGACGCAGCCATGAGAAGATGAAAAAACCTTAAATAAATTAAAAATAAATCGGGCATTCCTATTCTACTCTTTCAACTTTTTTCCTCTTTTGCCTACTTAAATATATACACTCATTTTTTCCATTGGCCAACAGCAAAAAAGGCCTTTTCCTGAACCCCTGTTATAAGGCAGCAAATACATTACAGAACACTCTCAAAAGCTTCGGCACCGTACTCTACTGGATGCTAAAACGCCAAAACCCTTGGAAAAAGGTCCCTTTCCCCCACCGAAGGGTCAGAGAAACCCCCACCCACCACTTCCTGTTCGGCGAGGGTCGAGCTGCAAAGTGAATCCAAAAGAGTACGGCGCACGCTCCTGCACTGCACATAACCATCTTGACTACACACTAATAGACTTTTATTACATGCTGAGCAGGTTTGATTTTTTTTAGCTTTTTTTCTCGCCGCGGATTGTAAAGAGCTGCCGGAACTGACACAAATTTCTGAAGAACTGCCGACCGGTTAAAAAGGATTCAAACTTAAATTATTGCTTTCAGAGTGACTTATTATCAAGGCAGACAGCTTCTGTCCTCAACTCCGGGTCCAAGTTGCCTCCCCAATCAATTGTGCCAATTCCATCATATCAATATATATATTTATATCTTAAACTGCAACATTACAATCCCACAATTTTTTTTTAAGTATTTAACAAAGTCAGAGATATATATTATGAATATATTATAGTCCCATTTTTTTAAGTGGAACGATTTTATTTCTTTAACATGTACGTAACCTCAAGTTTAGGCCTGAACCTTTTCACATTAAGATTAATAACAATGCTAAATATTGACGCCGCCCTTAAGAATCAGTCAAAAGCTGGTGGCAGAAGTCCTCTCACTCACGAATTGATAAAGAAACGGAAGCAGCCTTTGCCACTAAAAAATCACCCTTTTCATTTAGTATTGGATTCCCCCGAACGAGAAATAACGGGAGTCTATCGTTTTTTCAATATTAAATATTAATGAGAGAAGCACAAGATTTTTTTCAGCATCAACATCGGCAAAAAGGAGTTACAACCTCACAGACCAATCCCTTTCCTTCTCCTAAAATTTCCTATGTTTCAAAAAAGTTATTCACTTCTCAATAATAATGATGATGACAATAGTTAAATACGGTTTACTTTCTACAAACGGCGTAGGCTAATTTTATTTCAAACAAGAGCTCTCTTTACTTTTATATTCATTTTTTTAAGGTTTATTAAAATTCAACTATACAACCATCAATAGCCTCAATCCTAAAAAAAAAGATGTTCACTCTCATCGACCTTTTCAATTTCAATTTTATTACTGGCATCATCAAAAGACACAGCCCAGAGCGATTTGGATTGATCGAGACTGAAATAACTGGTAAGACTTCTCCACTAGGTCCAACGTTTTTTTTTTTTATCAACACGGCAGGAAGCAGCAAAAGAGGGGAGGAGGCCGACGGTAAGGATGAAAAATCTCCTTCACTTCAATTAACTGCACACAAAGAACGGCAAGAAAAATTCAACGTCATCAACATGGGCCCCGCCCCAGAGAGACAGCTATGCCACTAAGACAGCACAAAGAACAACTTTTTATTTAAACTACGAAAAAACCGACGACGGCAACTGTTTTCTCAAACTTCTACACAAAGACGACAAATTAAAAAAAAAGATTCTCGATCTACTCTTTTACAACTGCCAACGCTTGTACCAAAAAACATTCAGATATTTTTTTCCAATACCACCGATAAAAAAATTCACACCCTTTAAAAAATGTTCAACCGACGGCGTTGCCATATTAATTTCCCCTGCATGGTTTTTTTTATAGACTCCACAAACAAACCCCCTCCCTCAGTCTCGTCACCCAACGTTTAAACAAATGAAAGCTACCGGTAGAGTTTGAAAGGAGGGACGCCGATTACAAAGACTTCGGTCTTTCTTTTTTTATTGCGGCAAAAACAAAAAAATATATCTCAATTGTCTTATTGTTTAAGATGAGCATTCAGTACCACTTCCTTCGTCAAATATTAATATGAGTTCCCTTTTAAAAAACGCACTTTTTTCCTTTGTTGAAAGAGAGTTTGGAGGGGTTACACACAATGTCATACGTAATTTAATTTCTGAAAACATTTCCCTAGAAAAAGGAATTTATTATTATTCTCAAGTTAACTTCAATTTACTGATAAGCGACATTACGAAACAAGCACACTATTTACCATTCACCCAGGACCCCAATCATTCTTTTTTAAAATGTTATGAGGAAAACGTCTAAATTCTCGCCTCCCCTTTCCCCCTTGACTTCTCAACTAACCCCCAAAGAGTAATCTCAAACTCTCATCCCCCTGAACGAAAATGCCTCTCCACACCCTGCTTCCACCCTTAAAACCACAAGGAAAACTAGCAGTCTTCATGGAAAGAACGGCGCAGGCAAAACAGGTCTCATCGAAGTCATTTAAGTTTCTCCAACACCAATTATGCCGACCCCCTCCCCTCCTTTTATCGCCTTATATTTTTTTTAGTCAACACAGAAAAAAATAGATCAGAAAAAATATATGTATGCACAGACTGCAACGCTGTCCCCTCCCGATTTTTTTTCAACACATTTTTTTCTTAAAACATATTGAAGAGCTTGTCAAATTCGCGGTCGTCAAAAAAAAAGTTAACATTAAAAAAAATCGATACCGTAGTCAATCTTTTGGTTATTCACTTAGGAAATGCACATGAGAGGGAGGCATTCGAAGCAAAAAATTCTCTGGAAGACAGCTCCAGTTTTTTTTTACAAACACTCAATTGAGAAAAATATGAGGAGAAAACAAACCTTCACACTTTGAAATCATTTTGAGCAGACTAACATAAAAAATAACTTCTCAAGATTCAGTAATACTATATAGCTACGTTATAATATATTTATATAATATATAGGATCATAATAAAATAGAAAAACACTATACTAATACTCTGAAGTTATCCTTATTGTGCAAACTTATCCATGGGGAACGGGGAAAATTTGCCATAGTATACAATCAGAATGAATAACGTGTTCTTTTGTCACAAAATTACTTAGAAACATGCAAAAACTGTCTATAGCTAAGCATTGATCAAAACTTGAAATATTTATATGTATGTATATATATATTAAATAAAAATAAAGTGAAATTTCGAGTCACTAAAAAAGCATTTACACTTCTGCTATTATGCGTTCTTCTCCATCCAGCTTCCACTATATAGAGCCCTTCCTATCAATTTTTTGAACAGCTACACACAAAGAATACATATGTTCTTGAACATTCACAAATACTGAAATTGCATTTGAGGCACAGGGCAACTCAGTCTGGGCAGAGGACGTGGGAGGTTGAGAAAAAATATATTCATTTATATATATTTGTATAAAAAAAAAGAATAGACACTTATCACACTGTATTGAAAAATTACCCTCTGCCCCCTCTCGGGAAAGAAAATTATCTTTTTAAACTCAAAGAGGGCCATATATAATTGAGCATCAAAAAAAAGTTCGCTTATCGCACGTCTGGTGTTTTATGCATTTTGTCATGAGTGTATGAGTGTTAATGTGTATGTTGTGTATTCAAGTGTACGCATGTATCATGATGGTGCCAATAAATGTCATCTAGTGTGAGATGTCACGCTAATTTGATACCTGCCCTGCAATAACCTGTTTACGTAATTATGTTTTCCTGTGTAAGCACGTCAAGTGTGTGTGTACTTTTCAGATGACAAGACTAACCGTCATCCGTCAACTTTCCATTCAATATTAATACAATGTCTAAATCAACCTGCAGCAGTTGCAAGCAAGATAGATAAATAATTACTCTAATACTCTTCAATAACTTATGGCCTATATCACATGAGAACAGAAACGAACAACAGACTTCTTCCTTCCTAACAAGGGATATGTTTCTCTTTTAATGATAATATCCTGGCAATAACAAGGAATGATACTGTCCAGATGACTTTCTTTTTTTTTCTCAAAATCTTCCCTGCAATAATAGATCAGGACAATAATGCTACTAATAATAATCAATAATCATAACTTAAAAATCACGATTTATATGTTTTGGTTCTGCAACCCGACCTCTGCCCCACGCTCTTTACTCCCTCCAAATTATTGGATACCGTCAAATGCCTTGTTAATATGAATGCTCACTCAATGCCAAATGCTAATTTGCCTAATCCAATGCCTTGAAAATAAAGCTAACTTCTCGAGTGGCCAAAACCCTTGCATCCCCCAGGAGAGACTTTCCCAAAGTGGCTGGAAATACCCCAAACAGGAGGGGGGATGCTTCGGGCTGGCTTAACACTCGCATCTGTTCAGCTGCGGGACGCCATCATAGACAAGCGGGGCAGAGGAAAGGTGCAACGTGGCTACCGGCGATTGCCCATCTGATGATTGGTGTCGGGATACACACTTAAGGGAATTTTTTTCACTGAGGATTAACATAGCCAGCGGGTGAATTTTTTTTTAACTCTTTTCAAAGGGGATTGTAGACACACATATATATTACACACTTGTAAATATATATATGGAGGGCTCAAAAAACGCACACATTTACTACGCGTCCTAGTATGGTTGAGTCTTCCTATAGAGGGCAGTCCGGCTCCCGATTTTCCGATGGCAGTTATAAGAATCACAGCCCTTCCGCAGAATTAAGAACTAGTGGTAGATGCTTTCGTCCTCTGTCAGACTGAGTGCTGTTTCATTTAACCGTTTTTATTATATTATTATAACTTCATTAAATTACTTATTGTTTATATCATATTTAAATAATTATGAATTGCCTATCATAAATTTAAATTCCCGAGAAAAAAATTGAAAAAGAAATCTCAAAAGAGACTATTTTCTACAACATTTTGTCTTTTTTTAGTACAAGTTATCTACACACACCCACACAGTCACGCTCACACACATAATACAAAAATCTAAATCTCATTAAAATATCTTAATACTCTTAAAATGTGTGATATAGTATGCATTCGTACATAAATTGTGACGACCTTCCCTCTGCACACTGAGGAGGGCTTGTCAGCCGATTCAAACATCCCCACATTGTGGATCGTAATGAAGCATGCAAAACTGGATTTAAGTTTCATAATTATTCCTGTTTTTGTTTTTTTGTTTTGAGAACGTTCACAGAATGTACCGGCGATGAAAAGGAGTTTTAACCATCCACACATTCAAAACTAAATATTCAACAAAAAAGGTAACATAAAATATAGATTTTAAATAATTTACTCTTTCGTTGTATAAAATTTTCTCTTCCAAAATCGGGTAGTTGCCCCCCCATTTTTGTATTCTGCCAGCGCTTATATATTACGACGGGCGCCTCGTTTCCTTCTTGTCAGCTTCAAAGTACACCACATCCAAGACACAACACACACCGCGTTGCCGGACGAGACATGTTTGGTGATTATCCTCCTCCAAATCTCCACTTTTGAGGGGGGGGGGGGAATAATCTTCTTGAGATTGGGGGACTGGTGGGAAAAATGGGGAGGCAAATGAGATTTCTTAACAGATTAGGGGGGATACTGGATTCTGGCGGAGAACCATGAATCTCTCTCGTGGCTCTCCCTAGTTCACGATTCACAGGGAAGAGAGGGGGGGGGAGACATCTCTTCTGGTTCCTCCACATACACAAACAACACTTGTGGATTAAAAAAAGGTGGGATTGGTGTTCTGAAACTTGGTGGGTAGACTTCAATCTGGAGCGGGTCATGGCGGGAGGTATTGAGAGGGATAGGTCCTTAAAACAGCAGCTTACAGAAATGCAAGGAGCGGGAGGAGGTATATATAGTGTCGATGACATAGCTTGGAGGCCTTCTCTTTGTGAGGACCCCGATTGGGGCCTCCCACACACAGACACAAGACACCAGAAAACAAAAACGACCTCCATATGCGTACACTATATTACTCTCTCCTCTCGCCTTCTTATATATTCAGCCCCCCAAGAAGGGAAACAAAGAACTTCACCACTCAAAAACACTTCCCTCAAATCATATATCAATATCTCCGTTCACTTTTTTTTAAAACCCTCATATCTTTTTCCTCACCCTTGCCCCCTTTACGAGAAGATGCGGATGGCCTGCTTCACTGGATGCTGGCAGACGGGGCAGTGGGCATCTGCCCTCGAGCAAAGCCTCTGCCCACACTCCATGCAGAAGAGGTTGTGACCACAGGGTACCAGCGCGGCCACCACCTCCCGTTCGCAGCAAACCACGCACTCCCTCCTCCCGCCGCCGGGTGCAGCACCTCCGCTCCCGATGCTCGCCAGGGACCCCACCGAATCCGTTGGAGACACTGAGGTCCCCACGGCCGTCACTCCCAAAGGGTCAGACCCGACCCTCCGCGCCGGCAGGTGCGGGGAGGATGGCTCAGCCGCGCTCACGATGGTGGGCGAGAACCTCCCCGCAGGGCCCGTCTTCAGATCCGACCATGGCCCGGACGGTGGGCCCTCGAACGATGGACTTTCCCCCAGCCCCTCGTCCCTGTCCAGCCCTCCCCAAGGCGTTCCGCTTGTACCGAATGTGCCGTTGGTGGTGGCTATGCCCCCGGAGGTCGAGGACGAGCTCGACGTAGATGAAGACGAAGAACCGCCCCCGGAGAGAGACGAAGAGAAGTCAGATGGGAAGAGGACGCTGTCCATGGGGGTCGAGTCCAGAAGGGAGGACGTCGTGTAGGCCACGTCAGGAGGGGCCCTTGGGAAGGGTCCCTTCCCGCAGACCCGCGAGGCCAAGTCCGCCTTGATGTTAGGGTACAGAAACCCCAAACCGTTCTTGTAGAGGGACGCTAGGATCTCCTCCCCCACCATCCCTCCCCTGTCTCCCGCGTCGTCCACGGCGAAGTCCCCTGGGGAGCACGGCACGGCTCCTCCGCCGCCGCCCCCGCCTCCGCTGCCGACGCCCCCGCCAGTACGCACCGCTATGTGGGCCTCGATCTCCTTCCGCGCAGTCTCCACGCTCTCGGGCAGGCCCGTCACCTCGAAGACGGGCTCCTTGTCCCTCGAAGGGGTCACGATGTAGGTGTGCGTCTGGTGCTGGATCCGCTTGATGGTGGCCCCTTTAGGACCGACTACAAGGCCCACGACGCGGTACGGCACGCGGACCTGGATGGTCACGTGTCCGGGGACGTTGGCCGGGGGCCCGGGAACCGTCCCGCCCCCCGTCCCCACGCCGCCCCCGACGCCTCCGACCCCGCCGCCCCCTAGGGTGCTCTTGCGAGAGGCCCGGATCTGCGAGAAGTGTTCGGCGGCCGAGAGGATCTCCCGCTTGGCCTTGGCGACGTCCTCCTTGCGACCCGTGACAACGAACACCGGCTCCTCCCCCCGCACCGGCGTCTTGATGTAGGTGTTAGTCTTAGCTCTCAGGGCCTTGATCTTGCAGCCTGCAAGAAGACGGGGAGATGGGAGAGAGAGAAAAAGATGTTAAATACGAGAACAGAGATACAGGAGACATAAAACTATTATTAGAATACGCCAGAAACACATTCCGGTAGGTGATAGAGGCGAGACCTGCTGTCATGGAAAGCGCACACAGGCGGATCTTGACAACTTTTTGGCGAGGTAAACTTTGGACGGAGGACGACCATCCGAATACCAGTGCCCAAATGAAATTCAATGCAGCATTATATAATATATTAGTTCCCAATTTCGTGATTGAAAATTAAATTAGTGGTACTTGTTTCCGAGCATGGACTATTCAACTTAAGCGCCTATGTGATTAAGACTTATCCAAAGAATTTCATTCATCGGAGTGCACCCCCGCGATGATTGTCTGTAGCAATATCCAGCAGTGAAAATTAACAGGGTTTACCAGGAACACCAGCACTGTCGTTATGAGTGATGATTACTTTTAAGGCACACAAGCCATCTCGTTTTCGAATTACAAGCTCGATATTGCGCAATTTCACAATTCCTCGACTTAGAAGTAGCCGGAATCCACTGGCGGATGAAATTTTTATTACATACTAAGTTTTGAGGTCTCTGGGGAGGGCGAAGTATAGAGTTCGATCCAGTTGATCCAGGAGCATTCGGCCTAAATATTTTCGAGAAGTAACGTAAAACTTGGGATTTTAAACGGTTCTTTTACATAAAAGCTGTGTAAAAAACGAGAATATATTTTTTTAATTAAATTACAAATCACTTTAAAAATACAAAGATGAGAAGATCTCGAAGCATTTACGAATTTCCGCCTTGATTAGGGGTACTTAACCATTCGCCAGAGCACAGCGATACATTATTTCCTCGCAACCCTCCTTTAATTCGCCCATACCACCAACTTGTCAATCGAAAATCTATATGCTGTGGTAATCGGACTTGGCAGAGAATTAGTATTGAGATGACATGCAACTGACATGTTATTGGGGACTTGAAACAATCACTTTCATTTTAATTCACAGGAATGAACACACGCTACCTCAATAATAAACCATTTGACAAATTCTACTTGACTGGAGGACAGAATGGGGTTCAGTTCTTGGGAATAAATTGATTATGAGGAAACTTCCGCCAAGTTAGCATTTCCAGTGACGATAAACATATTTTTCACTCGAAATTGAACAATTCCATGACACCAACCCCACTTGAGCGCAGTTTTAACGTCATGTTCCGGGTGGGTGATGAATTCCGCGTGGAAGACATGTTTACTCGTCGCTTGAGGCGAATATCAGGGAAGCCTGCGACCCGTGAATGGAGGAAGGAAAGACCATTCTTCTCCATCTTCTTTACGCGCAGGCCGGGATCGACGTTATCTCGAGACGAAGCAAGGAAGTGATAACAGGGCGGGAATGAAAAAAAACACGACAGAAACAGTTGACAGACAGAAAGCGCAAACCGGCAAACAAAACGCGACAAGAGTGGGGCGTGTGGGGAGGGGCAACTCGCCGCTCCGCGCCAGTCAGGGGAGTAGCTTCGCCACGCCTCCCGAGAGAGGGGGACACCGCCGACAAAACACGCAAGGGCGAGACGCGCGCGGGACGCAGACGAAATGTGGAGGGAAACAATCCGAAACGCGCATGCGCAAGAACACGAGGCGCCACGAGGGTGTGCAGACTCTGTAATATTGCAGAAGATTCTCTTCACATCACGATAATATAAGTAAATACTTTTAAACAATAAAAATATCAGTAACGAGCGGCATCCACTATTAATAAAATTATGTCAACGAAACCAAATTAATTTGATTTATAATAAATTATGTTTATATTTGCAAGATATTTCTTACTTCTTACTCAAACATGAAGAAGGGTTCATGTTCCTTAAACTTAAAACTCATCGGCACAGCTCTAACCTATATGACGGCAAGATGCCCAGAGAAGCATTACACTACATCATAATAAATTATTCCTCTCCACAGAAAACGTTACTAACATCAGTAGGGCCGATGCTACTTCTTACGTATGAATTCCCTTCCTACCTCTTCGACAGTTTGCGACAAACCCCGTGGATCGCGCTAAGCCCCTGGGAAACATGGAGGCTCTAAGAAATAAGTTAAGTTCAGTAACGAGTTCCCTAGAATACGAGCTGTTATCTAGAAACCTTCGTTAGCACGCAGACGCTCCCATGAAGCACGCCGTCTTCCGACGAAGGTCCTGGATTTATATTCGTGCGAGGAGCTTTTCAAACTAGCTCGCTTGAGAAGCCGGAGCTGATTCGCGCTCGGCGGAGGAGAAGAGCAAATATTTGACTTGAAAAACACGGCCGACGGTGGCTATCAGGAAGGTACATGCCCTCGTCTGTAAACATTCCCCTCAAGAATTTGCTCCGCGACTCGATCGGAGTTAACAGCGCAGCGAAGCCGGTAAAACGAGGAAACTCGGGACGACCACGTGGATGCGACGATGAAAAGAATTCGCCGAAGCATTTACTGCTGCCTATAACCAACTCCATGCCGTCGACAGAAAACGACGCTGGGGGTAGGGTTATTTTTTTTTGTTCGATAATTATCACAGAGCACGGACGGATTATCATGGCTTGACACATGGCTAACTTATCGCGAGATTTGGCGGGAGTGAGCTCTCATCACGAGTTCGTCGTTTTGCTGTTTCTAAAATCCAGTCGCATTACGATTTATTGTGGGCTTAAAATTTCACTATGAACTAGCGAGCGGGTTCATTGACGTGGCATTCCAACCAAGGAGCACTCCGGATTAAGAATATCTATACTTAGCTTCGCACGTATCCCCTACTCCTGAACAAAAAACTATATTCAATGGTTATTAAAGCTAACGGGAACTACATGAAAAAATAAACTTAAAACTGAACTTCGGGCGTACTATGAAGTCGTAACAAAATAACATTGTAAAAATAAAATAAATAAATAATTATACAATTCCTTTTAATACGAACCAAGACTTTTCCGATAGGCTGACTGATACCCAGTTACACCCCTGGGAGGAGAGCATTTATCGCGGAATTGATTCGCCACTCATTTATCGTCACATATTTTCCCACTTTCCCGGCAATCTGCCCACAACCATGGTACTAATGTTTCCTCCACAATACTATAAAGACATTTTCGCCGTCAAAAAAAAAAAAACATTTGTGACAAAATTACCAAAATTGGAAAAAGTGAGGATTACACATCCTTGAGAAGTTGACGTCCAGTGAAATGGGTGGAGACAACAAAATAATTTCGTCGATGGCTGCCTGTTATAGCGAGGAAAGATAATGTAAGCACTATATGGTAACGGAAAAATCATGAAAGCATTCATGTAAATTATGTTATCGGGGAGGATTACGAGGTACCCTCTTTTCCAAGGGGCGAGTTGCTTTTTAAGTAAGTTTTATCCGATTTCAACGGTCGCCCGTATCCACCTTAGCTGGTTCAACACTAAAAACAGTTAAGCAAAACTTCACTCAATAACTAGCTTAAGTAATGCTATTTCGTTTATCACCAAAAGCAATCGTTTCTAGTTAAACCTACGCATATACCCAATCCACAACTTCGGCAATATTGACGGATGACCAAAAAATAGCTTGTGATGTAAGAGCTAAGGTTATCTAAATAACCAGTTTCTTCAGCATAACGTAGTTACATTTTCCAATGAAAGAATTTCACTGACAAAAAAGAGACAGGACTATCGCAGCCGCAACACAGACCACAGCGCTAATGGCGTCGAAATAGCGGGCGACCTTGCTCATTTCCCTTGCGATAACATCAGCATCGGCCGGGAGTTTTCAAGAGTGTATTCCCACCACAATAAGGATGATAAATTAGGAAATATGTGCATTTAAGGTAACTCGCTACTTGGCCGCATAACAAGGAAAGTTAAGACAACAAGGGCATTCATTAGGCCATGTATGAGATAGTCATAGAAACCTATGAAGTATTTACATTAGTTCTACGTTTCTTTTACTGCTTGTATATTGAAATCTAATTCACCTAGCCCCACTGACACAATTTATTATATCCTCAGACATTAAACTAAAAGTTAACTATCATGATTACTCTGGTGACGTCATGGATGAAGCAAAAAATTATCATTACGTCTCAATTCCTAGGGTTATAGTTTCATAAACATCCAGAATCACCTGGGAGTCATTCTTTACCACCTCCTAACAGACACTATCGTTAGATTCTTGAGGCTTCGGCCAGGAGTTTTTATGCAAAGAATACGTGAACAGAAGCCCCCTCTGGCTTCGGAAAGAAATTCCAGAATGAGAAGTAACGAGAATCTAAGGGGGAAGAAATTGACTCTTTCGAAAGAGCCACGCAACTTTTAAGGCTTCTTTTACGATGATGTTCACCTTTCACAACATTTACAGTCAGTGGCGTAATTGCATTTGCAAAATTAGGGTGTCGAAGACTACGGAAGGTCAGGAGAAAAAAAATATTTCCAAGGACTCCCACCCTATGCATTTTCAAACATTATGGCAATAAGTTTATAATTAAGAACCTAAGGAAGGCTAAGTAAGGAGGAGGCGAATTTTGCGGTACCAACTTCACTACACCCCGGATTTTATGTCAGAGAGTGGATGCATAGCACGGGACAACTCTATCCAACGACTTCAGGACCTTGGATGAGCACATAAAAGATGTTCCCATAAATAGGCCGGCGAGGTACGACAAGATTTTCAATAATGTTATTACGACAAAAATATTAATAAAAAAACTGAAAGCCCGTTGAGTCGTAATGGTTAACTATCGATTCAAGGCAGTGGGTGCCCAGTTGCTACCGGAGAAAGTTCGCCTCAGGGCATTGTGGGCGCCGAAGAAAAAAGTTAACCCGTTCGTTTTGGGATATATTTCGTCACCTGCTACACCTAACAAGAGAAACCGAATTAATCCTTCCCGTCATGCATCATAAGTAAAAATACATCAAAAGAAGTCTGGTAACAGATGACCATAAAAGAAAAGTATAGCCCAAGAGCATCATTCAATACTTCAACCGACGTTCAGCTACTCACAATTCCAAGCCCGACATACAATTAGTCGCCAATTATTGCACGATTTTAAGATAGCCACAATATCAATCTGAGATCAACCACTGTTTTATCTTAGTTTGAAATACATGGTACACCTGAATCTCTTTTCCTGACTCAGCTCCTCAGATAATATACGATCGTATCTCAAGTACGGTGAAAAATAATTTAATCGAAAACTAGATATACACAGTGGCGTAGCCAGGATTTTTAAATGGGAGGGGGGGGTTCACGGGAGATTTTGGGTCCCTTCCGGGGTGTATACCCCCCAGGGCAAAGGGTGACCCGGGGATGGTAAAATTTTGGGTTTTTGATGCTGAAAACGTGATTTTTAGGACTTACAAACATTAATTATGTACGAGTATTTTGTCTATCTCATTCGTTTTTGGCGCTTATTTTAAATGCTCAAGGGGGAGGGATGAGGGGTTTGTGGGGGAAACCCCGCCCCTGCCTAAGCCACTGGATATATGGACAACATACAGGAGACTTGTAATTTTTTTTAAATACCCTATCGCCAGGCCGAATGCAACCATGCAGAAACGTAAAATAGATAAGGGGAAACCTCGATTTGCATATAAACGAAAAATATTCGATTAAATAAGGGCCGAAGAGTGGCACGTGCCTCAGAGCGTAAGCGGAACAAACGCCACCCTGTCAAATGAACACAAAAATCGTTCGATAAGATTTTGGAGATAAAGTACTGTGAAGGGGTAGAGGTTCCACGTAACTAATTGGGGAATGCTGGGAAATACAATAAATGGGTGGGGTATGTCCTGCGTGGGCCAATTAGGTCGCAGTAAATCGATTAGCTACAGTTGTTCAAGTTTTAATTCACACATAACCATAAGAATGCATTCAATTATTCTGAGTGTCTGGGGAAATTAAAAACGACCAAATAATCATAAAGAATCTATTATTGAAGTAAAAAATAAGACAACAGAGACGAAGACCTTCATAATCATTAAGTTGAGAAGAGAGAAAATGGGCAAAGAGCGGAATTTTTCCTTTCATAAACATTTTAACCAAAAAACCTTTCTAACAATTAGTGTAGAGTGTAGTAGTACTTTCATACGACCAACATGATTAGATTTTACTTACATGACTTATTTGCATACAACTCTAAAACAGTCAAGTGATATCTCATACATAATTTTTATCGTGGTTCTAAAGAAATAAAATACACCAATCAATTTAATTTCGAAAGGACGCGTATTGTAGCATTAATGTACATAACTAGAGCGCTTTCCCGTGCGCTTGCATTTAAATTTATTTTCAAATTTAATTTCCTAAAATATAGACCGAAAAATCTTTTGTGTGTGATGATGACGCTCCAGATTGAAATAGTATATTTATAAATATCAATTAAGATGAAATTTACATCGCTTTTCGGACCAAACTCATTCAGGTACCTAGTGTAAAATGGCTTATGGTTAGTACGTAATGGTGTAGCAGTCTGTTTTGTTCGAAGGAGAACGATTGGTATGCCAACCGACTGTTCGGGGGACACTTCGGGGGCCAACCAGACCCTACGACCAGCAGCCAGCCGCCTCCGCCGGAAGACCAGCTGCTAGTCTGGGGGGAAATTTTGCACGCAACGCCGCTGGTTGAAGAGGAGGAGAAGAGGGAGGAGGGATACTCAGACAACCTTGCAGGCCTCGTTCGAGTTGCGACGGGGGCCTGGATGGTCCTTGCCCAAGGAAAAGGAGGTCCTCAAACACGCCCACGCACTGGAGGATGCGGGAAACAATGATGGGGGTAGGATGGGAACAGACTGGAAACCGGGAAAAATAAAATAAGAGCATAAGAGGCTTCCGCTGCACGGAGACCCAGACGGGAACACAGACCGTCCTCACTTGCACACGAAGACAGGCTGAAGCCGCAATGCAGGTGAGCAGAGTGGTAGAAAAATCGATGACATGGATTTCGATAAAAATTGATTGATATTACTATCGATTAAGGTTAAAATCGATTGAGATTAATATCTATTAAGATGAAAATCGATAGAGATTAATATCGATTAAGATTAAAATCGATAAAGATTAATATCGATTAAGATTAAAATCGATAGAGATTAATATCGATTAAGATTAAAATCGATAGATTAATATCGATTTCAGATTAATATCGAATAAGATCGAGAAAATCTAGATGGATTCTTGATCTTCAGGATCCCATCTAAACTCGACTTTTCGACTTCGATCTCGACCATTTCGTTAAAGCTCAGCAACGTCAATACCGGCCTATGATAACGCCATCCGTCCGGAGTGAAATACTTTCATGAAAGGCAGGTAAAATTGAGAGGCACGAATTCAATCGTCAAGAAATCGCATCGCAATGCGTAATTAATTCTAAAATAATTAATGAACTCAATGGTTCTATGCGGCAATCAAAAAAGTGGGAGCATTTATGAATTTTTACTTACAACAAATAAATCACGCATGTAACCTAAGAAGTTTTTTTGAATTACTGTTTCCAACATCGCAAATGTTAACTTTGGCATCTTATCGATTGCATAATTAACACATTTTTGAACAAACAGTATTAAAAAAAAAGAAACTTTTTTTTCGATTAATCGATCTTCCAGTTCAATTTTCTATTTTTGTTGGAAAATCTAGATTTTAATTTCGACCTAACACCACCTTAACGGAACCGCTACATAAATTTCGTTAGTTTCATAAAGAAATATTATAAGGTCATGATTAAAATCAAAATTTCTTAAGTTATACTACTCGTACCTAGTAAGCCGTAAGTTAAGCCCTGTAACTGAAGACATGAGTGAAAGAACCTGATAATAACCAATGGTGAAAAGACAACAAAAAACTGAAAGAAATAATTGTTGCTGCAGTCAGATTTGAAAGTAAGTCATCAACGATGTCCGCCGAAATTATTTAAAACTTACTGTTGAAAATAAAAAGCTCTTCTGGTAAAGGAGGGGAGTGGGATGCCTTCGTGGAAAATATCATTTTTGAAAAAAAAAAAAAAAAACTGCCATTATTTGGTTCCGGCACTCAGGACTAAAATTGTTATCAGTCTTGGATTAGTTTTAATAGATGACTGGCTATCCCTGGTGTATGCTAACGATAGGCCCACCGTGACGTTTCCAGTTCCGCAGAACGTCAGGCGAGCGCCAGCATATCGACAACGATCGACATCTGGCGCTCACCCCCCTCATCAGCAGATGCTGCTTCCATGCGCACTGCGTCAAGCCAATGATACGACAACGGCGCGAAGTTAGCCACTTCTCACGAGGAAAGACACACGAATGACTGAATAGATGACTATCTATCGGCTTAGTAACGTTAAGACACGACAGTTCCATGCAAAAATATATTTCGTGCCTTGATAAACACGCTGTGCATTCAAAGGTATCATTTTCAGATATTATCGATAAAAATTAAGAGCATAAAATTAGAATAATTCATTTTATAATCTTGACATCAAACATTTACATAACATTTGGTCAATAAATTTCAGGTTCGCGTTTTAAGATGACTGGAGCAAAATTAAAATAAGAATACTTACAGAAGGAAGACACTTAAATAAATATATAATATTTAAACAAAATATAGATTTGTGTAGAATTCAATTCTCAAATGAAATAATGTGAACATTTATGACAGAGTTACATAAATTGTCACGGTACTGACATACTTCGCATCACAGTGACACCTTTTTAAACATTGAAGCAAGAGAACGACGCGGGAGCGACATATCATGAGGTAGGCAGAATTGATTGGTAGTCATGGCATGAAACGGATGCGAAGGACCTCACCAGAAACATCGCTACCAATGTAAACTAGCCTATACTAGGAAATATGGTTTTCTACTTCACCCTCTGTCAACTGAGATGATAACATTGCAATAATATCACAGGTGAGGGCATGTGATTATGAAAAAAAATGTCTGGTTTAGATAATGATACTATAATTATGACAACGACATGAACTTTACAGGTCTCTACTGAATATTTACCATATATTGGCATATTTCAACCAAAAACACCGAATACAGAAGAATCTTCGACAAGAAAAATCTAACATAAGGATCGAGATAAAAATCAAGGGTACGCAAGCCATATTTTCATTTAAAAAATCATTATATCCCTGGAATCGTGGATAATACGCACGGAGGAACAAGGTCCGAAGCGAGTACGTTATATTGTGACAAAATCAGGCTCAACTAATGCATCAGTTCTGTCATCAACGCCCGTCGAAGGACGTGTGATCCTCACGCCGACACCGACCTCCAGACCAGATGCACGGCAACCGGATAATACCGGGATGTGGGGAGGGATACTACCCCACCCACGCTAGGGGTAGTGCGAGACGGGGTCAAGCACGTGGGTGCATACGGTCGAGGCGGGGGCCGCGTGCACGCCGCTCCCTTCAGCGGGATATTAAAGAAATGACATAAAAACAAAACGCGAACGAATCACGCAATTAGATCGAACATTGATACACAACCGCCGTCATCTCAAGACTAATACGTCCACGGTAAAAATCTGTTCAGTGACCTCGAATAGTAAGAATTAGGTACGAAAATATGGCACTGGATCCCCTAGCATCTAGCCACAGAACCTGCGACAACAATTGCAACACTGATGAAAAAATAATAGAGAGACAGAAAAACAATGACATGGAATTAATGCACGCAGGTCACGATGGAAATGGAGCGTCCCAACGAAATGGGTTGATTTCGTACACTCTCGAATTGTAAACCAATGTCACCTCCCGCCCTGCTCCCGCACGTATCAGAGTGGAGTAATCAAATAGTGGATAGTTAACATGAAACCCATTTACTGTAGTTTCAATGCAACAGTATTTATGTGATCTACACAAGTTTTGCTAGCTTATGCTTACGTGCAAGTACCCTTACTAGGATAGATCGTTAAAATTTCTCCAGACAAAACGAACATCAAAGCATTAGCCTTCAAAAAATCTTTCACATCACCCACGTGGTGGAATCTTTCCTCACATTTTAAGACAGTGAATCATTCGGCAGCACCACAGCTCAACCCAGGATTCTTTCCCAGATTATAACACGACGTATTTCCTTCACGCATCCCACGCTTCCAGTTAAGATCAACAGCCTTCTATGTAAGTCGCTTGTGCATGGCAAAACATTAGGTTTGCTCATAAAATTAACTAATTTATGAGGAAACTTAAATGAAATTAAAGGAAATGAATTCATAATTTCCATTACATGCCTACCCTATCCTGGGTTTCCACGAATTATCTCTCCATAAATGATATAGACGACGAGGAATTGTTACGCGTAGAATTTACTATATTTATAAGTTACCAGGATACATTATGATTATAAAGGCACCTGATAACGAGAAAAGCGTAAGTAGGAATGCCATGAACACGTAACATGTTACGGGACCAATGAAGGTAAACGGGAAAAATAACTATAAGACAAAACAAAAGGTGCAACAATTGCGTCGTTCTATTGCTACGGTTTTTATCCGTCAACCGTAACCAGTATAACGTCCAAGGGTTCCGTGACGTGACGCTCCTGGCGTTACCTAGCATTTCAACGTAACGTGGACTACGATGAAGTAAATGATTTAAAATCACTCAATGGAGCAGGTATCCGTCTTACTGAGGAGCAACACCCCAACATCCAAGAGTGGGGCTAAATGAAGAGAAAAAGAAACTGCTACCAGAAACGTATCTCACGAGCAAGACGGGGGATGGAGGGGGGGCACCCAACCCCTTCAATTTCCCCAACCCGCCCATCTAATTTCTCTCCCACCACTTGCCACAACTGCTCTAATCACAACAACCCGACACGTAGTGGAAGAGCTACCTCGTGGTCCTCTCCCCAACAATACCGCGCCGACAGCAGAGGGTACGAGGCGGGCGGGGTGACGAATGATTTGGCAACGCCGCGCCCGACTCCTACGCCGAGGAGGCAAGAGCTGCTGCACGAGGGAGCGAAGCAAACACATACACAGAATGGGATATTCTTTCTCCAGAACATAATGAAAGGACAGGAAAGTAGATAACGCAGGTGACCTAAGAGGAAATGATGCCAATTCTATGAGGCTCCGTCGAGCAGTGCGAATCAATACCAATACTTCCGGTCTTTTTGTAAGAATGATAAAAAAAATCTTAGGCTGAATATTATGTTATCAATATATTCGTCATTTACCACCAGTGTCCAAAGACTGCAGCGTCATTACCATTTAACTTACTTCCGTAAAGACCTGTTTACATGGTAAATTAACACGTACGGGTTAATGCATGAACGCGAGGATAAACGCTAAAATTCACCGTGTAACCACCCAACTTGTGCGAATGCACAGAAAATAGAGCCTGTTCTAATTCGGTTCATCCATTCGTTCCGTTCCGGTCCATAAAAATCATTCACGCAAACAGACAAACTCGTACGTATTAATGTATCGTCTAAACAGGCCTTAAGACTTACCCACAGGATTATTAGAACAAACCGATTTAGAATGATTATGTAACTATGCTTTGAATATACCGCAATAATGACAAAAAAATACACCTTAAATCAGTACATATTTTCAAAGTGAATCTTCATTTGTTTGGAACCTACCCATCTTTCACGTGCAGGAAAAATATCGCCCAAGAAAAATCAAGTAATGCTCCCATTTAAGAACGAGAATTCATGAAAACATAGCATGAAAAGAATAGGTCTGAATAAACGCATAAACGTGGACGAAAGAGTGGCAGAAATTTGAAGCATTCGGAAAAATTACAGTAATTCCGAACCACGTTGGATTATTCTCAAATTTGATGCTTGCTGGGTGCAACGCACGGGCGGCGCGAACACACCTCAGCCAACACGGGTCGAGTGATTTATACGTGCACTCGGGAAGATCAAGGATTTAAAACGAGAGACGGCCACTGCGCGCATCACAGCTCCCCCTTCGCACCAGGACGACTCGCAATCGATCCGAATAGCCTCCTCTCGTTCGGCATACCCGGGCAATCCACGTTACGTGCGCGCAATGACTCATGGGAATGGGGACCGATCGTTTTTAACTTTTGACTTCGCCAGCACTTTTCCCGTTCTCATAGCCATCCCGGAGGAAAACGGTTAAAGAGAAACATATATTACAATCTCTACAGTATGCTCACTAACAAATCAAACACTCCATAACTAAATTGAAATATCACTTCGACAAGCCCTGAAGAGTATATTTCCTTAACAGGGATCATGCTGTATAATTGTGTTACACTAAAGAATACTATGAAAATACCCTCGTACACTAAGCACTGAGAAGTATTTTTTTTAAATTAAGCTGAATCTCATCCTCATGAAGATACTTGATTATAACCGAGATGTTAGATTATATACGAACGTTTAAGGTGAAACATTAAAGTATGGTTCCAGCGATAAATATGCCTACTGCATCTTCTGTGAGCATGTCCCTATTTTGGCAAAAAGAATTCCGGAAATAATGATAGCCATGTTAATTTAGTGTATGAAACAAAAAATAACATCACAGCAAAAACTGTCATCGAAGTCTAAGCATGATTCAAAGGATATTTTTCCGTCCCATCCTCTATAATAGAGCGAATCTGAAAATACGACTAAAATTAACGCTCGATGAACAATTTCTGAGTAAAGACTCCAAAGACAATGACCTAGATTGCGTTTTATATGTAGCTATCTTTTTCTGGCCCTGAAAACTAGTTTTCGACAATAAGACCGCTTTAGATTTACAATGGAAAAATATTTTAAGTATTGATAAAATATGTATTCAAAAAAATCATAAGGCCAAAATGGCCATTAAATTCAGGAAACGACTGTTGAAGCAGAACACCTTTATGGTCCCTGAAAAGCTATCGCTGAATCTATCGCTAAGGCGGACGGAAAAACAAGTGGTATGACTCATCATCACCACACCTAAGACAATGACGAAGAAGACGCTCACGAAGGCATGCACCCACGCACCCTAGCCGCCTATCTGGTAGGAATAAACGTATGCGCTAGGTGCATCTGGAGAAATAGGCGAACGAACTTAGCACCTAGGACTAGCGGAAGAGTAGCGATATCCCATCGATAGTAGATACGCGATTTGAAGTCTCCTACAGTTAACCGCTTATCTATGCAAGTCATTCATAAGTTTCTGTTACACTCACGGAATGAACTAGGAAAGCACAAGTAATCATTTACTGGAAAGTTATACCTAAAATTTATAAGTCATATGAAAAATGGATCACCCAAGCTTGAGCCCTTATTATCGAGAAAAAAACTTCTAACCCAGCCAAAATATTCGTTTCGGTGGGTCAAAAGGAATCGAAAAAAAATAGGTGAGAATCTGAATGCCACCAATGTTGCAAGATTAGCAAATGCTTGCTATAGTCGCTGGTAATTTTCAATTTAGTGGAAAAAACTAACAGTGTTGCCATTTAAGGAAATGACCACACTGACTTTCCTACGTATTACATGGTCATAGAGCTACAAGAAATATTTATTACCATAATTCCGAGAAAATTTTATTTACAATGCCTTAGGGAGTTTTCATGAGCCGGAAACTGAAAAGATGCAAGTAGGTACTTAGGTGATACACGTGCCATTCTAGGAGGAAGTCGGAAGGAAGCTGGCATGTTGTGTCTGGGACGAAAATAAGAAGAGAAGCGAAGCCTGCCAACGGATAGGGCAATGGGCGCATCTTAAGAGAATACACTAAGTCATATGGTCAAGTGATGATCGAGATGATAATGATAATAAAAACCCTTTCCACCTATGAAGTAACGTGTTAACTTGAGTCCCTTCGAAATGATAGAATAATTATAGATGCCCGAGGCAATTTTTAAGCATGAAAATTATCGATGGTACTATACGCAGCCTTGGGTAAGGTAATCGAAATATTATCAAGAAAAACTCACTGCGAAATATAATTAAAAATCAAATACTAATGGAACAAACAAGAAAAAAAATGTTTATTGCCGCAAAAACAACGAAGAATCTAAGTACACCATCCACGTACTAGGAAAATAAAAACAACCATTTGCAGTTCAGACCACTTCATTCACGGAGTAATCATTAAAACGTAACCCAAATGAGTCAAAGAAAATAAATTTAAGTGGCAGGTATCGAAAAAAATGCGGGACTGTGAATTTTCCATAGAATCGACGCCTCTTCAAAATGAAGCAATAAGAATTTAAAAAACCCTCAACGAACCCTTGTCTCGATCCAACCAAACAAATCTGGACACTTATTAATCACGTCGAAAGCAGGTGCAACAAAGGACAGAATATCAAGCCCTAAGTGGAGGAGAGATACGACAACCAATGAAGCAGCGAAACATAGATAGGCACACTGAGATGGACCGACACCAGCTCCCGAGGTCGTTAACCAGATAGCACCACCTAAAATAGCCTCCAGTTAGGTGTCTAGCCCATAAGAAGGCAAGAAAGAGTAAAAAGAAAAAGCAATTACGGTGCACACGCCGGCGACAGCTGGCAAGGGGTTCCGGATATATTAAGAGACGCCTTGAGGGAACTGCTTCCACTAAATGGGATACTTAATGCCTCTCTTAGCGGCGTATCATGTGATTATGAACGTTAACTTGTACTGGAAAACCCGCCATGAGATGCAATTCAATAAATACGATGGCAAAGATTAACTTTTGTGAGGGTAAACAATACCACTCCATCCTACAGCTGGAAATAAACAGCAAAAAAGACTGAAGGAGAAATAAAATAAAAAAATGTAGATACGCTGACATTTGAATGCACGATTTTAAGTTGTTCGAGTGCATAACTACGCCAAACTACAACAAAGGGGCGAATCCAATCAATAACATAAATCATAAGCAAGCTGAACATAAATCATTTCCAAATAAAACATTGGAGGATTGAAAAATAAATAATTCAAATTGGTCACAAAAATACGTCTATATGAAAGATTCAACCCATTACGCCAGACACCGAGTCGGAAAATAACAATCGCGGAAAATTAAAAGCACAACATTCGCGGTTAAGGCATGCCTCTTCCAAATGAAGTGCATATAAGACTGATTAGACCTGGGACACACAGAAAATCTGTAGGGGATTCCATAAATTGGTTTGACGAATTAAATAGCGAGAGAAAAATAAACAATAACAAAATAAGCGCTCTTCTCACACAGGAAGAACGTACCTTGAAAGAATCAAGCAAAATGAAAATGGCACAACGAGGAGATGCTGTAAAATGAAGGTTAAGATCTAATCGAGCCGTCCAATAAAAAAGGATAGAAAAAAGTGGCAGAAATGACAAAAAAGCACTAAAACTGAGATGAACCTAAATTCATCAATGGCTGTCGACTAAGTCCTGTGGATCACGACTGGTACGCAGCTGTGGAAAAGGACACACTGGCGTCAGAGTGAACCTTGTTTATTTAGACTACCCATAACAACTACCACGTTCCAAATAAAAACCTACTAGAGAAGAAAGATTCGACGCCATAAAAAAAACCGTCCCCTCGACCCTGACGAGTGAAACGTTTATCGGTTGAATTGCAAATAAAACGCATTAGACCGAGTGGCAGTGAAGAGTTGTTTCCGAAAACCAAAGCGGGATGACAGGCAAAGGTGATAAACCACTCAGATACTCTTCGCAGAACCAAGATAAGTGAATCTGAATGATCTGAATCATTCCGAGACAAGTACGACGACGAGATATAATGACACACTTGGAGCGGAAAATTATCTCAATAGCAATAGATAGATGAAATGAACCTGATAAGTGAATCAAAATACAGCCGTGAGCCAGACAAAAAATAGAAGCCAAATAATTATGCAGCTGCCAAGACCGCAAGCCCCGATTGTATACACGCGTCTTTAAGTTTCACGGCCGCGTACATTAATTCAACAATCGATGACGAGGTCAAGTAACCAAAACTGCGCATTTTACACAGTTTACGCGATTACTCCAAACGTCAACTAAGGGTCCAATTCCTCAATTATCAAACTGCCATAGTTAACGACAACAAAGCAAAGGCTGAAACATTAATGCTTGGGGTCATTTAAAAGAAAGGGCCGTATCGGAGCCGAAGCTGCGAGGGAATGAGAGAATTGTTAAGATCATGAATTGGTATGTTCTGTGGTATTAGCAAACGACAACTAGCATAAAAGTCTGCGAGGAAAATTTTAAGAGATTGACGTTTTGATACGGGGGAATGGATCACCTTTTCCATCACTGGGCACGCCCAATTTTTTATCACTGAAATCTCTCCACGGAATTGGAGTATCAAAGAATCAAGGGGAGTAGATATTGTGGAAAAGAGGAATGCGAAAATGACCTTATATTTCTGCAAGAGAAGTATCTCCGCAAGATGCTAGAAAAGAAATTTCGATACTTTCCAGACAAATAAATATTGGGACAGGCAGAGGGTGGTGAACATCTCAAGAAACGCCTAGGTAATATTTACCTAGCAACCAAATTCATATAGTTTCTACACCAGGAGAAAATAAATATGTATTTACTCCATATAGGCGGACAATAATTCAGATCAAAGCGATCAAGCAGCACTTCCATCAAGGCCAATTTCTCACTTCTCGTCAATTCTCTCCCTTGACAGTTTTCAATTTCAGTGAGATGCCACCTATTACCCCAACTTCAAACACCATCATAGGCACAACATTTCATTCTGGCGTGTAATTGCGAAAATGCAAGTACAATGGGCTATTTTATCATCTCACGTCCATGCATTTTCGCATGCGTTCATGCAATTCACCACAACACTGGAAGCAAATTTGACGGCGCCTTCGCACCCAAGTAGTGCAATTACGTGCTCCGTGTAAAATGCCATTCATAGCTACATGAACCAGACTGAAGACCACGAGGACAGAACGACATGAATGACTCGAGAGATGGCAGAATGAAACAGCAGGGGGGGGCAGAGAAGGGGGCCGTTTAAGAAGTAAACACGCTGAGACGACGTTCTCGTTAAAAGAGACTCGAGCTTGAGAGGAGTGGTATTGGAGGGAAATGGGAGGGCAGCAGCTAGACCGTGTCGAAGGTCAGGTTGAAGGATTCGTGAGGCAGCAGAGGGGAAAGAAGGCTTGCTCGAAGGAAGGGAAGGGGAAGGTGGCCTCGAGCAGTCTCCCAAGAATAAGAGGTGTTCGCCCCGTTTCAAGGCGACGCAATGCCCCCACTACCAATAATACCCCTTTCGCTATGACACGGAGGACTGAAGGCTGTTTTACACGTACTTACAATCTTATGTGTGTATTAAGGCGCATTCTAAATTACGTCGTGTAAAGCGGTGAATTGCTAGAACGCATGCGAGAACTTGAGATGGCAAAATAGCCCATTCTAATTTCGTTCATGCATTCGCGCAGCTCCAAGCGATTTATGGAATTAATGCAGTCATAACCTGCGCAATTCCGTGCCCCGTGTAAAACGGCCTTAAGACTTACGGCTGAAGACGCCAGATCTAACGCTAACACCGCTTACGATTAAGAGGTCCATTATGAAACTTGTTTTTAGCAAACAATAGCATCAGGTAGCTAAGATGAGACCCAGTCCTACATCACAATTATGATTGTCCAGGCTAAGGTAACAAGTCCAGTTACCGAAATCACAACGTCAGCCTGCTGATTTGCGAAGAGTCGCCCTCATGCGATATCTCTCGGAGTCGCCACGAGAATAATACCCCTAATAATCCTCAGTGTAGCAGGGAAAGACAAGTAAGACTTAAAGCTGACGACTCTGGACTTCAAACACTAATCCACTTAAGGGTCGACTCAACCAGAGGGAATCATTCCGGATTCATAACAGTTGATTTTACAAGCCTTTAACGCCCAGCCCTCAAGAGGATGAATGAACACATGAGATCGGCTTATGCGCATAAGACCAAGACAAATGACGATATCCGAGAGCAAATGATTGGCCTGAGGAGTCCGATTGGCTCATGCCGCTGTGTTGACGTTGTACTACGACTAATTTCTATTTCATTAAATTGACCGAAAACTGTTCGGCTTAAATTGATCCAAATGGGACTCAATATCTCTGCGACCATTTCTGCACTTTGCACTGATATTGAAGCAACATCACAGGATTGCTTTTACAGAAGTACATCCGCTGCAATCCTGGGAACAGCGTACTTATCTTACATGAGGTTTCAAGTGTTCAGTATAAAAAACAATACTTTGAAAAGAAGTAGATAGGAATACAGCAGCCAAGAGGATTAAGATGCCCATTATGGAACTTTTTCTCACGAATGTTGACGAAAAATTGCCCCAATCCCTAAGCATCATCATGATTTTCAAACAAGTAAACTTACTGAAACCCAATCCACTCATTTGCAAAGAGCTACTTTCGTGCGATATCTCGCGTTGGAGTCGCCGCGAGAACGATTCATCGATAGCGAGACGCCGGCGGCGGCCGCCGTAGCAGAAACGCCGGGCTCCCCCACCGCTCTGGGAAGGGCCAGCGACCCCTCACACTCCGTCAGCTCCCCTTCCACTACTCACTTCCCCTCGCGCCAATACGACTGGCTGGAGGGGTGCCGACAACCCCACCCCCACCCCGCGCTTCCCTCGGCTCCCGGCCGGCAGCCGTAGTCATGGCAACCATCCTCCGCATAGGACAGACGCGGCAGGGGGACTAGGCGATGAGGGACCACCCCCACCAACAACAAACAAAGGGGAGTGGGGGTGAGGCGGAACATGGTCACGTTCGCCACATTTCAAGACGGTGGAGTGGGCGGCAGAACCCTAACCAAAAAGTCCATTACCAAGGCGAAAAGGGTAAAGCACCTACAATAGAGTGCAACATCGATTGCCCTTCCACAACGAGTGTAACACAAAATTTATGAACGCTAAACTCAATAACGGATGTTGAATTGAATGTTGAAAAATGAAATGCTGAATCAAGATGGTCTACACAGCCAACCACAGTGAAAAATGTGTAGCTGGAAACCTCAAATCCATCAAACCAACCACCCTTCTGCATTTCATAACCGCTTTAGGAAAATAGGTAATAGAAACATCCCATTAATCAGTAAAGGTGATTAGACAGGTCCAGGGCTAAATGCTAAAATCTTCATAGTTTATTTGTGGGGAGAATACGGTACATGTTAAATAAATTTTAGTATTGAACAACTCTTTTTCAGTCTAGTCTAGTTCAGTATTCAATATGGTTCCTGCTCTTAAGTTAATTATTTGTTTCCCCCTCGAGCATGAATATTTGAGAAAGCTTAATTTAAAAAAAAAGTTAAAAACTCCAATGTATAAGACCAATATAGTGCTGTTTTCGGTTGCATATGAGTAATATAAAAAAATTACGGATAAAAGGAAACTGCGAATATAATAGCCACAACCCTCCAAGCCATATCATGAGACAACGGTAAGCTATCCTTAAGAAACTGTATAAAGCCCGTGAGACAATTCTAAATAAATGAAGGATCTTAGGTTTTCCCGGCGAATAGACTGGAGGAAGAGTTCTCGGGTTTCCAGCCGGGTCCAAGGGTTTTTCTGCACCGACATTTCGAAGGCTAAGTCTGCCATCGTCTTCAGGGTGAATTGTGAAAGATTCACCCTGAAGGCGATGGCAGACTTAGCCTTCGAAACGTCGGTGCAGAAAAACCCTTGGACCCGGCTGGAAACCCGAGATCTCCTCCTCCAATTCTAAATTAACTTTAAGGATAACCGAGGATGTGAGCAAGGTATTGAACGAGCCTTAAGTTTCCTCCAAGCTATATCAAGAAACCGCCTTGGTGGGCTACCCGTAGGAAACGGAAAAAAAGCCAACGAGAGACAAATCTCCCGATGAATTCGATTCCAACGCTCGTGGCGGTAGGACCTCGAGGCACTCAGCAGACATCGATTCCGGAGCCGATCGACGGAAGCCGCGCCTGAGAGACCCAGAGTTCCCGGCGAGAAGAGGATGTGACGTAACACAGCAGCCGGAAACGATACCGTCGGTCGCCTCTTGTTTACCTGCTGCTCACGTTGCATCCAAATGAGAATATCGCCCCGCGCTATTAATATGACCGGTGGCCACACCACAAAACACCTTGAACTGAGCATGGCATTCCACCCGGGATCACATTATCGCAGCATCTGAAACTTGAAAACGATACAGGATGGAAAAGACCTTAGAAATGCAACCCACGTGACGACGTCAATAGTCGCAAACTATGCCTGAGAAGAAAATTGCGATGAAGGTCGGCATTTGGTCGGCATTTGGTCGGTATTTGACTCCCAAGCAAGGGCTTAAAATGGCGATAATACGTAAATGATTAAGTAGCAGAGAAAAAATTACCTTTATTCTCGCCCAAACCTTGGGTGAAAACCTTAAATTTTATTCGTTTCTATTTCGCAAATGAAATCTGGAGATAGAAACTTAAAATCAAAAGCTATCAATATTGCAATGAAAGAAAATCCTTTTTAATTAAGTAGGATCACTTCTAATTTAACCCCAGCGGCAATAATATCAGATTCTTCATTGACCCCCTTCCAATCTTCGTCAACAGACAGGAACTATTGCTGATGGTTAAGGTAGAGAAGGACTAATACAAAAATGATTCCCTTAGTCCAAGCGACGCTACAAAAGCGAAATACAATAGACACAGAAAACAGTGCATTGCAAAGCCGATATCACAACCCACATAAACAATAGTCGATGATGATGACAGATAGTATGATAATAGACGATGAACTAGCGCGATATTAATTATGCTCATTAAAATGGTGCGTATGTAAGGAAGAATGCGTTCCTTCCTACTCTATTTCGGACCTATTCGATGCAGTTCATGACGATCCCTCACTTGTTAAAAGGAGAAGACAGCCGTTAAAGGAAAGGGAAGGCGTGGAAAGGTAAGGCAACGACTCTCCGATGTGTCACCATCAAGCCGCTATAGAAGAGGTCTGCGAGGCGGGGTTGTAGGGGAAATGAAACAGGGAGGGGGAGGCCGCGGCGGGTGAGGGAGGGGAGGATTGTCGCAGAGCTGCTGGGTGCACTGCAGGGAATGCCATCTCAAATCATGCTCCATTACAACTAAGAAGATCAAGACTAAGCCAAATGCACTGCTTTCTACAAACCCTGTGCAAAATAGCCATCCACACAAATAGCTCGAGGCTACAGAACGAAATAGCCCGTAGAAAAAAAATTATAGTACCATAATAATAAGGTGAAAATTTCGAAAATAGTCATTCCTTGGGAAAAACTGTGGTTAGCCTGTTATTTCTTCCGGTATCATGAAATTAAGAGACTAGATAGCTGCTACCACAATAAGGCTCTTCAGAAACCGCTATAACTAAACAAATGACCAGAGACTGATATCTTTGAACAAAACGACCCTGAAAATTATGTAAAAGGAAAGCGATAAAACGAACTTTCGCCCATAAACTAGATTTCCTGATATCTCACCGATTGGTCATGGCTTTTCAACTGTTTTCTCATTAATGCCACAAATACTTATCTCATATATCCAACCTGTGACATCCTGTCCAGTGCCCTTTACATAGAATGGTTAAGAATTTGACGCACAACCTGAGAATAACCCTGAACGTCTCCCGTAACTCACTTCGACCCAGCGAAATCTTTATCATTACGCCTCCCACACAAACCGTAAATACAATGATAAATCAAAATAAATAATAATGAAAGATATAACGTTCGAGCAGTGAGCAGATACTGACTCCGAGGGCAACAGCCTACGCAATCGTAAGGCAGAAGCTCGGCAGTTATTGAGGCCAATCAACAGAAACTACCACTCATACTTGAAGCAACCAATAGAATCGCGAATTAAGTACTCGGATATAATCGACCAATAACACAGCAAGGACACTTCAACGGATGGCTCAACAAGGACTCTTAAAAGGAAGGTGATGAATCCTGGCTTAGCATATAGAGCAGCATTTACTCGGAAAAAAATAAGGTATCACTCCAGAAAGTGAAAATAAAAACGATGGCGTCTGAAATCATTATAATTCTCAAACGCAAGAGGCCAAGCCCTTTAAATGACAGTACACAGAAATCTAAAACATGATACAACTATTACGTTGACAAAACCTTAAGACAACACTAGGAAGATACGACTGACTCAAGAGAAAAAACAAATCTGAATAAAATGCAGCGTAAAAACAACCTTTTGACACAAAGCTTGAGGCTAAGACCGCATAAGAGCTTGCCTCATACATCTTGACACAGTTTTAACATAGCGTCAATCCTTTTATGAAGCGACGGCCTCAAAATCAACACTTGGTGTAAAAGAAAATTCCGCTTAAAGACACCCAAGAGGACTTTTAAAAATTTCCTTATTAAAAACTAAGCTAAGAAAATTTTTAACCAAACCCCTAGATTTTTAGGAAACTGAAACATGTACATATTATTGAAGCCTCATTTCAATGCCCTCACGGTTCTGATTAACTTAATCAAATCACAAAATAGTATCACCAACCTTCCGCGATCATTTCACCTGTTATAGAGATATTCGTGCGTGAGCCCCATGAGCAAAACCATTCTAAGCACATTAAGTATAAATTAACCGTGCTTCAAATCATACAGGGCATTCGTTTAACACTATGAAGCACACACTAAGCATAACTCATTCTGGTAGATAAGCAACCCCACACATCATACCCTTTCGGTGGTTAACATTGTATTACGCAGATTTGCTATGGGACAATGAAAACGATTGCGAAGCGGCACGATGAAAAATATAGTCGAGGAACGAAAAAATCCAAAAATTCCGTAAACCGAGGGCAGCTGGGTAATATTGCAGCGGCGAGCATAAACCCGTTCGACGTACGCTGACTCAGCGCGCGAGCTGCGACGCGTGAGAATAATGAACTCAATATAGAGTAGAGAGACATCCTTGAGAGTGTACCGAGGCGGCAAGACGATACCGCTTCGGGAAGGGAAACCATTAGATAATCGTTCATATGCAAGGCGCGTGGGGAGAAGGAACTGGTCGAAGGACCGAGTCTGCAGGTGGGAGGGGCCGTAGAGAGGCGCCGGCGCCTCACACGCGCCTAGGAGCGTCGGCGCCAGTATGCGCCAGGCATGCAGCACACCAAGCGCTAGGGGGGGAAGGTACGGACAAGAGCGGATTAAAAACGACCCAAATACAAGTACAGTAAGAGGCGACACCGCGAATACTGATGGCGTTGCAGCGTAAACCGTGCAGAAAGGATACATAAATAAAGGAGAGGGAGGTTAAGCTGAAGTAGAAAATGCCAGATAATACGGGCCGAAATTAAACGCACCAAAAATTAATGAGACATGATCTATAAGGCATAAAATTGGTTATATCGTAACCATGGTGAATGTTAGGGAAATGTCCATCACTGACGGTGATCAACATATATTTCATGATATCAATAAGCAAATGAAACTATTAAAAAATACGAACAGGGATGAATGAAACGTTTGCACATCGCTAAAAACATACTACATAATCTGAAATGTATTGATAAATTAGAAAAATTAAACATCGACCTTACGAAAAACTTATGAAAAAAATAATTCCTAAAACCTTGAAAGCATTTGGATAATTCCTTTGAAATGAATACTGTGATTTAAATATAAGAATCTAAGGATGAAATAACTAAGGGGATACGGATAAAAAAAACCTCAGAAATACCAATCCTAGCCACAAACTAACGCCCATGCAGAGAGAACCCATTCAATAAAAACACAAAAACTGCAATAAAAAAACATAAACTTACGAAAATCCCAACCACAAAAAAAGCGTTGGCACCGCGTTAATAAAATAACAAATAAGAATGCAGGAGGGTCATATACACGATAACAATGGTCCAGGATGGATGAAACGTCACTCGTCACACCCACAACCGCCAACAATGCTCCCCTATCCAACATCTTGACAGCATTCACGGCATACAACGTGAGAGGATCGCAGGGGAAGGAAATAAGAAGACAAGGAATGACAGACCCAAGGGTCCACCACTTACATAGCTCAAGTGGGAGGGATGACAGATATTTGGCGAACATTAAATCAGAGGCCAACTGACCAATTCCGAGAATGGCACGCGCCCACAAAGCGATTAATGCACGTTTAACTGACGCAAAAATTTACGAACGAAACTGACACTGCATCTGTAGTCGACTATTTGCGTAATAACAATGAAATTCGGCAATTTAAAACATTTTAAAACTATAGACATTCAACTACCACATCATTGATGACTATTAGAATGTGTTTTAAATTCCCCAGCCAAAACCTTGGTATGGATTACAATTAATGGAACGCTGACAGTTACATATAATCTCAAACAGTTAACACATTATTAAATGAAGATTCCCGGTAGACAGTATCGCAATTTTAATTCCGAAGTGTGGTTTTTAAATTTTCCTCAGCACCAGCTCATAAAAAAACCTTGCGGCCATTGCCCGTAAAATGAAAAATTATGGCACTGAAGGAGAAAAATAAACGTCACCGGGGCCCAAGAAAATTATAAAATTTACAGCAAAATCCTCCATAAAGGTTATGCCCAAATTCATAGAAATACTGCATTAGTAGTACAGGACTTGAAAAGCATATGTAATGATGCCGCTAAATTTGAACGATCCCTATCATAGAGGGTCTAATATCTTTATGGCTAAAGGCGTGAACATGGCATATATTTGTACCATGAATCCTACATGAGAACACTGAAAAAGCAAAAGAAAAGCAACAGCTAAAATCTACTTGGAAGATTGCCGTAAACGAAAAAAAATATATGAAAACTAATGATAAGGTAACATTGAGGACTAAGTAAATTCAAAGGACGAGGACTAATTAAAAGGTTATAAAATTTCGTTAATGGACCCGAGGCACATGAACCAAGAAGAACAACAACTAATGGAACTGCGCAGGCGAATTGTAGACATCAGGACATCACCGACGTGGAGAGCCATTAAGTAGGGGGCAAGAATGAAGGGGAAGCAGAGCAGAGGAAATTAAATGCAGTTGGAGGATTCGGGGCTACGTGAGATAGTCTCGTCCTTGGCAATTTCATGCCAACACCTCGCAGTGCGTTAGAAGCTGCACGCCAAATTATCACGGCCACGGAGCCAGCAGGCGCCTACCAAATTCTAAATCCGTGATGCCGGCAATTTCAAAGACCTGGACGCCCAAACTACCGGAGATCAACACTGCACAAGGTAGGTTTTAGAAAAACATTTCGCAAAGGGTATCTGTAATACAATTCGCAACACTAATACAATTATGTCCACTGCCTGGATGGAAACAAGTGCCACTGCAGCTTCATATTGGTGTCATAAACTGCAATGGATGATTAAATCTTAGTTACATAGCCCCAAAGACAAAGCATTGGCCTACCACTGGATGCAAGTGTGTGTCTTAAAACATCTACATAATACCCCGCAAGCCGCATAAAAGGCGTATGGCAGGGAGTGTTAGGACACCAGCCGTTTACGAATAAAAAGGAAATGCTCAAAGGAAATTACGACTAGCAGTTATTTAAGTCCTGTATGGTTTGGGGGAAAAACGAATTCCCATATCTATCCGTGCTATCGGTAATATGATGCCTATAACAAGGTATACCTGAAGGTAAAAACAAAAAGTGGTGTTGAACAACATTCCAGGCACATCAGTGGACAACTAAAGCGTTGCGAAGAATGACCCAATGATTTCTCAGAGTGCCCATTAAATGATAGGCACTTTGGTCCTCCACCGGGTGCAAAAATTATTGAATGGAGCAGTTCATCCCCGTGGGAAACTCTAGTGATGTACATTAAAAACGGTTTACAATAGGGATAGAAAGACATGAAAAACAGAACCGTCTGCAATCTACAATGGTCATGGGAGCACGATGAAGAATACAAGAGCTGGCGAAGTCGAAGGTCTGCAATGAAAACCAAGAAAAAGGTACATTGACGAGCGCAAAAATCCTTGGAAAAGTAGCTACACGCCGAAAAACCACCCAAGCAAAGGAAACTTGGATGGCTTCGTACGAAACAGCCTGGGGCATCCGGCCGAAAGAGACGTCTGCACACGTGCAACAAAAAAAGACAAAAAATCAGCCAAACCCACCACGTGTGGAGGGACCACGCGGGAAACTGCAGAAGGGAGGCGAGGACACTAGAGGGCAGCAGAGTAGGACGGGAGAATCCGACCAAAAACCAAGAAGAAAAGGCAAAAGGAATAGAGGGGCGAAAAGACTGTCTGGAAAAATGGCTCGAGGGGACAGGATCGGAACGAAAAATTAGAGAAAAAATAAAAATCCCACACCTCACGTAGATAGGCGTTTCAGAGGGGAATCATAACTGCGCTTGTGATTGATCACCCCCTGCCAAACACCCTAGAGGTGGGCTCGCAGGGTATAATGTAGATGTATAACATCCTCTAGGGTGAAAATGTTTATCACCAAAAATTACACCATATATACGATAAAATATACGTCAGGCGTGACAAGAGAAAGGAGGAACAAGAGATTGTTTAAAATCTGCACAAAACACGATAAAATAATTACAAAGGAACGAAAACTGACCAGGAGCGTTAGCATGAAAATAAGACAGCATAGATACACCATGAAGAAAACCATCAACATAAATATTTCTCATGCAAGCATGGCAGCAATAAAATCAAAGAGCACCAACTCGAAACTCTTTCTTCTCTAAAATATAACATATTACCGAAAAAAAAACAACATTTTAAGTTCAAATCCAATGCTTGTCCGCGTCAATTGAAAGGCATAGATCACCTACAAAATTTCACGGCCGCAATACCAGTCTTGGACTGACCTGATGACTCAGCCAATCAGGAAATGTGCCCTCGTCGGTTAACATAATGAGAGGCTATCTTTGCGTATCGCAAGCACGTTTATCAATCACAGCCATTAACGCTCACCGAGCCCAATTTTTAACTAAAAAGGAAATCGACGAATCAGAGAGGCTAAAAACACACGTGGTACACACAGTCAACTGGAATTGCAATTAATTAAAGCCATCCCGGGGGAAGGGGAAAAAACAACAAGCACGATCCAGGCGATACCGTCAACAGTATGAGTTAGTGACTTCATCATCTCACCCGCCAAATGGCAAAGACCTATTGTTTTCCGTAGCGAATAACTTGTAAGCAAAGCGACTGATTGAAAAAAAATGCGACCCCACCTTACTAAGGATATCCATTGCTACCACAGGTAAAGGACCTATAGTAGAGACGGGCGTCTCGGATCGGGAAAATTGGCAGCCTTGGAGGAGTCACGCAGGAGAGGGAAAGCGAGGGGATTAGTAATAATAATAAATGTACTATAATGGTCGAAAATGGGATTAAAAAGATGGATCTTCCATCTAACCGATATTCATTCAGTGATTCAGGATTCAGTGCAGGGGAGATGCAAAGAAATTTGTCACAAGGGACCGGAATGGCGAAAGACGGGGAGGAGAGAGAATCGAGTCGGACCAATTTACACCCCCCGAAAAGGAAATGAAGTATATTACAGGGGAAACAAAATAACACATCCAACATTTGACAATTACCGGAGTGAAAAAAAAATCTTGATTTAAGGATTAATCTCTGCTGATACTGAGAAAACGCATAAATAAATTACCTTTCATTTTTAATCATCGAAGTACAATCGATTGAGTAGTTATCAAGATAAAACACGTAAAACTTGGCACCTCGACTTTCCTGCAAGGATAGGGGACGACCATAGTAGCCTACCTGGGAATGATCATTTTACAAAAACTCCCACAAAGATGCACCCCCCAAGATGAACCTAGAGGAAGGATGAAATTATCACTATTTCTATAATCAGGAAATAACTGAAAAATTGGACTATACTACCCGTTGGAAAAGCTTTACCCAAGGGAACCACGAGGAAAGAGGACCGGAAGATCCGGATCGATGCGTCTCCTTAACAACCGCGGCAGGTGGAAAACAGATGAAAAGCGAATGACTGACAGGTGGCGCTCCGAAGACGCGAAACCGGCGGGTGCTCGAAGCGCCCTCCGGGGGAGCCGCGACCAATGGCGAGAGAGGGGCATAAAATTGGCCTGAGACGGCAAAAAACGACAAGACGCTCAAGGCCCTCTCCTCTGCTCCATAAGCACGATATATTCTACCTGGTGGCTGGAAATTCCTCGGAGGAGAAAAAAAAAACGTAATATAAAAACGAAGGTCGCAGACGGACCCTTTTGTAAGGTGTGGGAGGGGAGGGCCCGATACCTGCTCAAGACTAACCATTACATCCCAAAGAAGAGCAGCCCGTGAGTGAGACAAACAACAGCCCCACTCCACAGGGAGAATACATAAAATTTTGCTACTTTCTGACCAGCAAATAAAATTTAAAAAATATACAACATCATGTAAAAATTTTCGGTACGTGGCAGTTCCTGTAAAATTTCCCGTATAATTTACTAAATGAAAAAGAAATGACTGCCTAAATGAGAGAAAGTCGAGCTGTTCTTGAGGTGTATTATAATTATTGAACTATATTCAATATGTTACCCCGGCTCCTACCAATATTATACGGGGATATAGGCTTTTTTGTTAAGCTGTCAACAATAGCGTAATGAATATTATGAGGAGACCCCCACAAGTTAGAGAGGGTGCCCGAATTTGCTCACAAGGAAACGGGATCACAATATTGTAAGGCTGAATATTAAGAAGGTAGAGCTTGAAGATGATTATAAACGTACCAAGAAGGATTGTTTGGCAGAATGTATAATTTCCGTTTAGTAATCAAAAATTAAAACTAAATATATGATAAAAATATCTTGGGGCAAGGAATAACACGTCGACCAAAATGGCAGAATCCAATAAAATTAGGGGAACAAGCACAATGTGTGGGCAGGTCAATGGAAGTAAAGAGATAGCGCAACTATGCAACAGAAACCTCACGGAATGTCTGCACGGAACACGTGACATCGCCGCATGAGTTTTTGCAAATGCCAGAGCCCAAGACTACACATGCACAAGGCGACCTTGAGATCAATACGGTGGCATTGGAAGTCCCGAACAGATATGGCAAACTTCAAAAACGAATTTAAGCACGACAAAACGACCACATTTCGTACAGTGGGATGCCAACTGCATCACAATGAGGGACGACAGAAGTCAATCCTTTCCACATCTGAGAACGGTGACAATTCCATCCTACCCTTCTACTTGCGAATACCGGGACATGCCCATCTTAGGCCTTCGATGTATCCAGCCGGCTAAATAATTGCGACGAAACCTGTTCGCAAAGGGGGAATCTCATACAAACGGATGTCCTCTCCGCGCGTGAAGTAAAAAAAATCATGGCCACAAGGACGAGAAGCCTCGAGAATTCGCGACATATCGGGGGGAAAATTAGCACAAAGGAGAAAGGATTACATTACAATATCAGTAGATCACAAAACTTCGCTGATACCTACGGCAGTGCAGTGTATACAAGGGGAATTTCAATTATCATTAAAATTTACAGAACGGGTAATAAAGGATGTGGAAGAGCGTTACGTAGGAGTAAAATACAAACGCCGATCGGAATGTCGAGTTAGTCAGCTTCAACCCAAACACACGACTGTAGACCAGCAATGGCATATTACACACACACAAGCAGAGAATTTTTTTCCAAGCCACAAACCGTGAATTGTATCCATCATCTTTAGTCAACAATCCTAAGATAGGTGTGACGCAGCTATTCATTCAGTTCCCTGGGCGATAGGTTCCTAGAGACCATATATTGCAGAATAAATTAGAGGAAAAAACACCCGGTGAAACAGAAGCCTATAAGTACTCGCATGTTGGTGAAGACTACTCATTATTCAACGACACTAACATTACGAAATATCAATAAAAATGTAATAATAGGAAATAATTGAGCCTAATTTAGGAGGGGAAGAATATTAGAAAGAAAAAACAGAGGTTACGACCCCTAAGAGGTAGACAATAGAGGAAAGATATGAAATAATGAAGGCTCCTAGAGGGTCCCACGATAAAATTAAACAATTGAAAAACAGCATTATTGTGGAGGTGCATTTGAATTACTTAATTTGTTTTAAGGCTCGATCCTTGAATCATTAACCGAATCAGAAACCGAAGCAGACGCGGCACTTGTGTTATCAGTACTGCCTAAGGGTTCCCTTAGAATTCTTGAGAGATGCCACAGCGTAATCGATGAATGGATGCTTCAGTTTCTTCAGCGATACACCTTGCGTCTCCAAAGACCAAAATGAAGACGGAAGCTGCAACACTGGCCAAAATTTTGTCAACATTCCACCTAAATGTATGTCGTTATCCATAAAAAAGGCAGGTGAGTAACTGAAGCCCACGTAAGTCTTCGCTCCTTCCCTGACGGCAAATATCGAATTTACTAAATATTAATAAAAATCGCAGTTTCCGAAACCAACGCGATGGTATCCATGACGAGGGCGAGAGCATTGTTGTGGGGAGGAGGGAGGACAAGACTATCATTCCACCAATGTCCCCACAACGTGCCATGCCGCACCCCCACCTGCCCTTCGAAGTAAAATTAACTCCTGTTGGACAGCGCGCGCATGGGGTCCAGAATAAAAAAAGGACAAGAGGATGGAAACAGAGACGAACCGAAATAAAAACGGCGTCGCCAACGCAGAGACGAAAGGGAGGGTGGAGAAGATAGGGGAAAGGAGGGGAGGTAGAAGTGGTGGGGGGATGGGGACAGCCGCGCCCTGAACTGCGGTGCGGCGTTACTTCCTACTTAAAGATACGCAAGGGGAGGGGGCGGTAAGAGTGGTGGGGGAAGCAATGGGCTCGTAGCGTAGTGGTGGAGTGGGAGGAAACCGCCCCTCCAGGCTCCCGCAATTGAGGAAATCCCTCGTATTACACCGAGGACAGAGGAACTCAAAAACCAACACCAGATAACTACATGGAGACAGCGACCACGGATCCACGCACTGCACTCCCTTCACCATGCATACAGAGAATATTTCACCAACATCGATTGTGAATTAGTAACATTGACAATCAGTCTAATAATGCTAGTTCAAAACCTTCACAACAAAGAGTAGACTCAAAAGGTAACCCTCCTCGCGGTGCAGCAGAAAGGATGAAAAAATAGCTCGACTACACATATATCTTGTATAAGGAGTTAAAATAAATGGAAGGATTTACCGAAGCTTTAAAATTCTCAAGTCCGCAACTGCATATTTGATAAAACGAGAACCGAAAACCTTTCTCGTGTAGAAAGCGAATCGTTTCTTCTTAGGTAGAGGGGTATGTAATACGGGAAAAAATATTGCTCTACGCTCAGACATGATTTTCGGAAAGTACGTATCAGGGTCCAATTCCATTTCCCAGACATCGACTCGGTTACCGGTAACACTAAATGCAATGACTCAAGCGAGAATTCGAAGATTTATAGAGATATATATTTATGTAAAGAGGAATAAACCTTCCAATCATTACGAGGAAGACTACGGAGAGTTATATGTTGGTAAAAACCCACTCCGGCTTGGAAGTTTTCGAGAACGAGGCTGAAGAATACACCAGAACGTTGCACCCTCCCACTAATTTCCAGGGAAATATGGCCACAAGGCGCCTCCAACCAAGTCCCCACGAAAATCTCACGCCCACCCGAGAACGCCAGGTACGAAGAAAGGCCAAGAAAGAAACTGTCTGAGGGAACCGCCGCGCCGTCGGGGAAGTCACTCCCAAAACACATTCGTCGAAGGGAGGCCGACGATCAATGCTCCCAAAATTCCCAATGATTAAACGCTCAGTGGAAATGATCGATTACACTCCCCAACTTTACGAACCAATCATATGGTAAGTACGCCAGCAGCGTAACTAGGAATAGGTTCTGGGAGGGTAGGGCCTGGGGTAGCGTCCCCCACCCTTAGGCAAAAGGGGCCGGTTAATTTTTTGAAAAATAACACGCCTGGCAATACATTTTACATCATTTAGGCAAGAAAGATGTAAAGTGATGTAAAGATGTAACTTAAAGAAGATGCAATTATTACATGGCAAATCTAGATGATAGTTTAAAATAATTTTCAAATTTCTCCGAGGCTTTGAGGGGGATCTATCCCCTTATCCTCCCCCCATAGTTACACCACTGAAGTACGCTATGGAAGAATGAAAGAACTGTCTAACGCGGGCGGTCAAAATGCACGGCATTTTTATACTTGCGCCAATTGGTTAATTGAAAACAAAACTAAGCGGAGAACAGGATGTCAATATATCTAAAAAATAAAAAAACATTAAAAATCCATTAACGCATGTTCCTGAATGTTCTCAGTATTTCAAATAGCATGTTAGATGTGTTCTTGCTTTACGGGCAGTTTGCCTTCATGTCAAGCTTTTCATTTCCCTGTGAGGAGTATTTGGGAAGCCACTAGCATGCTGCATGCTGGTTATTGATCACTACCGGCCGAACAGCCCAGGTAGCCCTTTTACATTCATATAATGCCCAGCCCAGGCAGGGCATTATATGAATGTAAAAGGCTTTCATAGTACTATGTAAAATGAACAAGATTACATACTACGTAATTATATTTAACAATACGTTTTACATTTTAGGACAAACTAAGGAATTCATACGTAGACTTACATTACAATTTTTCGTAGGCCTGGATAATAGCATACATTTCTGTAAGTTAACGGGTCATCAAACACCACCAAACTGATATTATTGACAAATACAACGATTAGATATCCGGTCTTACATCCAGACGACGACCAAGACATTACGCAGGAGAGATAAAAACGGTTCAATCCGGGCAACACTATCATCATGTCAACAAATCTGTGTGCTATCACTACCACGTAGAACCTCCGTAAGACAGACTAAAAGCACCAATTAAAAGGTAATTATCAACAGGATTGCGCAGAGTTTGCACCAAACACACACTTAAAATATAGAGGCTAAATTCGCATGCAATGGCCATCCGCCATCAAACAAAATGCTAATAATTGAACAACAAACAGGGCCCAAGTATAAAAGTGCGACACTTAATAATGAAGAAACTGAACCAGGTAAGAAATAAACAATTTTAAGTTATACAAAACAGGTATACAAGTGGGCTGTAACCAGAAATAAATTAAAGACATATACCACCAGCTTTAAAAATGCGCGATTATCAATTCCCTACATACATTGAGCGGAAACTTAGAAAAACCAAGACGCCGGTGGGTTTATTATGCTCAAAAGTTCCCTATAACAAATGCAATACGCAGAGCCTTCCAGAATCCTTCAATGAAATCGGTCAAGGTGCTTACATTACATCAAAAACCCAAACTGAGATGATTATTTTATGATCCTGATTATGGCGCAATCCGCTGTTAATTTCACTCGGAAAACCATTGGCACTCCATGTAACACGGGGCCAAAAAATCATTTTACGACAATGACATCGACTCACGTCACAAACAAAAAGCAACACCTCGAAGAAAGGGAAGTGCACGCGAATCCAGGCAGTCTTTAAATCTTCTATCAACACGATAGATATGGAAGATATGACTCAACCGAACATCAACTTACTCTCAGCCAGGAATTGACACTTATCTAACGAGTAAGGTGGATTGGAAGCCCTTCATGAGGAAAAGAAATCACTAAAATTCACTAACTCTTGGTTAACTATGTGGTATTCCAACATACTATTGGAATACCACATAGTTAACCAAGAGTTAGTGAATTTTGTTCGTGAAGCAAGTACGGCTACTCAAGTAAAAAAAGAAATCACTACTGAATTCGGAGCGGTCTAAACATATAATTCGACCACGCACTCAATATATAGACACACATTATCGCTACGCCTATGAGGTCATGACCCCAACATCATCCCGACGTAAGGTACCCAGGAGCCCTTCTTTGAATCCCATGTGCTACATGAACAAAAGGAAAATAAGGGTCGCATTAAGAGCGAGAATAGGTACTCAAACCAAAAATAAAGGTTTCCGACAACGCGTCTGGATAATAATGGTGACGAGAGCACCTTTCTTGCTGCACCAAAAGAGCTTCACCGCCCGCAATCGCGAAGTCATAACAGGAATGCATGATAGTCCAAAAATATTTTTAAATTTACAACAGGAATCTAGTACCAATAAATGTCTATTGTTGTTATATACGCAAAAATCTAAGCCTAATATCACTTTTCCTGAAGAAAAAGGACCATATTGAGTCTAAAATCCATAACCAACGCAACTAGCAATCAGTGATGAAATACGTGATAGCATCCACAGGGAAAAATCAATTAATTGAGGCAAAATAGCGACCCTAAAATGCCTCTTATATCCCAGTTATACTAGTGAAACTTCAACCACAACCTAAAGCACGTGTGAAGCCAATGCAAAAACGCGCCCTCTCCACTACAAAGCACGGACACGGAAATAAAAAAGGAAGCGACCGACGCGACACCGACGGCCGCAATCAGTAAAAACAATACCGCATGCCTCCCCCTCTCCATTTACGGAGGAAGCCATAAAAAGCTCGATTCACTCAACGGAGGAACATTTACGGCCATCGGCGTTGAGGGCATGCCAAATGAGCATTAGGCAGCCACAAAACGCATCTCTCACAGCTTAATAAGAGAGAAATGGTGCTACAACAGCGGATTTTACGGATTATCCCCTGAAGATACGTGCAGTAGCTAACATTGAAGGATATGAAATAGCTGATTGAAGGAAATGAAATTTTACGCTTTAACATCCCACTATCACAGACGCAGAACCGGAAAAATTGTTTGCACTGCAACGAACGCAGGAGAACGAGCGATTACGAATAAGTAACACGTAAAAATATCAACAACACATGGCAAAAAAATTATAGGGAAATACGACGTGATAACTACCACTAAGGTAAAAAAAGATTCTGCATTCGACATGCCAAATAGACACGTCGCGAAAACTGCGCATGAAAAAAACAGCGAACTCAAACATTTGGTTATGCATTACGTCAGCAATAAAAATGGTCAACAACCACATCAGTTCCAAATCGACAAAGCACTATTCGCTAAAACAAAAAGGCATTTCGATGCGAAAACATAACTTTATCCAATGAAAAACATTAAGTACTACAAATCTGCAAGGCATACAGTGCCAACCGGACAGTGACCTTCAACGAAATAAGAATAACCCTTAATTTTTCTGACTGCAGAACCGTGAACCCCGATCATAAAACCGCATATTTTTGCTTCCATTTGAGCAAAGTATTTATCCAGTTGCATTCCCGAAATGCTCTAGACGGACATAAACACAATTAACACACACACAAACTAACACTTGCCGGCCTCGGTGGCGGCGGGGTTAAGTCCTCGCCTCCCTAACCAAAGGTCGCGGGTTCGAGTACCGCGTGGGTAAGTCACCCATATCCAGACCATGGATTAGATTAGATTGTAAAAATGTTATCAAAAAACTCGATGTAAAGGTCGAAAAGTGCTGTTTGCGGGGGTACGAAAATAAATAAACAAAGGCTATAGGTCTCCGCATTCAAAAGGACTCGAAGCGGAGGCCCTGGACACGCCAGGAGGCGACACATTAAGAGGATAAAAAAAAGAGAGCATCTCCCAGTGCAGTGCAGCGGACTACATAGCCTGCAGAGAGGAGAGGCGGTAGGGGTTGGGGGAATCTATACGTGTGTACGCCTCTTGGCGTAAGGGGGTAGAGCGCAGACACGGGTAGAGGGTGGGGGAGGGGTGATTGGCGGAGAGCCAAAGAGCCGCTGGGTCCCGGGAAGAGCAACGAACGAGGTGGGATGTGCGGTGCGCGACTAGCTGCACGCTGCGCCGACACCACCACATATATGCATAGAGGAGGGGAGGGGTGAACGGTATGGCGACGGAGGTGGGGGCGTGCGGATAGGGTAAGTTATTAGGCACGGGGGAGAAGCTAGGGTGTGGGAGGGAAACTAGGAATAGTGCAAGGGGTACCAAAGGTACGGTGCACGTACCACGAAAGCAAGAATCGGGTACGGTGGAGGCATTACGATATTAATCCGTTACGTGTGGTACATTGAAAAGAGAATTCCATCATAAGCTGAATCGCCAATATTTACAGACTGGAATCGGTTGAAAAAGCATCGGTGAAGTTTCCACGATGAAAAAATGAGTATGATAATAAAATGAGGAATAGAACGCGCAAGATGATTAACGTTAGGTGTATTATGCGACTGAAATAAATGCTATGATTTAAAAAAGCTAGCGAAAAATGAAAAGCATTCGAATGCATCGTAAAGCAGGGGTCTACCGTATTTATACTGCATTTCAAAGCCCCACAGAGAAGGATTCCGGAAGGGATTATATTTACGTATACCCCTTAGTATTTCTCTACAGCAAATGCGCAAATATGAATTATTACGCAAGTCATACATGGAATACCAGGATTATTCCTTTAGAATATCCATCGCTTAAAGTGCACAGGACATCCCCTGCAATCCTTCCTTCACGTGGGAAATTCAAGGGGTATAGAGAACTCTAGGGGCATACTGCAAGGGATACCAAGAGTTCAACGCTGTAACATTGGGGGCTGAGAACTCCTGGCCTCAGTCAAACTGCAGCAACAAACTAAAGACTATGTCTTTACCACAAATCCTAATATATTAACATTGTGTAGCTGATCTCATTCCAAAAAGTCTTAAGGGATTAGGGCTGTGGACTGAAAATTGGGGTAGAGCAAAATACAGGCCAGGGATTCTCACGAGTTGATACATCTTAGACTTCTCCCAGGAATCCCATGGGGAGGTTTCTCACAATAAACCCTTTAACCATTTTGCTCATTTATACCTATAAGGGAAAAGCATGCCAGGAAACGTCTTAGAGCAAAATGCACCAACAAAGGCACCATTTAATTACAACACGAGTCACTGATGAAATAGAAGCTTTGACTGTATGTAAACTTTATCCAGCACCAAATTTAAGGGAGTACAGATGAATTAATATAATCTAGGGAAAATCATAACATCCTATACTGATTCAAAATGTATAATACGATGCCGTTCCAAAAAATACAAGGTATTTGCAGCACAGGGGAGAAAAATTATAAACATTTCCATGCCCTTTCAACATATACAGGTATGGAATCAACATTAGTGCTTGCTCTCCGGAATTTAGGACAATATAAAGTAAGAAATAACATTATGGTTGCAGAAAGGCATACCAGAAGGCACCCATATAGGCAAGAATGAAGATAGCAAGGAGATAGGGCGATGATTTGTGCAAGAGGTACAATTTTCGCAGGTTTTCTACAACAATCTAGGCCAAATGACACACGGTTAGAATCCATCGTCCTAAAAATACGAATAAATTGATATCTTTCCGTCACTTTTAATCCCTACAAGAAATATGGCTCCACAACCGCGAAGACATATTCCACACTCACACGGAGAAACCTTTTCCCAAAGAATATAGAATTATGAAAATCCGAATAGGAAAATGAAATAAAATTTCGCGACTCCTACACCAAGGAGAGCACAAGTGATACTAGGGAATAATTCACGTAATTTCGGGAAGCATTTGCGGGATGAATATAAACAAACACGGACGCCAAAAAAAAACGGTAAGGGCGTCTTGCGATCAGCTAATATATACAAAATAATTCAAAAACGCATCATAGACACACTCCAGTAATAGAGACAACCGTTTGAATAAGCTGAATGTCGTCTACGACGAAGACAACGCATGTAGGTAGGCGGAAGGCAAGAACAAGCAAATTTTCTGAGGAACGAATCACCGTAAGGCCCCAATACAATAGATTAAATGAAGATTATCACCACACCCATTGAAAATGAGATTAACCGTGCGATAAAACGCAAACAAACATGCAACATCGTTTTGCCCGTTAAGCCGCCTTAAAAAGTAATGCAAAACCATTTTTCAGAGGATTTCCAGCGTAACATGGCTTATAATTGTGTAATGAATAGGGGAAAGTATAAGTAAAATACATACGCTACAAGATACGTGAGCACACACAAGAAAAAAATGACTGACTTGACAATGAGGTAATACAAATAATCGGCGAGCGAAAAAATATATTAACTGTGGAATAACAGCTGTTATCAGGAAATCTTTTTCTTCAGTCACTTGCATGCTCATAACGGAAATAACACTTTCATAAACATAGGACACTATCAATCAAGCCAATTCATTTCTACGCACACAGAAAGATGGATCGGAATAATTTAAGTATTACGGAAAACAGGCAACACCTAAATCATTGAACATAGGTAGAAATACTAGAATACTTCTACGTCAGGATAAAAAAATATTTTTCCAAGCACTCGGGAACGTGGGAAGTCGATTCCAAAAAGTTAAAAACTCCTTGATGTATCGACAACGGATCTGCAGCCTTAACTAATAGTAAACATTACGACACAGTACATTTCGAGAATTTAAGACAACACGCGGAAGATTAAAAAAAAAATAAACCAAGTGTCGCAGTGACATACCGAGTACTGGGCTACGAACGTAACGCAACTGAGTCACTGGGCGAACACACATGCATCAAAGGCACGTTCCGAATTTTTTTCTTTACGCCAAAATCTGCGGGTAACACTTGAACGACCCCTCTGGGGCGCGAATCATTCAGAACGCGATGACTATCGACGCAGTAAACAATAAGTACCATGGGCAACTCGGGATCATCACGACGTACTGAGTCGTGAGGTATTACGGATTATCGGAACCAATGAATCAGATTTGTAGAGATACCGCTCACAAGTACGTCATTTCATTGAGTATTACATGCAATTGTACACTAAGGTACTGCATGAAACCCTCGAGCCCGGAATAAAAGTTTTAAACATTAAAATATCAGAATACATAATTAACAAATTGTTTCGTATGGTGATAATAATGATCCGTATTAGAATAAAAAAGCTAGACGAGAGTAAAACTGACTACAAACACTACGAACATAACACAAATAAAGATTCGGCCAAGTTACACACACTTGGGTGACTTCGAAATAAGATAATTTTCGTGTTGCCAATAAAGACTTTAAAACAACGTTAAAAACGCAGGCCCTTACACTATTAGCCCAACACATTCAACCAACACGTTCCAATAATAAATTTCCAATCAAACAGCCCAAGCGATCGTTTCATTTTCCTTTATTGTAAAGCTAAGGAACTAATTGAATCGACGACGACACAAATAATCTACGAACTCCTATTAAGAAGACAGGATATGCTGAGAGCGTGCAGTAAAATTACTACTACTAAGAGCAGACAGTTCTCAATAGCTGCACCGAACCAGAAAACAAAAAGAGGCGGCTATATTACGATGAAGCAGCCTACGTTTACTGATTTCCGCTTTGTTGAGCTTCCTATTACACAACTTAGGCCTTCGTTCCATATTCCCCATACCACCAATAAACCTGACTGGAGACGATACTGCGGTCCCGACCCAACATGAACGCAAAACTATTACTCTTCCGTAACGACGGATAAAATACAAAAAGTTGGCAGAGCTTAAATTTGGAAGAGGATACTACTCCCGTGATCCAAAACATTAATATGATGCAGCGTGCACTGAAATCACTGATATCACAATCCTTCCAAGAAGTACCGCGTCTTCGACGATAACATTACCCAGGAAAAAAGCCTCTCTAAGGGGAACTTCAATCGATAAGAAAGAATACTGGGCTCCTACATATCCCCTCGCGAAGTACAGCAGTTACTCCAAAACATCGTAGGTATCACATTCATTCATACGTTAACGGGAAAACACGGTACGATATTATACTATCAAAAACCCTTTTCCAATAACTAAATTACCTTAAGTGGTGTTCAGAGGTAAATACTAGAAAACCGAAAGAACTTCGGGGGGTGCTAAAATCACATCTCAAGCTGCATGCGTCAACGCGAGCTTTCTCGAATCCCTCTCATTCCATGAATTCTAACATTTACGGGAGTTCACGGGTAAATGGATAAATGCAGAAACTGAAGAAGTGAACACAACGATCTACAGTGAACTTCAGTCCAGGCGAGAGGGAGGGTGTTCTCTGGGAATGACAAATTCTAAAAAACAAATTAACTTCGGGACTAATATTTACGCGAGTTCACGTAAGGGTAATTAAACGCAGGTAACTGAAGAAGTGAACCCAGCCGAGATATTTAGTATTAGGACTTGAGGGAGGTCGAGGGGAATGCACGCTTGCATTTCTAGCCAGGGTACGAAAATAAAGAGGCAGGGGCAGATTCCTCGCCGGCCACACCGCAGCGAGGGGTCAGGCCGGATCGCGAGGTAGCGAGACGGCATCGAGGCATTCCGGCGAAGACAACGGCACTGGCGGAGGAGGAAGGCTGGCTCGTGGAGGGGTGGGGAGACGGAAACAGGCGGGGAAACGTCTCAGCCGACGCGGCGGCCGCCGGCCTCGGGACTAGCCGCCGAATTATTTCGGTCCGCGGGTGACGAGCGAACACTGTGGGGAGCCCCTACACATACAAGACCGGCAATATTCCCTACACCTACAGAGACAAGGCATCTCGGCGAAAAACTCATGAAAGATGCACTCGTCGTTATAACGCTACCGTGGGCTCGGCGAAGGTACTCTGATACAGCAACCTATGCGAACATAAAACTGTAGGCGCGGTTAACAAAAAGCCACAGGCATGACAATACCGCTCGAGTAAGAAACACGATGCAAGCGGGAGGGGCCTCCCTATAGAGACTGAGTGATGGTGACTGGGAGACCATCGCTTTCAAAGACGAGCAATGCAAAATTTGACAAGAGCGGCTTACTGGGCGAACATGTTCGCATTACCCACAACGAAATAATTACAACATGAAAAATTACATCAAACCCACAAGACTACTTGAAATTTCCCAGTATCGCATGGAGACCTAGAGTAATGTCACTAGCATTCCATTCGGGTATTGGCGATCTATTATATGGTAGCATACAGCAGAAACCCATACAAATTACAGACAGTGTATAGTTCAAAATAGACGCGAAATCACAACTACCACCCGCGACTATTTTTAACGACTGAGTAACCATACTTCTTCGCGGCCACGTGCTCAGCTTTCAAACAATTTGTAACCAAAAACGAATTCTAACTCGAAAAGAGGCTTACGACAAATTCTGAGGAATTGCATTCCATTTCGCGCGTATAGATTAACCCAAAATACAAAACCATGTGATAACACTAGGTACGGACAACACGCGAGCAGAAGCAAACACAGGGAACATTTTTAAGAAGAACTCATACTCTTTGTCGCATTGGAGCTAGGGAGATATTATTGATTAGGTACTTCCGAAGGAAATAGAGCAGCTACGAGCAAGGGGCACGTGATACCATGAGAAACTGAAAAAGAGAGGCAAAGACGACTTCCAAGGATATTCTACTCGCCAGGTGCAAACGGTAACACCTCCAGACGTCCTTTCCACTAGGCTATCATCCCAATGCCCTTGAACCGGTTCAACGTCCCGCGGAAAGTGAAACCGATTGAAGTTCATGAGAACATCCCTCATGAACTGCAAGATACTCATCAACCTTATGAATGCATCATGACATTTAAAGGTGACAGCTTACACTAAGCACCGATTATATTTTTCAGCGACTACGTATTAACATGGATTACGACCTTGTAACAAATGATTCAGTAAAATGAGTAACAATGATTTAATGAAAGACATAACCAGCTATGACAATATCCATGGCACGATGGCAGGAAACACTTCACCGGGGACTCCAAAGAACGAACGCACTAAAATCATTAAAAGATAGAACTTTCCTAACTACATAACGCACACAAGGAAGTAATGTAAAAAAATGATGATTGAAGCCACAGAACAAAATCCTACGTCCATATATCGTGTCGCCCAATGAAACCTCACCAGGCATTTTCCGAAATGAAAAGGGTACAAGGATATCGATTACTTACTACGAAGGCACACCTTGCTCTAAAACACGAATATCATGGGTTCAACTTAATTAATACGGATAGTGCAATCTTCCTATTTTCACTCGAACACAATTCCTACTATGAACATCAACACGGCTATGAACAAATAAGATTTCTCGAGCACATGGTAAACCAAAAGCCTCGCCTCGCCTTTGCCGCCATGACAGGTTCGGTCTGACATCCCGAACCGCACCGGGGAACGCGACACAAGAGAATACTTGGCAAAATTTACCTTGTCTCCCAACAATTTCCGCCACATGCTCGGAACTAGGTACAGGCACACACTCCGTCATGTTCTGGCTCTTCTTTCCTCTTGCTTCATCGTAAGTAGTATTGAGTGTCTCATGTTCAGTCGTTGTTGAAGCATCACTCAATCCTAACATGGATAATTCAAACGCTAGTTGCAGAGCTCTTTGGTCTTCAAGACCGCTGTTATTTCGATCCATATCTGGAAACAGACTAGCAGGCATCACAGGAAAGGAATTACGATATACAATAAAAAAAGACCACTGTACAAAAATAAAGCTTCTTATGCTGCTACACCGGGACCGGCTCGTGTGCCGAGCTGTGTGGCCGGCAACGCGACTGCAGTGAAACGGTCGCTTTGGCCTGTTATGGATAAGGCATGTGCTCACTAAACGTCACTGAGCCTAGCGCTCCTCGCAGCCGGCGGCCGATTTAAAATGACTCTTCCCATTGGTCCGCTCCCCTTCCATCGAAATTTGTGGAAGTTGATACGATGTCTCCTATTGGTCGTTCCCCCTCCACGGTTCTGACTTCCGCTTATCGTCCGCATGTCATTATTTCCTTCATAACACACCAATTACTAATTAGAAATACCTTATATTGAATTGTGTCAATTTTAATACCCTATTTTACTTAATAACAGTAGATTAGACAGTAATCTCAGGTGACGATACCACGCCGGCTCCCAGTACATGTTAGAAGATGTAATCTCATCTTCGCAAGACGAAGAGGCAATTCCACTCCTAAATTTCCATGACCCTCGGGAGTTCTAACAGTCGTCATTACTAATCCTACTCCATCGATCAACTGCAACTTATATCAATACGTGTGAGTAGAAACTAAACACGGTCTGAATACAATTTATTGCAACAGCAATAGATGCCGGCGTATTCGTAAATGAATAAAAGGTTCACGTAATTGTTTCACATAGTTTATTTAAAACAAATTAGCACAAAATTAGACAAGGGTATTAACTGGGATATCAGAACGTTATAAATGCCGAAATATAAATATTAATCTGTACTCATAAATGTGCAGTGTTTTAGTAAGAAGCGCCCTCCTGGGGGACAATGAAGTTTCACATCAATTGCAAAATAGTTATAAAATAATGTTGATATTACTCCTTCATCGACTCTGCAGTAGGTCGAGCAGCACCACCACCTTCAGAATCTTTGTCCTTTTTCTTTGATCCAGACACGATGTCATCAATTCTCAGGAGAAGAATAGCAGTCTGAAATTAGAGATATTAGCATTACCACTTCATTCACATTACAAACGGCCTTATTTCTACAAGAAGGAAAAGACATTCGCCAAAACCTTCTCTGGATAAATAGAATCCTAACAGACCTGTTCACAAGAAAACAAAATATTACAAACAAAAACTAATGTACCATGCTTTTCAACCAGGTACCCCATTGATGATTATTACTCATCAAAACCAACGAAGACATGCTAACATTTATATTACATGTGTTAGTGGGAAAAAATGAGACAAGGAATTCTGCGAGGTGCAATATACATGATCTTAATTTAACTGTTTTGTTGGGCAACACCTCACAACCCCTAATCATCTGATCTGTAGACCATCAATCACCTAATCTGTAGACCACAGGGTACAGGCCAATTTATCACTAATGAAATGTGCCTTCCTATTGACGTTAGTGATATGCTGAATACATGTGCCTACATTGGGAAGGCTTAAGTGAAGCATGTTACATTAGGCAGCCCCAAGATTTTCTGGCAGTATTAACATTTACTGTTCATCAACTATGAATGTAACGCAGCAAATGGTCATCACACACATTTTTGAATCTACAGAAGCTTATTGCATCCAAGTGAATCAAGACAATTCGAAAGGCATACAAAAATTTCAGAGTAAGCTATTGTGTACACACATTTCCTTTACATTACACACACCACAACCCTAAGTAGACACTGACTGGGAGAAAGGAAGACCACTGAAAATATGTACATTAAATAGCTAACATCCAATATGTAATGATGAAAGTGATCTCTCTATACTAACAATGGGGAACTTATTTGCAAACCCTGTTGATCATACTTATATTTCAAAATACATTGTGTGAAGCCGTGAGTTGTATAAACATGTGAGAAAGGTAGCGAAATAGTTCCTGCTCTAATTCTTAAGTAAATATAGGATTGATATAGAAAAAATGTGCCAGTTCAAAACACTCTTGAAACATGTTTTTGAAAATGCTGTCCTCCTTTACCATGAACTCATTTTTAAACATACACTGAGCGAGACCAATGTCATGGGAGTTGGAACAAACCTGATGAAATTCTAGCCTATGACCTTTATTCTGATGGTAGGAACATGAACTAACTGCCAATGCAGCTAGCAACCTGGGAGTGACATCTGATATAGTTTGTCACCTTCAATATAATTATGACATATGGGTTCACAGATAAAATTAGGGGAAATAAAGAAAATTTGAGAAAATTTAAGTAAGCCAAAAGACTAGACTGGATTTCATTTATGAAGGTATATGCTAATTCTCACTGATACTACCAAGTACTGAGATAAAGCATCTATGGGGATGGCCCCTCTGAAAAAACAATGCATGGATGGTTTAACCCTGATCACTAAGACCTTTAAGAAAAATAATGGCCATGGCAAGAGAACCACGAGACACTACTTTTCTTGGTGTGAAAAATGGGTTTTGTAACGTTTGGTGACATCCTGTCACCTTGGCAACACTTGCTCAAAATATTATGACATAGCTGCCCCCTACAGATGCCACCAGGGTGTGTGACATTACACTCATCACATGAACAGGCAAGAGAGATGATTCCAAGAAGCAGATGCAATCACCAAAAAGACTGAGATCTCACCCAGGATAATAATTCACACAACATAACAGATGGGTCATTTCCGTGGCAAGATTCAAGACTACACCTAGCGTCACTAACTATTTAATAGCCATCTCAATTAGACACTGCTATTCAGTACCATATCAAACATTCTCTAAAAACTAACATTGTATTCTACTCCAAGCAAACATCATAATGATATTGCTCGTCATCTGCAATACACTACTCATCAATCTGATTACAAGCAAGGAGTAGGTGTGATTGCTCTTTGATTAATATATGGTATTTTTCACCCTAGCCAAATTATTCCCAATATAATTAACCAATGAACCACTAAGAACGATATAAAAACAGAGAAAGGACCCAGAAGTACCAATACTACAACTAAATAAAAATCAAGTGAGCTCTGAACACAACTGACATAATCAGTCAAAATTGAATTCATCACAAGATGTCCACTTCACAAGGTAGAGTCAATTTTCACAATTCGTTGGGATAAAAATGAAATTCACCTATTGATTCTCTGTTTCACTTCTACATTTCAACCAATAAAAATGGCATCTTACTGATTCCCGAAAGTAACTGCTTAGGAAGCAGTAAAGACCATCTCATCTATTACAGGAAGACTATGGAAAGTTCAATTGGTAGTCTTCTCCATTAGCATGACAAATTCATGAAAACTAGTACTTTGGTCCACAAGATCAATCACCCAGGGTTCTCACCCAATCTAAACAATAAAATTCACAGTTTTTTCCAGGTTTTCACTGTCTAAATGTCTTCAAAATCAGGGTTTGTAGATAAACCATATTAGGTAGAAATATTGATCACGTAGCAATCATCAGCTGCACGTTAACTACAAATTTAACAAACGCGACAGACAACGTTAATGCAAACGCCACAATGAAAAGTGCTCCCTCTCTTGACTTCACACATCGCTTGCAAAATTCAGCTCCGGCTAAAGGTTGCGAGTGGGAAAGTGGAGGGACCAGGGAAGTTAAAAAGTGTCTGAATTTTCGCAAGTGTTAATGACTACCAGTGACCAGTCTTCTGGTTTCTCCATATTTCCGGTGCAACCGCGTCGGTTTGTTGGTGATGACAACAGTTTCGCTGGCACTGCTGCCAGCGTCTTCAGGTCGAAGATGATGCCGGTCCACGATTTTCGTCCTCCTTATATAGGGGGTCAGTCCCGCCAGTTGTGGCTGCCGCTCTCTTATTGGTCCGCCTAATGAGCCTCCTCCAATGGGCATCCAGATGGTAGCCGTCATCTCTGTTAAAATTGTCCGTCCGGGACTGACCCCCTATATAAGGAGGACGAAAATCGTGGACCGGCATCATCTTCGACCTGAAGACGCTGGCAGCAGTGCCAGCGAAACTGTTGTCATCACCAACAAACCGACGCGGTTGCACCGGAAATATGGAGAAACTGGAACCTGAACACCGCGGAAATCTACGTAGTCACACCAGTCTTCTGGCTTTGGTACAGCCTAAAGGTCAATGTGTCATCATGGCACACGGACCAATAATTGCGCTCAAAATATACGTGACCAGATAAATCCGTGGCCATGTCTGCGGTTGACTGACCTTGAAATATGTATGATCGAAATATCTATTTTTCTTTCCATCTATCTATCATAGTTCTACGATCGAAAAATCAAGATGGAGAGATTTTTTGGTTTTAGGACGAAATTCATGGCTTATTCACAGTTTTAGGGTTTGCAAGGTTGAGTGGGAACCCTGTCAACCCATGAATACATTCCACATAAATACACAATAACATGACATTTGGCTTTAATTAACTAGTTCAAAGTATACCGGGACTAGCCGCGGTGATAACTTTTACGGGAGTCACCCGCAATGCACAATCGTGCGAAAGATCCACAGAGAAAAAATCATTCGCCTTGACCGGGATTCGAACCCGGATCCCCCGATTTCCGGTCGAGTGCTTTAGCCAGTCAAGCTACCGAGGCGTCATTCTTCCCTGTGGATATTTTTCAGACCGAAAAACATCCACAGGAAAGAATAACGCCTCGGTAGCTTAACTGGCTAAAGCACTCGACCGGAAATCGGGGGATCCGGGTTCGAATCGGACCGAAAAACATCCTCAGGGAAGAATGACGCCTCGGAAGCTTAACTGGCTAAAGCACTCGACCGGAAATCGGGGGATCGGGGTTCGAATCCCGGTCAAGGCGAATGATTTTTTCTCTGTGGATCTTTCACTCGTTTAATTAACTAATTTTGTCCCCCTACAAATAGAAGGGCAAAACCCACAGCAAAATTTCCAACCAAAACACACTACCATTGGGAACAGTACTCTCCATGCTGATATATGGAGGGTGTGAAGGCTTGTTAACCGATGATTTAAAAAGCCAAGCAATTCAAGACCCCCCCACCCAATTAATCAAATATCGCATCAGTTACATTTTCAATTAAATCCAATCACATCAACCATCACTTTCTTCTGTTTCTGAAATACAGTGAAACCTCTATTTTACACTTTTGAATGGACCACTTACAAAAAGTGCAAAATTGAGGATATTGTAAAATAGAGTATCATTATTTAATGGCGGTATTGTTTAGGACCTGATAAATATGGTGCAAAATCAGGGAAAATGTATAATGGGGGAATGTAAAATCGAGGTTTCCCTGTAGTTGTCTGGATAGTTGCCTGTTGAGCCTAACTTCACATAACAATATTATCTGCTGAATATTAATTTTATAGCTTAGTCAGCTTGGTTACCTTATAAATAAAAAGGTGATCTCTCATGGCTGGCATAAAAAAACAAGTTTCTCCAACCAGTTATTTTATCTCCAAAGAGAGATTGTTATGATTGTTTAAAAAGTATATACAGTGGAATATAAAAATTAACACTGGAAATGGAACCAATCCTTGAATCATAACTGGTATGTTGAAAATAACCTAAAGAAAAGCCTCCAGCATTTGAATAAAAATGCCCTTCACTAATCAGGCCACCACTTCAGCCCTCGAACACAGCCCGAAGACCATGCAATCCCACACAATACTGAGACTGTGGGAATCAGCTACCATCTGCTTCTGCTTTTAACATCAGAATGTACATTCCAAATGCATAAACGACTCTTCAATAGGTTGTGATGACTTCACTGTTTCTACTTACCATGCACATGTTCTTTATTGCTTTGGCTAGTCAGCCAAAGAACCATAGGGGTGAGCTCAAACAAAGGTAGACACCATTGGAATAAATTTTCCCAAATTACATCATTTTGGGATGAAGGAATACTTAAATCTCATTCATAAGGTGCAACAAACATGGAGTAGGGAAGGAAGAGGAACTTATGCATTTGCTGAAGAAATATTAATACTGAAGAGTACGAGTATTGCAATAAACATGTTTCCAAGCACTGTGTATCATATTAACCAATCTTGGGTGGTACACTACCTCCATCAATAAAATTATAGCCATGAACACATTCTCTTTTACGACTGAATTGAGAGCATAACCCATAAACTAATATGTGAGAGCCCTAAGAATTTTAAGGAGCCAACCCCACCAATCGGCAGGTACCATTCATTGGTGAGTATGCCCATCTTGCTGAATAGTAGAGTCAGTAGTGAATGGGGAACAATGTAGACCCTCCAAATCCAAGCGGCTATCTGATTATCTCTTATCGTTCGCATGCTTTAGAAGAGCATGGAAGATTTCAGAGTAAAATGTGGGATACCATCGACAACATTGGCTAAAATTACTCCAAATGCAAATTCCACCTCATACTACTAAACCAAACACAATTATGCTTCACTTCCACATGATTTTCACTGGAGAACTATTGTAAAATAGGGTGGTTTCCTATTATTTTTTTATTGCCTAAATTGAAAGATTATTACTCCTGGAGTACGTATTTCACGCTTTTAGATTTTTTAATGACCATATCTATTTTTTGCAATTAAATGAAAAGTGAAAATTTTCAAGCGCCCGAAAATGCGACGGCTAAGTAGAAATGATGGGAGAAGTCCGTGTGACATATTTCTGGTTCCCCCTGCCGCCTTGTGAGGTGACCTTGGGGCAAGGCTTGAGCACTGCTAGCAAGTAGCCGAGTACCCTGCTAGCAGGTAGCGCTTGGCTTAAATAAAGATTATTATTCCCCTATCAAACAAAGGAAACTTTCCGAACTTAGGTATTTTTAATGAGTGATTATTAAGAGATGTTTCCCTGAGCTCTGTGCCTCATGCATGCATTGGTAATCTCAGACTATGTAAAACTTCTATCTACTCTAGCAACTAGGTCCCTGTGACGTGACGTGGAGTGGAATTGCATGGGCGCCAATCTGGCCTTTTTCAAATGAGGTTAAAATTGACCATTGCCATTTGTCTAAACTGGAATTTCTAAAACCAAATAATTTGTATATTATGAACACACTAATGGTGGGTAAGGAATCTCATTCAATGCATTTCATTTTCTTCGATGAAGGAAACTACGCTATTGACTAAAATCAGGTAATCTATATCATACGAAATTTTTCTAAATGGGTGAAATCATGCGACAAGGTATCATCATGGATCACAACCCCTTCTTTCAAGAAAGCTTCACTCCACCCTGTAATTCAACCAAATGGTTAATTCAGAAAGTTGAGGGGAAGGGTTTAAGCCTAGGCAGCTGGCACACGGTATTCACACAATAAGGGCAACTAGGCCATTCACTTTACCTGGGCTGCCTGCTTTCATTTTTAAACCAAATCAAGAATTCCAGAAAACCAAATAGAGGCTGTTTTTGGTCCTGAGCTACACCAAAGTGTTAACCTTGACCCCTATGGTCAGCAGCAAAACACATAATCAAGAGGAAATCATGTTCTGTAGTAGGTACGTCCTATGTCACAAATTCCTCGCTTATTCTAGATGGAAGATAGTGATGTAACATGGCTCTAACTGGGAAGTGGAAGGCATTAAGTACAGCGCAACCTTCTTAAAACTAAGTGTCATGATAACATCATCTTACACCATCAAATTTATCATTATACACTACAAGACTGATGAATTCAAATTGTGAATGAGAAAAAAATTTTGATCCGAGCTTTACGCAGCATTTCTTCATTAGACCTATGCCACCTATGGACAACTCAACGTGGAGGAAAATTTAGTCGCTAATATGGCCATGGCACATATCTGAACTCCAGGTAATAAGTGATATTCAATTTAAGAGTGAAAACAGATGGAATTTCAAAAAAATTACCATCTGTGGAAATTGTTGATCCAATTCAACTGATTTTTTTGCGCCTCATAAGGATCTACTGAGTTCTATATCCAAAAATGGTAACGAAAATGACAGATCGGGGAATTCTTTTTTCCCCTAAAAAAACATAACCCTCTATAACGTAGGTTGCGTTTATCAGGTTTCACCATAGAGTGGCCGTACCACTACCATGCTGCAAAATCGAAAAACTGCAGGCTACACTGATTGTCAACACATGACGGAAGCCTAAGGGCCAATCAATTATATATTAAATAATATGAAAACGGAAGTTGGCCATTTTCATAGTGAAGATTGAACTTGACACCATACACCCATTAAGTGATAGCTGTAATAGGCAAAAAGAGGGACACACTGATATTTCAGAAAAATGGACAGGGATTCTTACGAATACCAAAGTCCCTGCAGATGAAGCTGGACGCTCCATTTGAAGTTATCCTTGTGCTTCTGTACTATGCAGGTAATGTCCCAGAAAAAGGACAGAGAAATATTAACATATCATAAAATTGAATTATTGCAAGGGATTCTTATTTTTTGCAATGTTTCTTTGGGAATGAATGAATTGCCCAGTGTTGGTGTTTGCAGAGTTGTTCTAAGAATGGTAAACCAAGCTAAATGGAAATCCCTATCAACCTCATACTCATACCTCAACAGCAGTTTTATAAACCTGCATCTTCACAGAAAGTGGCTCCCAGATACCAAGATCTTTCATGTTTGCAAGCTGCCCAGTAACACCATCTATTCCCCACAATGTCTCTCCTGAAAAACATACAGAATACAAGGTTCAATTTCAGTAAAATAGCCATGAATTGAATCAAATTGACAAAAATAATAATTACAAGATGGTATAAAAGACTAACAGTCCTTAGCAACCATAAACCTTAAAACTGTGTGTTCAATGAAATGAATGATGGAAAAAATTAAAAAGAAGGAAAATCAACAGAAAGTCCACTCAAAACTGAAAGAAGTGAAAAAATTTTCAAGTAATAACAGCTTGGGAAAAGCTTCTGGATTCCATGTTGCCTATGCACTTCATGAAATAGTATTTACCAGTAGCATGCTTTGCCCTTAAGGCAGTAAGGGTTCGTATTGTGTTGGCCCCACAGTTTTGTGCCAATGTCCTTGGGATCACTTCCAGCGCCTGCGCAACAGCCTTGTATGGCCACTGTGCAACACCTTGCACAGACTTTCCTTTCTCAGCAAGAATCTGCAAAGATAGAGGGTATTCTTCTCAATGGAAACTTTAAAGTCAAAAGCACTTCAGTGTAATAACAGCAGAAAATTACAGTCATGGCGAAAAATATTCTTGAAAACGAGGAAAACATGAACTAGCTTCTATTAAGAGTAAGGATAACAAATGCATATTATGCATTAAAAATAGCATCACTGGTTGCTCACTGATAAACAATCAAAAAAATTTTGTACCCGCAAATAGTTATGAACTATGGTTATCTTTAACAACATGTATCATCTTCAAAAAAACATAAGAAAATTCATTAAATAACATGAGTTTCAGCCTACACAAGGAAAGGCACATTCTAAGAGCAGCAAAAGATATGTATTGATTATTAAGTATAATTACACGAATACGTAGATTAATGTGAATAGGGCTCCTAACAGGGTTTAATGTCATAGATAATAGTTGCCTTTTAAAACTCTTGTCCATACAATTTGAGCTCTCCTCCCATATTTGAATTTGAGCTCTTCTACCACATTTGAATATAGTCCCCCATTTTTTGCCCAAAATCTTCAGGAAAAAATAAATGCACCTGGGTTTATAGTCAAGTGTAAATGACTGAAAATATATCGGCAAAAAATTAAGAAATGAAAAATTAAGAATCAAGGATGTAACACTGCAGGCACTTTGAAATTTGCATGGAAGACAAAATAAAGGAAATATAAGAACTGCAAATCATGGCCGAGTAAAATGAGACCAATATACAGAACTCTGTTAATGATATTACGATGCCGGCACACTTCAAAATTTGCATGGAGGACAAAATGAAGGAAATATGAGAGCTGCAAATCACGTGCAAGGGAAATGAGACCAGCATACAATCATTGCAGATAGGGAGATCTACAGAACTCACAGAATGTAACTGAAGAAAAGTTTCAGGAATAGTGCATGAAAATATATATGAAGAAAACCAAAATACTTGTATGTGGGAGAGGTAAAGCATATGCCTTAAAAGTGGTAGAATGCAGCCAAAAGAATCATTCACCTACCCAGGGAGCTAAATTTCAAAGGATGGAAGGAGAAAAACGGATATCAAGCATCATAGAGCCCAAGCTAAAATGGCATTCACAACAAAAAAGGCCACTCATCTGCTCCATGAGCAAAAGAATGGAGACACGGAATAAAATGAAACAAATATTTTTTCATGGCTAACTTCATCCTTTGGTGTATTTAACTTTTCACGCGTGTGCTTGACTTCTTACAGTCACTTGTTTCTCCAGCGCTTCGAAATTCGTCATCACCAACCAGCGACACAAGTTTTTTTTTCACTCCGACAGTGGCTTATTAAGCAAGACCCTCGCCACATGTACCACGGTGTGGACTTGTGACGTCGACATCTTGTTTAGTAAAACCCATCCCGAAATTTGCTATGAGAAAATGGCTTGGTGGTTTAACTGGCTAACACACCTGACTGGCAATAGGGATATCTGGGTTCGAATCCCGGCTGAGTCAAATATTTTTTCAGGGCAAACTTCATCCTTTGGTGTATTTCATGATCGCCGTATCGATTTTTCAATTGATCTGTCAATCGTAGCTCTACAATCAAGTTTGACAGATTTTTAAGGATTTATGACGAAATTTATGGCTTGTTCATGGTTTTCATAGTTGAGTGGGAGCCCTGTACAAGGAGAGCCAAGAGATAAAAAACCTTGGAGCTGATAAAGGACAAGGAAGAAGAACATCAAGGACCTTAACCCTGTTTACTGCCACCAGGCTGATACATTAGCCCTTACTGGTTGAGCGAAAACTGCCAGGGCCCAAATTATTTTACTTTTTTTCGAGATGGTGGCCTTTTCAACGGCTGTAATGTATGTAAACCCCCATAATCTATCTACGGTTATAGGATGTAAATATTTCTTAAGAAATGGGAAAAAATCTAGATGTATTAAATAAAATTAAGAATCTGAAAAATTTTTAAATCTGAAATGTTGCTCATTCCGGAAAATAGCCTTGGCAGTCTTCGTGCATCCCACCTGAAATGGGCTGGCAGTAAATGAGTTAAGGTACTAGCCACGGAAGGGAAGAAACAGAGCTGCAGCATACAAATCTTCAGATTGCGCTCACAAAATTAGAACCACTTCATATACAAATGATCAAGTGATACCAGTGAAATGAGAAAAAGTTTCAGCACATGATGGTGATTGCAACACAGGTGAGAAAAGAAAATGGAATGAACATAAATGTCAGAAATATAAAATTCTGAGAGTCAAAAGGAATGAAGAGTAGACTTGTACAAGGTTCAATTGCTAGACACACAAAATCATTTCAACATTTAGGATGTATAATGCCTAATTAGGGGAGCTGTACATACAAAGTTAGACAGGATTGCATTGATTTTAAAAGCATTTGAGATGGCAAAACGATTTCTGACAGCTAGTAGTAACCCAATAGAATTGAAAATAATTGCTACATGTTAAGTATGGTAGGGTGTCTATGGCACATTAGAATGGAATATCAAAATGAAAGAAAGAGTTCCTGCAAAGAATTAAAATGAAACTGTGGAGAAAAATGCTTATGGTGAAACGGACTGATCAAAGTACCAAGTTTAGAATGAAGGCAGGGAACCGCAGAGAGAATAAATAATGGACGAGAGATTGCTATGTGCATTTCATATTTCGAATCTACTCAGACAAATTAGAGAAGGAAAAATAAAAATAAAGTAAGGAAGGGGAGAAAGAATGTTTAACAGCATCATTACTTTCACAATAACAGGTTGTTGAGGAAATATTTGACGTGATACTTGCCAGGACCCCCAGGGCTGGATTTACCGTAAGGCAAACCCAGTCAGGTGTCACACTCCAAAGGGTGCCTTGTTTGGCAACTGGCAATTATCTGTACTGGAGGCGCCTTGAAGGGCACTGCCATCAGCAGACTTATTATGTGAGTTGCCTGCATTCAGGTGCCCTCTTTGGTAGGCCTTTAAATGTGCTAAGTTAGGATTTTGGCAAAACTTGAACTGCAATGCCATTATTAATGAATTTGAAAAAAAGGACACAAGAAGGAAACTTTTGAAGTAGTTCTCGTTTTGCTTGAGGCAGGCCCCGTAGTCTTTATTCGTGTTTTTAATCTGCACTTTAATTTCCCTATAAGATATTGCGGGAAGATATGCAGTTGGTCCTATTTGCATTTTAGAGGCTTTGTTCAATTGAAAATGTAGTTCGTACCACTGCTCTTCATGCATTTTAAAATAAGTTAATTTATACCTACTATATTTCATGCTACGGCAGTTCATTCAGTTACTGTAGAACGTAATGTTTTTATTTATGAAGTTACTCTTCTTTTTTGTTGCATGAATTAAGGATAGACATAATTTCTGGAAAGGGTATTCATAAAGTGTTTTAGTTGCATAAAAGTTAAACTGTTTCATATAGTTTTACTCCAAGCTGTTTTTAAAAATTGAATTGTCAATGTTTTCCCTGCGTAAAATTTAAAGCATAAACTTATGCTGTCAGCCATATATCTTTTTATTCCTTTATTTCCGAACCTTACGTAATGCGAGTGGCTATGCCTTATCATAAAAATTGGGGAGGTGGGGCTCAAGTGAGGAGGGGCACTCGATGGAGAGGTGCCTTTTGCGTAACTTTGGGTAAATCTAACCCTGAGCTCCCCCCCTCACCCCCACGTGAGATTGGGTGAGAATCGGCTTGACCCCTTACCCCCTGAACACCTCAAGTAATTAATGGATGCCCCCCAACATGATTGTAGCCTGCATACATATGCAATAAAACTGAGAAATGAAGGAAGAGCCCTTGACCGGCATCCCAAAACTGAATACAAACCTGGGCAACAGCCATTTCAGTGGCACCACCACCTGGCACCAGTTTTGGATCAAGCATGATGTTCCTGGCAACATGCAAGGCGTCCTGAAGATTCCTTTCGGTTTCATTCAAGACATCCTTGCTGGCCCCACGAAGTAAAATGGTGCAAGCTTTTGGGTCTTGGCACTCCGTCACAAAACAGAAGTATTCGTCACCAAGCTGAAAAATAGAACATTTGATATATTTAATTATTTTCTGAAAACCTCACTCGAATATAGAATACAGCATTACTGAATATGCATTTTTTCACCAATTTTAAATATAAATGACAGTTAAAATAAAAAATGATGAACACATAGCAAATCATTCTACTTCAATATGGCTCCTAAATCCTGATGCAACTATTACCCACAATTAAATCAAACTTGGGCACATGGAATACCGCAATCCTTTTGTTTTTTTATTAAATGCATACTGAAGATTATATTATTAGTAATGCTTCACTGCATTTACGGAATAACTAAAACTAAATCAAAAATTGACAATTACTTCATAATTGGAATATGTAAAACGTGAATTTCACGATGCAACAGCGATTCAGAAAAGGAAAAGCCATCACACGTGCATTAGAACGTATACATATTTCCTTCTCAGTGTTGTTCTTGCGGAGGCATCAACATTTGACATATTTTAGTGCTTAATTTTAATGATAAGTTTTCGTAAAAATATAATTAAAGAATTGAACCAACCAAATGTGCAAACCTTCATGTAAGACCCAACCATTTTCTACAAATTTAAAGAGAATCACGGACAATCTATGCTGTTTTTGTAAATCGAATAATTGTTAACTTTGTGTCATCAAATATCGAAAAGTGTAAAAGCTCATTATTTGAGGTATTCGGTGATTTTACTATGCAAACATTCCATCCCTACTTTTAATTTAATCCATTTCATGACATAATTTTATGACATTCATTTCGAAGTTAAGTAGAGGATATTTAAGGAAGTTTTCCCATTTCATGATAAATATTGATCTAATAAAATGGCTTAAATTTTACTGTTATGTACCAAACTGGCACCAATATTCAATATTGTATTGAGTCCATATACAGTGAGTCCTCGTTCTACGTCACCCCGTTTAACGTCATATCGCGATAACGTCACGAAAATTTTGAGACCGTCATTCGTTTATCGCACTTATGCTTCGCGATAACGTCAAGTATTTTAAATTTCGCGCGAAAAAAAAAGGCAAAGCGGCGGGCGTTGCAGGTTGTTCGTTTTGTGGGTGGTAATGTAGTCAGTCAATACAAAGTGTAAAACGGTGTTGTTTATTGATAATTGCGATTACGGTTTTGGCAAAAATTTCTGCAAAATGAATTTTTGCGTATAAGGTGCGCAAGGTTTTACTTGACATAATGGTTTTCAGGAACCTGAAAAGTGATTTCAAGGCATTTTTCCGTGTAGATCTCGGAGTTTTTGTCGTAACTTTTTTTGCCGAGTTCACAATAATTTTGGTTCCTGTAACTGCGACGATGTTTCAGCGATGATGATGCCCAGGCGACGCTCGCCCGGGTGACCACCATAGCGAAGCCGATAAGCAAATGCTGGAAGACACAAAAATGGAGAAGGATTTACGTCACTGCTGCTATTGTCGTCGATGAAGACAGAAACTCGCATTTATGCGATAGTTTGGCATTCCCATCGTAAAAAATGCCCCAGATATGATACGCTAACATTTTTTTCGCGTAGGAATTGTGAGGTCTAGGAGCCGATATTCACTTTTTACATTGTTTCTTATGGGATAATATGCTTCGATTAACGTCATTTCGTTTAACGTCACATTTTTCAGGAACGGTAAGTGACGTTAAACGAGGACTCATTGTATTTCCATGATTCAACTGAACAGTGCTTTTCATCAAATAAAATCAACCATTTATAAGAGTTTACCTGCAATGTCTTCGAACGATATTTGACTACTCTTCAAATACATTATTCAAACAACTCCACTTAAAATAAAGCCACTGTGTGGCTCAGAAATTTAACATGATGTAATTGGGGAGTTTAAATGTCTTTTATGAGAACATGAGTACCTGAGAAGCAAGTGATTTTCTAATGTGTACAATGTCATTAAATCCCTAGCGATCAGTAGCTAAGGCACATGAAAAGCACAAAAATAGTAGTCCTTCTACAAAGAGTAGGTGTTTTATTTTATTTACAAGCACACTAGAATTAGGCACATTTTTATCAACACATGACCAAAAAATAAGAAACCTCCAAAAACAGAAGATCCAAATCCATTACGTTTGAATGGAAACAAAAATCATTAGTCCTAATTTATCTAAACCTAACATGAGACCTCTGTCTTGAGTATTAAATTAATGAAAAAAAAACTGCAAGATAGTTTACTAACTTTAATGCAGAAGAAATTGTTTGATATAACCTGAGTGACTACGAGTGATGTTTAAATGTTCCGTATTGAGAGAGAGCAAACTAATAAGGATAGAAAGATTCATAGAAACTAACATTGACCCTAATCAAATGTGACACTACCCGTGACTATAAACTCATATTTATTAAATTAAAACTTGCATTATAAAAATAAATGAAGAACAAGAGGCAAACAAAGATTTGAAATAATACTTTGGTCAATAAATTAGGTACATGGAGAGATAGATTTACCGAAGGTGAAACCTTGATCATCAAGTCCAATAATCTCAAGTTTCCCATTCACACTTCTGAGATAAGGTACCATAAAATTTTGGTCTATCATTTTCTAACTACCCTCCATTTCTTAATTTATGAAGTTTAAAAATGTTCAACTATCCGACCCTACTCAGCTTAGGTCAACTTATTTTCATCATCGAGTTCCTACTGCCTCGATTGAACATGTTAATATCAACTTCTCACTAAGTATCAGGCTTATACCACTCATTGTTAACCCTTTAGTGGTTAATGTGCTACATTTCGTGCCTAAATTATGAGTACTCTTTCTTAAGGCCTGGTTACACGGTACATGAGAATGTACAAGAAAATGTGAGAATTTCTGAATCTCAGAATGAACGCGAAAATGCACCGTGTAACCACGCAAAATGTAAGAATGTATGAATTTCTGAACGCCTGCTCTAATTTCATTCAGACAATCATACAATTTGAACTCAGAGTCACCTGGTGGCAGAATACGAAAACAACACATTCATTTCATCTGGCTTGTATAGGCAACTTCTTTGTTTACGTACGGCCCCAATAGTTATTTCGATTTGATATGATCTTGCTTGACTTGGATATCTCACTGATTGGATATAGGTAGCGAAAGAATGGAACACAAGAAAAGGGGATGGGTAAAATGAAGGATCAGATGGAAAGGCGCTGAATGTATGAACCGCGAGAATTGTCCAAGATTGAGATCCAAATGATCGTTAAAAGGTCATAAAAAGCATGTGATAGGCAAAGAAATAAGATTCAAGTACTATTTACGCTGTATTTAATCAAGTTCCTGTTTTCGAATCGAGACCGACTGCAAAGCGAGTCGAAATTTTAGGTGTTGCGTTGACATGCAGCGAACGTTATGGGCATCGCAGTAATAAATATTGAATTTACCTTGCCAAAAGCCTCATATTTCTCATATATTCCTGTAGCGTGCGCCGATTCACAGGAGAAGGATGGAGAGAAATCACGACACACTCGCTTTCAAATCTAAAATTCAACTGCCTTTATTATGTCCTGTTTATTATATCACATGGCTTAAGGGCACGAGAAATTTTGAAAATGTGCTTTTATATTATGGAACACTACTATCCAACAAAATTTTAACGATATCGGCGAAAGACACTTTGATAATATTCCTTGTTAGGGGCTCCTTGTGACGAGAGGCCGGCCGCCCATTACATTCCTTATTTTTCACAGTGGTTTAATCGTAATCAGTATTTATTCTTGTAAACAGCCACTTTCCTTATAATTTGATCCTACAATGGGTAGAATGATAGGTACATTTATAGAGTTGTTTACAAAGTGAAATAAGTAACTTGATAAAATCCTGCGGTAACCCTGATTTAATAGTGTACTTACGTTGAGGATATCCCGTTGACAATATAGATAATATATTTGACTCCATTCTGTGGATCATCAACCACTCATTACTCTTATTTTTGTCCCTTCGAACACAAGCAAAAAACTTCTCCGGCGAGTAAATAGAGGTACTAGACGTCGGGGCACTTTATATGGTTTTATGGGATACACTATTTATATGGTTTTCACACGTTTTTCTATTGAAGGTCCATGCTACAATACACTTACTGCATTAAGCAAATGATGTTTGTGTGTAACATAGATCACAATCTGCAATCAACTTATTTTAATTTAATCTTTCCAAAGCCCCCCAAACAATCGCCTTTATTTATTTCAACAACGCCTTGGCAACCCAATATATTCACAATCCGAAGTTTGACGTTAAAGCAGCAATTATATTCGCCAAATTTGCGTTTGAGTCCCTAAATAGACAGTTTTTCTATCCACTTCCTCAGTCTGTCATCAGTGAATTCCAGGCCGTGATGTAACGCGCGCACGCTCCGTCACGTGTTTTCAAACAGTCGATGAAGATTATTTTTAAAGACTCATATCTCAGCTATAAAACCTTATTCATCCGCGAAATTTTCGGCAAGTACATTTGAGGTAAGGATCTTATTATTCAAGTACTTTTAAAAAAGTTTGCATGTTCCCCATTGGTTTATATTTGAAGTTGAAATAATTTGTTGCGCATTAAAAAATGTACGAAAAAATGTCCGAAAAAATGTACCGTGTAACCACCTACTCGTGGATCTTGTCCATGAGAATGTACAAGAATCTGTTCAGAAAACCATTCAGAAAAATGTACAGATTCTTGTACATTCTCATGTACCGTGTAACCAGGCCTTTAGGCAAGTTTGCAGGAACAAAAAAAATTACAAGTACATCAATTCTTGACTCACACCATCACAGCTTTCTCTATCATTTTTACAGTATGTAACACACTTGCCCTCAGTCTTTACAATTCTCTCCGCACTTTAACCACCTAAATGTCAAGAATGGAATGGGACAGGTGCAAATTAATTAAAATTGAACAAGATCATATAAGGGGTATCATCCCGGTGGTACCATGCAAGACTCGTCTTATGTAGTAAGTAAACATTTGAATCATGTCTGAAAAGGGATTACATTTCTCATACGATAAAGAGAGCATTTTTTGAGCAACTTATTTTAATCCATTTCATTCAAAATAACCTGAGTTTTCAACTCCTCATTACACCATACCCATCTTTCCCTTAGCATAAATTGTCCTCCACCGGGAGATAGTTACCTTTTTGATTTCAAACAGACCAGCACCCTTCCCAACATCTTCCTCCTTGAGTTCTTCCGTCCTGTTCACGACTGTTGCTCCACAAGCCCTGGCAATTCTGTTGTTGTCAGACTTCCTTAACCTCCGGAGGGCAGTGATTCCAGCCTAGTTTGCATAAAGAATACAGTTAAAACAACAACCTAATACCAATGGTGATTAACAACCAGATGAAATATTACCTTAACGAAATAATGTTGAGCTAGATCTGATATTCCTTTCTCCGTGAATATGACATCAGGCTTCATCCTAATCACATCCTCACATAGTTTTTGAACATGTTCTTCCTCAATCTGCAGCATTTTAGTGAAGTCCTCCTCTTTCATGATTTCAACATTTGTCTGAAATTACATAAAAAATACATCAATTTATACAACATAAGGCTGACAATTGCTTTTGGCAAATGAAATAAAAAAAAATAAACTGAGTGGTACATCAAATTGACTAAATGAAAAGAAAAATAAAAAGAATTGCATGAATAGGTTACAAATTTTTACTCTGTACCTTCCAATATTCAAAAAAACTAACATAACTGAAATAGATGGAATGCAAAGATAATTTATTTTGATATAATCAAAAGGATGAAGAAAGCTTAACAACATAGAAGTTATTATGAGCATTTACTGCATAAACATTACAGTACAGTATACAATGGCAACAAGAATGGATGTGTGGTTCCACTTGATGTCAAGTGGTCCCTGGCATCAGTTTTTGTTCCAGCATCAAATGTTTCATTGGATTAGATACTTGCTTTTGGATCAGATACTTGCTTTTGGATCAGAAGATTAATCTTATATTACAATGAAAACTAGTAAGAACAAGACATCAAATTATTTCACCAGGAATTTGGATCCATTAGATCATTACATTTGGAAAATTATCCGATTGTAAATATGCAAGAGCTAATAACCTTGGAGAATTTAGAAATTTAATAAAGGAAATAAACTAGAAAATATGTAGATACAAATGAATCCAAGGATAGCTTTCCTGTTATTAGTTGTATAATAGCTGCAGCTCTTTGCTCTTGATTTTTCATGAAGTTTTATCAAAAACATTTATCACAGAGTGATTGCATGATGTTCACTAAGATAAATAGCTTTTGATACAGAAGCAGTTTTTTGATAGGATCTCTGAATACGTAATAGGGGTCTAAGGTGCAATGAAGTTTGTGGAGGAAATGTGAAAGCAACACCCTCACTTCATAAATTGAAAAAGCGCCATTAGGGAATAAATTTCATTAAGACCCAAGTTTAAAGATGCGATTTGTCCCCAAGACATGACTTCCACTGTATATTCTATTTAAAAAGTGATGAGATGCAGTTCAACTAGATTTTGAAACAATTAATGTGAATTAAGCCCAATGGGAGAAGGGAGCCGATTGAAAGTCACAGGCAAGGATAAGACCCAGCTAAGACTTATCCAGATGAAAAGATATCACAGAGGCAAGGAAAAACTTACAGTAAGGTACGACCACGACAACTCACTGACCAGTTTGTGTTGGTATGGAGCCCCCAACTTTAGAACATAAAGGTAGACTCTTAGGAAATAGAAGAAAAATCAGATGTTGGTGTTTGAGATTTGGTTATCGAGGGGAATGATGGATTGTAGCATGAAGGGATGGAACAGGCACTCAACAAATTATTGAGGAGTGAAACTTTATAGCAAGATAAGAAGGTGAAACATTGCAACTTGACAGTAGATGTGAAAGAGAATGGAGAAGTCAGGAAAAAAGGAAGGATATTGGAAGTGGATATAGGGAAGGAGGAGGGCATGTAATATATGATGAATAGATGACATAAAGAGTTTGAACGATGGTTTGTGGCCCTGATGAAAGAAATAACAAAGCAACTGATTTCATTTCCTTATTATATGGAGACATGTTATAATGTAGCACTTATGGGAGTATCACTTTTAATGCCATGTAAAAGACATTCCATAGCATCCTGCAGAGTAGACACAACAGCTTTTGCACGTTAAAATTAAAAAATGTTGCATATATTGGAGGGGATTGGTGTACTAGAAACATGATGAAGTCAGTAAATATGACTGTGAAAGGATATCAAGGCAATGCTCATATTGGAAACTTGACTGACAAAGCTATCTAGATTACAAAGAGTGAAATCAGGAGATAACCTCTCAGAAGTACTATTTATTCTGTCTCTGCACTAAGTGGAGAAGGAACAGGATAGAGGGAAACACAGAATATAATTCCACTCGTGCCTATGCTTATGTCATAGTTCCTGTGGCATGGATCCATGACACGAATGTTCCAAACTTTAGGACTGCCAAATAAGAAAACAGGGCTTAGAATCAATGAGATTTAAACAAATTACATGGCCATTTCAGCCCAAGAAGATAAACTCAAAACATTATGTATGGTAGTACAACTTGGAAATAATTCAGTTACCTCAGTATTAATATTAATTGTATGAATACAAGTGAGAAAAGGTCATTAAGATGATATTGGCTGATGGACAGGACTTATCTAGCCCCAACTCTACCCTGTGGTCTATGGAGACTAAAATAAAGATCTCAATTACTTTAACAAGTGTTGGTTATATACAGAAGAGAAAAGTGGGCCATGTCAGTTGAAAATGAATGATTTAAGCACACCTATTAGAAAAAGAAGGTTTAAAAAAGTGCATATGCTTATGTAACTCAGTGATAAGCAGGGTGAGAAGAAACATAGTTATCAGATGTGTAGATACAGGCAGAATTGTGAACACCCAACATTTTGCTTGCTAGTACATGTGGAAAGAAATACTGGAAAAAGAATGGCTTAACAGCTACTGCATTGAAATATAGATTGAGGAAAAGGGAAAGATCTAGGAAAAAGTGGACGTAGAATATTAAAGAAGTAATATGGGCACTGAGGATCATATGATGATTTTTGAGGAATTTTAAGGCACTGTATGTATTCTTATAAAATCCCATTTCATGACAGCATTAAATTGTCTTAATGTTCTACAACATAATTTTAACTAAAATGATACATCCTGGGATCTTCATCCATTGTCACAAGATTTTAGGTCACTCCCAGTTTGACTGCTCTAATAGACAACACCAAACCTTTCATGTTATGACCTACCTGGCTTTCACCCTTCTTGTACTCAAGAGGGCAATCCAAGAGAACAATTCGTGGGTTCTTAATGTATCTCTTCATTTTTGGATGCGTGACATCCTTGTTGATCATGACACCGGGGAGAATACATGAGTCTTCCATGCTACCACCAGGAATCTAAAAGAAAGATTAAAAATTACTATGGCAGTAAAAAAAAAACCCGTAAAGCTTCTTCCAATGCACTCTCGCAACTTTCACAAAATGAAAATAACTGAGAAAATTATAGCCACTCAGTCAACCAATTCAGTTTAGAACAAAAAACAATAATATGATATGCACAAAGGTTAAGAAAAGACTGTTTCACAAAATTTTATTTTGTTAAACAGCGAAGTCTTTTCTTAACCTTTGTGCATCATGAAGTAGTTTAATGTTTGGAAGGAAATTTCTTAGCTTTTCTACAAAAACACACACTTTATTGCCGACTAGTTTCGGTTACACTGTACCATTTTCAAGACTAGTGAGTTTTTGTAGAAAAGCTAAGAAATTTCCTTCCAAACATTAAATATGGAATTCTACAAAGTAAAGGCCTCAACAATTCAGTGCATGAAGTAGTTTCACCATGTTACGCCAACCACCATCGCATTTATCAATAATATGATAGTTGAACACCCTGAATACAGTACGATCATGACTTGGGTGATGCAATCAAGCAATTGTTTCTAATCGTCATACAATTGTCACATCCAACAATTAGGTAACATTGCAAAACAAATGAGTGAATAACACACATAATGAATATGTAAGAATGTATTGTGGAAAACCAAACATTAAATGTTAACAGTTGAAAGTTAAAGGAAATAAAACATTTTTAGTACATTAATAGTCCCTGATGATACAAATATGCAGCGTTTCACATGATTCAATGAGCTGTCTGCTTTCTAAGGCATCAACTCCAACAACACTCGCCAAAGCGCAGGTGCTCCATCTGTGTGAATATCAATCATAAATCGGGAGTGACTGATTCCTACCGGTGAAAAATGTGTTTCTTTGCATGGGCCACAACAAAGCAGGCATTTCTACTGCTCAACCCCATGACATTACACTCTCGCGCATCACGGTAGAAAGGTATCAACATAATCTGCTCTGCATAGCTGCATCTTCAATTATTTAGTAGAGATATTTGTCGCATAGTACTTAATTACAATCTTTCGATTATTTTTTAACAATAATTAATAAAGAACATGCATTTAAAGTCTTGAATTACTCATTTAAGTCTTCCGTCTGATCCGCAGTGTACCAAACCTTTGGCTAGCAACTGTGGGCCTTGCCACTTCCGGGCAAGTCAAGCTGTCTTAACATCGCATTTGGAGTGTATGTACCAGTTTGTGACTTGGCAAGCAAGTGTTATAAGAGTAACTCTGTGTCCTATAGTCCAGAGATATGACATGGAGTATTTGTGTCAAGAGTGGGAAATGTTTCAGCTGGTGAAGGCAAATTCATCACTGATTACGTTTCCCATGAAGCATGCCCAGGAAATATTGCCGGATTATGCGAGTTCCCGGATTAGGGATGCTCAACTGTATCCCTAGTATTCTCTAAAAGGAATTAAAGATCCCCTGCCATCTACAAGAAATTCTGTATTCAGAAGGAACTCCTGGTTTTTTCCTGGTCCCATGGAATTCCAGGATATAAGGGTACATTCAGTTAGAAGATGCCATGAATGACACAACTGCACAGAAAAGAACTTAATTTCATATGAAGATGATTGCCCATTAACTAACAATTTTCTGAAGTATTAAAAATAATTGAGAAAAATCATCATAGGCAGTTTAATATTTGAAAAATGCTACAGACCAGAAAAATGGAATTGTCAAAGAACGAAGAGTAAATCAATTATTACAAAGAAACCTTTTCAAATATGGACCACCAATTTCATGTATACATATGTATGTCATCATGTTTTTACAGTCATGAGTCAATGCTACACTAATGGTGAAATCTCCCAAATGATGCCACCAATATGTCAATAATTCAGAACTATTACATACAGCCAAAGGGATTAAAACGAAATCACAAATTACAGACTGGACTACTAAATGTCGGATGTCAAACTCTTCCTCAAATGCATGCTGACCAACGATTTAGACAACCTGAGCATTTAAATCTAGTTAATGGGATATTCTGGTACATGAGCCTCTTTGGTTGAGGCAGAAAGGGATGAGTAGCTGATGACAAACTATTATTTTTCATGAAAAACTGTGTTTTAATGAATCAATAACATGCTTTAATGATTTTAAGCTTTGTATTGAAAAATAAATTAGTTTTTTTACCATACTGAAAACAAATGACACACACTATAAAATTATGGACCAAGTTCATGGGAAAGTTTTTGCTCAGCCGCAAGTAAATAACACTAAGAAGCCTGATACGTTAGAGATTTTTTTGAATTTTTATACCGTATAAGCTTGTGTAAGAGGCGCACACGTGTAAGAGGCGCACCCCTATTTTGAGGATCGAAGCTATAAAGAAAAAAAATTTTGCGACTTTTTTTGTCCTATCGTGCGGTGTTGCAGACGTATACCTGGAATTTCGACAGTTATCGAAATGTCCTCTTTCAGTACTATTTGAAAAAGGAAATTTTGATAACTGCGGCGGCATAAGAGGGAGTAGAAAGAGTTCCGATCCTCTCTTTGCATACGCCATCGCTCTACGTTGCTTGTCCTACTCACGAACAATTTTGTTTAAAAGCTCTCGCAGGCGTATTGCTATAGAATTGCAGCCGTGGAAAATTTTAAGACAAAACACGACAGGCAAATGGCATGAGCTTTCCCAAGAGATTGAACAACAATCGGGGCAATCTCAGCGCCGTAGGATAATAACCACGTCGTAGATTTAAGGCCTGTTGCACACGCACCGATTTTGGACGGCCGGTAAAATATCGGCCGTCCACATTCCAATGGTGAACAATGGGAGAGCATTGGAGCTTGCACACGTACCGACCACACGCCGGCACCGGTAAAATGCCGTTTAGCTGCCGGCTATTGTCACTGTGGATCGCCGGCGCCGGCTCAAAAACTTAGCAACGTATCGTTTGACCGGTAAAAATCCGGCGAGTGTGCAAGCATCGCTTCGCCGGTAAAATATCGGCCAATATTTTACCGGCCGTCCAAAATCGGTGTGTGTGCAAGGGGCCTAATGGAACCACACTCGGCTCTCCATCAGCTAATGCCTCTGCCGTTGTTTTCCTTTCCGAGACTCCACAGGAAAATATCAAGTTACAGGGGAACAATGGAAACGTGTTTCATCCCTACCCCATTCCACCAACTGACCTTTTTCGGTCTACCAGGTTCAATTCCCCGAGTTTCTGGAGGTCAAATGCTACGTGAGTCACCTTCTGAGCTCGAAGATATCTCGATATCTTTCAGCAATTGTATGACACGCACGAGGTTCTAAAAAGAATTAGACCTAACGCGACGTATATCTTACAGCATTTAAGTTTTTTGAGCTCTAATTGATTGACACAAAGATTTATAGCTAAAATAAGGCTATTAATATTCAACATAGTCCAAACAGCACAATTTCGGAAGAAACAAGCGTAGCATAAGCGCATTCAAAAAAGACGAGACGGACTGGAAACTCAGGCAACGCAAACTACGTATATCACATTGCTGCGCCTTCGCCCCTTCGCTTTAAAGGCAACGACGTCACATACAAGATCGGACGTGTTCTTCCCTTTCTCCTTCGCTCGTAGCTTTAAATACGGAGGGGAGGGAGCCCTCTTTCCCTCCACCTCTCCTTCAGCGCTCTTCACTTATAAGCATTTCCGATTTCTTCTATCCACTATTAAGTCCAACAATGAGCACACTCGTTCGAATTTTTTCAACCGCAGGTTTTGACACCAATATTACTATATGCAGTATAAATGCCGCGGGATGCCCACTCGCGGCAATAAATTTAGCGCGCGCTCCGGAGCGAATCACCCCGTGCGATCTTTTCAATGTTCACCTCTGGGGTACCGACGTGACGGCGCGATGCTTGCAAAAAATTCAAACAGGAGCATTTTAAAAATACGTCACTAAGGGAGAAACTCCCCTGCCTGCCGCTTGATTTTGACCCAGGGTTTCAGATGACTGACTCACGCTGAAAACCAAGGCCACTCAGTTCCCCTTGAACTTGCAACCGGTGAAGGGGAGGGGGGGAAGATAAGAAGTTTGTGTAAGAGGCGCACCCCCATTTTCGGCTGCAATATCTGGGGAAAAAGGTGCGCCTCTTACACGAGCTTATACGGTACTTAAGATTATATTCTCAGTGAAATATTGCACATCTCGCAAAGTATTTCTCAATTTCACCTAACACCTGGTTTTATTGTTCTTCACTACATTCAACACCCTGATTGGAAAGCTTAGATTGTCAAAAGACATCATACTGTACCACACCCCACTTTATCCAACTGGCATTGAAAGTTTTCACCAATTTGCTTACATTTTAACGGCCAAATGATCTCATTCCTAGGTGCGTCTACAGTAGTTCCAATTCATAACACCACCTCCACTAACATCCTCCTAATACCCTTGACAAACATTTTGCTGAGCAGTTCTAATAACTGACCCTCCAACTCTAGTTTGCAGCCCACAACTTGCACCTAATGCCTCATATCGCAAGAAAAAGACATGCCATAAAAATAACAGAGTATTAAGTATGAGGATATGTAACAGCAAGCAGATTCTTTCATATGATTCTTATAACATAAAATAACTAGAAAGGCCTCGTTAAACAATACATTAACACCTAAAAGTTAATGTTTAAATGTATGAATGAATTTGAAACTGAACCATGTAACCACTGAACTTGTGCGAACGCATGAACCAAAAATAGGACCTAGTTCTATTTTGGTTCATGCATTCGTAAATGTTCCGTTCCGGTCCACAAAAGTCATTCATGCGAACAGACATTAACTTGTGCATGTTAATGTACCACCAAGCCTTTACAGAAGATTATTTAACACATTCACCACAAATATAATCACTTAGAAACAAACTACGACGAATATAACAAATTTCATATGCTCAAGCAATTTACTGCTCAAGTATGATCAATTACCTTCTCAACTTTAGCATATCGCTTAATATCAATCTCCCGCCGCCCATTTTCCTCCATCATCACAGTCTTCACTGCATCCAAGGCAATAGTACATGCAATGGTGGACCATTTGCCAATGAATTTGGTACCGACACAAGAATTAAGAACCTCCACCATTTTCTCCTTATTATTAGGGTCCAATGGAATGCTGTAATAACAAAACACCATGTTATATTTTAAACCACAAACACAAATTACACTGAGTTTATTGGCATAAGTTCCATGAAATGTAGTCTCAAGTTAGTTGTTAAATGTTTGGAAGTATAGAAGGTAATTTTAGGAAAAAAGTCACTACTAATAGTTTGTTGAAGGAAACCATTCCCTGACTATAACACTGAAAAAGAACCAGTTTTCTCAATGAATGACAAATGGATGTCACGGAGCATTTAGCCTTTTTAAAGTCTATGAAAGATTGATGCAGCCAGAAACTGTCATTTCAGACTCAACAGACATGGGATGCTAAGAATTTACAAATACCAAGAACATGAAGAAATATTCACAAAATAAATCTAGCTGTTACATAAAATTCAGCCATCATGAATTGATAGCTAAGAGTTGTGGTGGGGACTATCTTCATTGTCAACCCAAATATATTTCCCACAGGGGCAGATTAAAGTGGGAGGAAGATAAAAAAAATGGGCGTGTTTTAAGTACTGAATTTCCTTCCCCAATAGTCGCGCTTTGGTCATCTTTCACCCATGTGCATTCATAAAGAAATGGAACACCCAGAAGTCTCCAATACAACATAAAGTATTCTTACAAAAAGGTTACTATTTATATAAAAAATTTCCAGAATCGTTGATGCAAATGCATGAGGAAATGGCTAATTATGAGGAACCAATATTTCAACAACATATCCATGTTTCTACAACCCAAAAAATTTATTCCTTACAACAAGAGCAAAGATCAGCTGAATGCATCCATTAATAAAAGGTAACAAAAACTAGCAAGTCTTAATGCTCTTTGTTTTCCACAAGTAACATAAAAACAAGGACATGAATGGCTAGAATTCGACCAAAATACAAAAAGAAAACAAAATAGACATTTAGCTCACTCCATCCACCAGCAAAAAATGCTACATACAATACTAGCTCTGAAAAGATACTCGACTAGTTAGGTTAGATGAAAATGGATATTAACTAAACGACTATGACAGTAAGCAATTCAAGACAATCCCAACACTACCTCATCACTTCATATATTTACATAGAAACACTCAATTAATTCAGTGTATAACATCGCAAATACTAATGATCACCAGACTTGAAAATGCGAAACTAGGCAAATGATTAAGAAAATTAAATTGTACAATAAACTTCGCTCATCACAATGTTACAAATGAGGAGGGGCCATTATTTTAAATGAAACAAAGCGGCAGCCATACCAAAAACATGAGACAAATAAGTAAAAGATCTTCCTAAAAAACGAAATGGACTTCATAATTTAACTCAAAAACTAAATAAATACGAGCAATTCATATTATGAGATGTTTGCGCCAATGATACTTCCTTACAGGTATAAAGGATAAACAACGGAAGCACTTCCATGATTCCTCACCGCCCACGCAAAATTTGAAATACACCTATTCATTCCCTTGATTCTATTATGTAGATCACCGTTGACTTTAGTGGCAAACATGATTTATAACTTACAAAATAGACGCAAATTTAGCAAAAAAACGCATAAGAATCGAGTAACAATAGATAGCATAGTCATTCCTGAAGGAACTCCTACGGCCATCTGCTACTTAATGTCCTCATTACAGCTTTAAACTGCGACTTTTTCGTGAATAATTGAAATAATATTGTAACAACACGTTATAAAAGCTCACACACACATTTTTGCTTCACTTCTGGCAGTAACATATACAATTACTCGAATAGATACCCGACGAAGTAACAGCTCATGCCAGAAAGCTGAAAGCGGGAATTTCTTGAGGAATCAGAGACTTCTATACCCAATTAATGGTAATTAATTAGTAATACCTAATTTCCTGAAGAGTTGTTATCATGTCCTCCAGCGCCTGACGATACGCTCTAATGATTATAGTGGGATGTATTTGTTGCTGTAGGAACTGCTCCGCAACTCCAAGCATTTCCCCAGCCAAAACGATCACAGATGTAGTTCCATCACCAACCTAAAAAAAATATCCACGTAATTAAGCGATGTATCAATATTTATTCATTCATAACTAGGGTACTAAGAAGTCGGCATGCACAAGTCTCACCTCTTCATCTTGAGTCCTGGCGATTTCTATCATTGACTTGCCCGCAGGATGCTGAACAGTTATTTCCCGGAGTATTGCATTACCGTCGTTGGTCATCACGATACCACCCATTGGATCCATAAGCATCTTGAGCATGGCCTGCGGGCCAAGGCACGTTCGAATAACATCGGCGATTGCCTGTAATAAGGATATAATTCATTCAGTACATCACTAACTATAGAACCTTGCAGGTAATAAACTAAAGAATGGTATAAAAAATTCATGGCAAACAATTTGAAAGATGATTTTTACGCATTTCACATAAATTTAAGGCTAAAATCGACCTCGTGGGGTGACAGTAGGAGCTGCCATTTTGAATTACCTTTCCGGCATTTATGTTTTCTATTTGGACTTTTCTGCCGGATTCCCTCTTGGTGTTCTGGCCTGCGAGTAAAAATATGGTAGTAGGATAAGTAAAGTTTTATCTTACATCACCACCGTGAAAATCATTGCAAAATAACTCACTTAAAACCAAAATAGGAGCAGCGCCTGGCCCAAACATGATGGTAAGGTGTTCTCGAAAATTCAAGGAAAATCGGGGAGAAGTGACATCTTACGGCGAAATAGGAATATAGCGCATTCCGATGCTCATTTTTCTCGTCACGATAGTACGGTTAGTGCGCGAATTTTGAAATGGGTATCTTTAGATAAGTTATCACGAAACTTTAATTCATAAGACAGTGTCCTCTAAAAATCATACTACTAGACTTTATTTGAGATTAAACCCTTCATTTCATTATTTTTTTTTTAATATTTGACACTGTCAATACGGAATTATAGCGATTAAAAATATCTTCATCAAGTATGGAATACCTCCCTTAGGTCTTAAAAACACTATCCCTAAGATTAAATTGTTTAGCATTTTTAAGTCGAAAAAATAAACACTTACGTCACTGCATGTGCTAATAGAGAAATTTTGTAAGATTATGGTATTCAAATACGATATTATAAGCCAGTAATGCTATCAATAAAGTGAACGGTTTTTCATCACCCGACTGTCACAATAATGTGAAAATAAAAACTGTCAGTAATTATAGAGCTAAAATTTTTAAATAATTTTTCACATAAATGCTAAATCCATTACCTTGCTACATGAGGTCTAAACGAAAATAGAGTTTTAAACTTCATTTTGAAATGGAAATACTAATGGAGAAAAGCATTAATCTTACGGCTATAATAAAAGTGGCGAAGTCCTACGTTTTCAGCGGCGTGAATATAATTTTCCGAAAACCAACTTTATCTTCGGCTTTACTTTTAAATTTGAGAAAAAAACCTGTTTGATAATGTTTCATTGACAAAACAATTTCCAAATCTTAGGATTTTAATGAGTCATATTCCATGCGTGTCATTCTTCGCCATGGCCTCGGCTCTAAAAATACATTTTTATGATTCCATATAAACAGAATATTAGCTCATTTTTTCTGACTGTTCCATAATCATGGTATCTATTGGAAGAAATTAGTTTCATAATTTAGACTGATGTTTCATAATTTAGGCTGATGCAGGTATTTTTTTATCTAAAAGAATGGAATTTTAAAAGTCGACATATGCACAAAACCTACGCAATTGAGTCCGGAAAGATGAAATTTTCTATATGAAGCTGTTTTCAAAATCTAGGCAATGGATAATTCATGTACACAAAAACCTCTGCTTTTAATGTGGTTTTCACTCTTTCATTCCGCCAATCCCGAAAATTTCATACGTTTAGGAATCTTGCATCCTATGTGCAGCCTACCGGTTACCGTAATTGCATATCCTTGGACAAGCAGTTTCGTCTCAATTTTTGAGAATCCAAGCTTACGAAAAATTATGAAAATCCAAAACAAACAGTTAAAACTTGTTATGCACTTTTTTAGTGGTTTTAGAATCTTTATAGAAAACGATTTATAAATTTAATCTATTATGGCGATTCTAAATAAACTTTGATGGAGCCAAAGTCCTTTTTTCGGTTACTTGTACATCATTATATTTTCTTACTGTCACTTATATTTTCACTTTCGCAGCTTCTCTGAGCTTTCTCCCAAAGACTGCGTTGATTTACAAGATACGTTCAGAAAATCACGGAATTTTTTTATATCCGTCTGTATAAATGCTGTCACATTCAAAATAGTCCCGACTAGATATTATGCACGTGTGACAACGCTTCTTCTAATCCCCTTTCCAACTTCTCTATAGGAGTCCTTAGCTCTGTCAGCGATTTCTTTTAATGTCATCTATGCTTGTATAAGGACCATCCCCTAAGATACTTTTTATTTCTGGAAATAGGACAAAGTTACATGGAGCCACGTCTGGCGAATGTGGAGGCTGAAGTATCGTTACAGTATTGTTTTTGTCCAAATATTCGCGAACATGCAACGAAGTGTGAACCGAAAATCGCCGAGGTCATAAAAATACGACTAACCTTTGCGGCTGCCACAGACAGTAAACAAAGAGAATTAGGGATCAAGGGGAGCCCGTCAGGCATACAACACACCGGGGCCGGGAACCAAGTCATAGACTTATACGCCCGATCACCCGGGGAGGGGCTGGAGAGGAGGGAAAAAGGATAGAGGCGCCGCCGCGATGGGACCCCGTCGACGCCTCTGGGGTAGGATAGGTTCGGAAGGAATGGGACGGGGAAAAATACCTTAATATAGGAGCGAAAAGGGCCCAACTAAATAGCGAAACCAGGCAAAGTCATCACTGTTCTAGCAATTTTGGAGGATTATCCTATGAGGAAGAATAATCCAACGATCAAATCGCTATATAGACACAGTAGACAATGAATACAGCAGAACATTATCTCATACTTCAGGGGCATGTACACGAACATAATTAAAAAACTGACGGTTGGACTCTCCAACCCCCAAACCCGCGAAAGAAAAAAAATGCCCGTTATTTTTTGGACATACCTCTACGTATTTTTTGCACGGCGGCGAATAAAATAATTCTCTTCAACGGAATATGTTCACGGTTAGTTATTACAAGATCTCTCTGTAAAGAAACCTAAATTTCCTAAAGGACTTCTAAAATTGTCTCTTCTATATGATTGCACATTGTAAGTCATATTTCAACTTTAGAACACCAATAGGGTGGTTTCCTATTATTTTTTTATTGCCTAAATCGAAAGATTATTACTCCTGGAGTACGTATTTCACGCTTTTAGATTTTTAAATGACGATATCTATTTTTCGCGATTAAATGAAAAGTGAAAATTTTCAAGCGCGCGAAAACGCGACGGGTAAGTATGAATGCCGGGAAAACTTCGTGTGACATCGTTCTGGTTCCCGCTGCTGCAAGTGAGGTGACCTTGGGGCGAGGCTTTGAGCGCTGATACAACGCAATGTACTCGCAGGTAGCAGAGTACCATGCTAGCTGGTAGCGCTTGGATTAAATAAGGATTATTAATACCTTATCAAACGAAGGAAACTTTCCGGCCTTAGCCAGTTTTAATAAGTTATTATTAAGACATGTTTCCCTGAGCTCTGTGCCTCATGCATGCATTGGTAACCTCAGACGATGTAAAACTCGTATAGAAACTAGGCCCCTGTGACGTCACGTGGAGTGGCATCACATGGGCGCCAATCTGGCCTTTTTCAAATGAGGATAAAATTGACCATGGCCATTCGTATAAATCGGTATTTCTAAAACCAAATAATTTGTATATTATGAATACACTAATGGTGGGTAACGAATCGCAATCAATGCCTTTCGTTTTCTTTGATGAAGGAAACTACTCTATTGTCTAACTACGCGCAAAGCTTTCGTACACATACTACCATAAATTTATATTTTTTACATTTGAACAGGAGCATTTATTGAGTGAGAAAATACTCAATAATTTTAATTTTTTATCATTAAAAAGTTTACATTCAGCACCTAAATGTAAATTATTAAGGACTGTGAGCAGTGTGCCAGGAGAGAGGTTACTGGAATATTTTTCAATTCCCCATTTTTTTCATCTTTGCTTAAAGAAAATCCTTTTGGGCGTAAACATTTAAATTCAGGGAATTAAATAATTAGAATATTTAGAATAAAAATCCGAATAATTCCTTTTTGTGTGATGGAAGATTTTGGTAACAAGATGTATCAAAACAAGGCGACACATTGGAATTTGAGGAATATAACATTTGGAGACTTGAGGGAAAATACGTTTCATAGGAAGTACGACCATTAATAACACCATTAATTATCTCTTTGAAAGTAATAATTATATCATATTTTTATGAATAAATACCCGAAATCTAATTCTCAGGACTCCAAGGTCTCTCGGGACATGTTGTTCTCTTTGTAGGATATTAGGTTTTTTTGTTTTGACTCAAATTAAGTACTATTTCCTGAAATTTGGATGTTTTTAAGGCTTCAGTGATTTTTAAAATGAAATCATGGAATGCAAAATTCTTAATTGCTCGACTTGAGGCTAGAAAAATGTTATTGGAATATTCGGACTATGCTTTTCTTTTTACCGTGAAAACGAGTATGTCAAAGGAACCATGTTCGCTGCGATAAGAATGCGAATTAGGTTTTCAAGTGAGGAGAGAAATAAAGTAAAACTCCATTCTCGATAACATTAGACGCATATGGGTAGAAAAACTGACCTGAGCTTTTTGGTTATTTCGTCGCGCAGCCATCACAATATAATCTAAATTTTCCATGACAAAGAATGACCATCGATTATTTCCCTAAATGATGATGTTTTCCATCATTACTTAGAGAACTAATCATGGCTGCCAACTATTATCTTAACCGTAGCTGTTTAATGAGGACGTAGCGATAGGAGAGTGAATGGATTTGAATCTCCACCCAAGAACATGAAAGATACTGTATCCAACAACAGTAATCTCTTTTCTAAAATAAAATATAATTGCGCTTTTCCACAATTATTTTAAAGTGTAAGACGCGTTTCAGCTCAGAGAGTCATCATCTGGCTCAAGACATCAGCTGTCATGTCATCAGCGGTTTTAGGGTTGACTAATTTGAAAATTTTATCCTTCTAGAATTTATGAAATATTCGATACATTTATTCATAAAAATAGAGCGGCTATCCAAATATTCCTAACTAATATATTAATATAAACTTATATTTTTATATTCTAACTTTCCATTCCCCGTCCGATTAAACCCCCTCGAAAAAATTAGTGCCTAAAGGCTTGGTTGGCGAATCATAGCCCATAAAACAAAAATGTGAAAGAATAATTTCTAACTTACCTAGTCTGCATAAATTCCATTGAGCAGATTAAACAGCACATGAATTAAATATACAAGACTGCACCACTCCGCGAAAACCCCCATCAGCATATAAGCGATATATATTACGGATTCTGTGAATTCTTCTTTTGAATTTTAACAGCAATGTATGTTATATATGGAAATATTTATTTTTAAACCACGTCTCAGTATTTAGCATGCTCATCTATACAGAATCAAAATGAAAGGAATATTTTTCTCCTCCTTTTGGCAATAAAAAGGAATTAAAAAAAGTTGCTCACATACCTGATTTATTAACGAGAGAAAAATCTTTAAATTAATTTTGAAAAATTCGTGCGAAGGAGTACAATGTGCTGTCGGTATGGATCTTCTATGACTAAAATTGTTAGAATGTGAATCAGCGGGGTATCCAGGAATTTTATTCGGAGAGTGAGGGGGGGGGGGGGACACAACCAAGGAAGGGACATTTTTGAAAAACAGGGTACTAAGTTGTGGGTTTTAAACTAATTTTAAAACTTTTCATAATCGAAAAAACTTAATTTTTCATAGTAATCTCTAAGTTCATGATTTTTCGATATTTTGCTTTCCTTTATGAAGCAAAGAAATTGTGTTTGTATATTTCGGGGAGAGGGATGTTCCGGACCCTCCGGACGACACCCCTCGTTACGCCACTGATGTGAATGTATGAATGTTTATTTATTTACGTTCTGAGGTAACCCATAAGGAAGAGCTAAGTTTGATGAGGTACATGAAAGACCCCAGGGGTGCCGACTTACAAAAAATATTGGGGGGGCCGAAACCGGGGATCTTGCCCCAGGAAATTTTATAAGTAGTGAGTTTTAAATTTTTCAAGCATTTTAGAAGAGTCATATGATCAACATTAGAACCCTGATTACTCGAATCTCGATATCTGGACACTCCGGGGAAAATCGACAAGCCTGACACATTTTTTTCCTCACACCCATAACGAATTATTGAGGGTTCTCGGGCCCCCTCAGGCCCCATGGAGTCGGCGCCGCTGAAAGACCCCGCTCAGCAACCAGAGAACGGTAACTCTCATAGTGCTGCGATAAGGAAATCCCCGCGCGCTCTCACGGTCGCCCTCACTTTCCGTGACCGCTTTCAACGCTCGCACGTCCAAAGAAAGCCCCGATGCCTTCGTGACCACGGGGCGTTCGAAGACGAGGTGCACTGGGCATGCGCGCGGCGGCTCTTCGCTCTTTAAAGGTTAAGACGCTCGCCTCCTCGCGACTGCACTTCTCTCAGTCGGAGGAGACGAGGGCCGCGAAGGTAACCCGTACGTTGACGGAGGCGATGAAGTGACTTGAGCCAAGGGAATGAGATATGAGCGAGTCCTCGGGTGTCGGAGTGCGGTACAAGGTGACGGTGGTGGCTAAGAGGGGGGCGGGAGTGTTCGTCGAACCGCGGACTCCAAGGAACAAAGCTGCCTCGCCCGGTGTTGAGCGGCTTCCGACCTCGGGCTGGCCGTCAGGCAGCTGAGGGAGGTCTAGCCATGGGTTTGACCGATATAAACAGCGTGAGGAGGGGACAGGATGACGAGGAAGCGGACAGTGAGGAAAGGGACCAGTTGCAGGTAAAATTCTTTTCTTCTTCTTTTTCCTCCGTCCCGTAAAGCAAAAAAACGTTTACAATCCATAGGTGCCATGCACAGTAGGGTGAGCCGCAAAATGACTTTTTACAGGATCAAATTTTTCCCATGCGGTAAAGTTGCCACCGTATTTCAGGATAAAATGGATATTTTGAGGCGTGACTTCGCGCATGACTTCGTGAAGCCGATTGTGTAATAAGTTACCAACTATTTCACATACACAATCAGGCCCAAATGCACAACTTTTGCACAATCAATCTCAAAGGTAGACAAGTTAGACAGTGTCACCAAAGAAAATGGTTGAAAGATTTTTAAAAACTCATGTTCTCAAATTATCATCATAAGTCAACAATCCTAAGATAGGTTTGACGAAAATATCTATTTCTCTCCCCAAGCCTTTTTATAGTGACGTTTTTCTTCTTTATAACCAGCCCTAGATGTAACTCATTCGGGGCCGTCCCTTACCCTTTTTCCCTTCCACCTGACCTACGATTGTTTTCATCAGGCCATCATGCCTCATAATGCGACCTACCGTCTTCTCGTTATCGTTTTCAGGAGACTACTCTTTTCTCTCACTTTTCTTAGCGCTTTCTCATTATTTACTCGGTCGACACATTCTATTTTCATCATTTTAGGGCTTCTCCGATAAATTTTGAAAATATGATACGATAAGGACTTATGATTCTATTTTTAAAGTAAAAACCAGGGCCGCCATGAGTTATTCCATCCCCATGCACAATTATGCTCCAAGACTATAGATTTGTTGACGAGAACCGAGTCTCATTAAGTTAGGGAATGTCATTGAAAATAATACGTGTAAGATTTTGTTTCACTCCTTACCTCCAGTGAAATTTGTAAACAACGGTATGATGGGGACTATTATTATAGACTTCCATCTTGAAGAAAAGGAAAAACATCGACATTGGTTAGAATCGCAATAATTATAGCCAAGTTAGGAAATGTTAGTGAAAAATGGGACAGTGAGATTTTAAAATTTGTTTTCTTCAAGAACTCATAAGAAAGTACAATATGTTCCCAAATGATTGGTATTAGTATTGATATTATTGGTATTAATATTCCTATCTCCAAGAAAAAGAAACATTTGATTTCATCTCAAAATACTGAAATTGAAAACGATATTATGGGTTATAATTTTCAATTCATCTCCCCCGATAGAGTGAAAAACTAGTAAATTCACAATGAAATATCCACAGCAATGCACAATTATACTGTGGAAGCAAGTGGGTAGATTAGAGATAAGTTTGAAGAATTATTGGAGAGAAACGAAAACAAAGGAATATTTTTATAAACAATTTATCACTCAGTGCTTCAATCTGAAGGCTAATATGTCTTGGTTAAGGTAGAACTCACCATATACTAAGCCACAGGCGGCCTAATTCCACGCATTCGTGTTATGATCCGAATTCAGGCAGTTCTTATCCCTGGGTCACTTAGCCCCAGAAGATTTTTGTTACGGGTGTTCTTCCGCACTCAAGCTTGAAACTCTTCAATCAGAAGCCAAATGTTAACACAGTAAGACATCACGTTTCTCCCGAGCTCTCTTAAAGATATGCAAAGTTTGGTTGGGGATAACTAATAGAGAGAGCTACTCCGTGATTTGAAAAATCTTCAAGGCAATTTAGAGTTATGGGTTACAAGACAACTAAGAGTGTGATCAAAGGGCGAAGGAATAACATTTAAAGGAGAGATGTAAATAAGAGTACAACCACGGTAAAATTGACGCGACAGTTTCCCAAAATACCATTGAAATTGTACGAAATTTGGTCTCATTCATTTGCAAATAATTACGTTCCGAAAGAAACATTTTTTGCATAAAAAATAGTGCATCTGTGTAGTGCTTTACAAAATAGTGCCCCACCTTTGTTGTCATTGTGTCTCAGGGGGCTGAGAATTTCAACCGCAACGTCTCACATAAAAATTAATACACGATATTTACCATTTTACCAGCATTTTGACTGTGAGAGGTTGTATAATATTCCTTAAAGCTGACCTTAAACTTAGAAATAATAAAGTATACCCTTTGATCATCTTATCGGCTTCGAGTCAATCCTCAGCCTTTTTCTTCGCCCACTGTGGAGTTCAGTTTCCCTATGAAGGCACGGCTCCGATAGTGTTTTATTGAGATCGCTGGATAAAACCTTTCCGTCAATGCGGCGGTCTCTTCAGTGGAAAGCCCTTAGCCACATCCAAGTCTCTGTACAAGGCGACAAGGCCGCGTTGAGCACGGTCGGCTGTCTCGATACTACTTTTGTTATCCAAACACTTCCCGACACTGGACACCCTAATTTAGACCCCTCCTCCCCACAATGCCAACCCTTTTGCGTGCTCCCCTGGCATTAGAGAACGTTTCCGCAATATTTCTCTCGGTCAGCTCTCAAAAAAGTGCCGCAAAACGCAATCCTCCTCTATGGATTCGATTTCTTTCCCGTTGGCGTCCTTCGGAAGAATTTAAACCCAGTAATCGTTCCAGACCAGTGCCGAAGTTAACCCACTACTCCCCAGACTGTATGTAGGGCTTTTGACTTCGTTTTTTTTCGCATTTTCCGGTTAATTTTGGTCTAATCAAGATGAATTTTTAGAAAAAATATTATATTCATCATTATATATGACTTGCATGATATCTTGTAATTAAAAGGCCATGACAAAAAATGTACACAATGAATAACGAAACTTATAATTGACAGAAAACATTTGCTGATTGTAATATTCCTTAAGAAATCTCAGTGAAACATCATTTAAAATTTATAGTGCTGCAGTGCAATGGAAAAGGCAAATTTAGAATCTTTATAAATTTCAACAAACAATTTGGCGAAAATAACATAATAAAAACGACAGACATGTCAAAAAGTCAGTAAACCTGAGAAAAAATTATCCTGAAGTAAATTAATTTTGTTCTAATAATTAATAGTCAATAATATTGCGTAAACGCAACGCTGGGATAAAGCGTTGTTTTGTGCAGGTATTCCCTCGTAAAATTTACTAAGAAGGAAGAATGTACTTCATATAATTAACCGCACTATTTACTGTACCTATTTTCCAATACCAAGAACCTATTCTTCGTTCGGCATGACCCCTGCGAGCCTTTGTTTATATCCGATTTTCTGACGGTTACACGAGAGTAAATCTGTGGAGGTCAATCATATTTACCACGCTTAAACAGGAAAACAGTAATTCATACCATTTCCTCTTAGTATTTGGCTGGCTATCATTAAAATCGCTGAAAGCTTTTGCTTGCACGAGGTTTGTTTAAGGTACATGAATACCACGTGATTTTTACATTATGATTATTCCTACAGTAAATGCGATCGTCTTCCTTTAATCACCATAACAATGTCGTACATTTTATTTCAGTAACGTTTAGGAAAGACCCGATGGAGCCTAGTTGCAGAATATATAAATTTCCAGATGATCTTACAGCTAAAAGACTTGAGTATTGAGTATATTGATTAAAATATCTCCTTGATGAGGGAGTGAACTTGTACTGAATAGGTAATACTAAAGTTTTTTTTTAATTTCACATATAAAATGCAACTTTTACATAATCTATGAATGGTATCAATGAAAATACATGAAATCGGTCAATTTGAATCGATGAGATTAACACGATTTACTTCACAAATTCTAAACTCGTGGATTTAAGCACAATACAGATATAAGCTGCAGGATAAAAGATAGGATGCATGAGAGACAAGCTGTTGGTGAGAAAGATAGAAAGAGCGCGTGGTGATAAGCGGAGAGGATAAACACACAATCATAATCACGTGATTGTGTACATAACCCTCCACCCTACACACGGTCCTCAAATTGTAACTTAACTGTATGAACGCAACCTTTCTCTTTGTAAGCGACCTCGATTGCAGAATAGTCGTAATTAAGGAATTAGGCCGTTTATTCTGGTAACAAATCATAATTCAGTTGAAGAATTTGGCAGTTGAAAGGAAAAGATAAGTTAGGACGAAAAATATTTTCTCATCCATCCATCCTGCTTTAATAACAAAACACGAAAATTATCGCCCACTTATCATGAGTCGGGACATAATTAGAGTTATGATTCGTTCTCATTTTCAGGAGACTAACTACCTTTAAGTCTTTAGTTTTAGTTTAATCTGATATCTTAGGGAAATTATTGCTCTTTATAGTTAGTTACTTCAATCTTCCTAAATTTAAACGTGCTCACTTGCAGATTTTACTTCGATTTCACCTTCACTTACAACGGAAAGGTATACACTGGTCCCTTACACTTTTGCGACGTCATTCCTTTTTTGCGTGCAAATAGGTGCATTCATGCTGAATGAAACGGTAGTATATTCACACCAAATCATTTGTATAAAATACGGGATGAAAATCCCAATTCATGAGAGCGATGCCGTGCCATTCAGAAGAAGACCCTTTCATTGGCGTAAGGAATCCTTCACAATAGTGTAAGCATGGGCACGGGGTTGGTTCCTCACCTACATGGAATTCTCTTTTTGTGGATACCAAAGGCTTCATCCGATTTGAATCAAGAACACTCAGCTCAGTTACCAACAGTCTAACCGAAGGCCATTACGATCCTCCTTTTGGGAAACATAATAAAGATACACTGTTGTATGTTCTACAGAAGTTTTAATAACCGACCCAGGTTTCGACAATACACTATGTCATTTTCAAAGGTTTATTGTGTATTGTGACATAGTGTATTGTCTAAAACCTGGGTCGGTTATTAAAACTTCTGTGGAACATACAACAGTGTATCTTTATTATGTTTCCTGTCACCAAGTGCCACCAAATATAGCCGTCTAGCCTTATTTTGATCCTCCTTTTCAATGTAGCAGTATTTAAAAATGCTACATTAAAAACTATGGAATGTTCTTTTAAATTCAGCCCTTCATTTCTCCAATTTTGAATTAAAACGATGACAGCGTTCACGCGAGCGAAGCAGCGGTGACATTACGTACATATTTCAAAGTGGCCTCCACAAGGCGAGGTGGCTTTATGGATTTATTTCCGTTCAAGTGCTTGGCAACGAAGATAAAAATAAAGGCGGGCCCACACAGAGAATTTCTTAGTGAGTGCGATTCGGAATATTTCGATGTCTATCGAACAAATTTTACCTCTCGGTTAGTTATGTTTTATTTAATTGTCATTAAAGGTGATGGGTTTATGGAAATACGGGGTATTTGCCGCAATATTTCTCGTGCTTCGTTGAGACCTTTAAGTCCAGGAAACTATTAACCCTACGCGGTACATTTTTTTAAAAATTCAAGTAGTCTGGTCCAAATTATTTTTTAGGAGAAAAAAATAATCGTCAAGATTGATTGTTGGCCTTTTTAATGTTCTTATTTTATTATTTTCAGCAAAAATCCACTGGTTTTGCAATATTATGCATTTTCAATCAAATAGTTTCTCCTTTATACTATTTCAAAGTGAGACATCTCTTCAGACATTGCCCTTGTATAATCTCAGCGCCTTGTCGAGATGTCGAGCTCAACTCAACATTGGGCCTATTGGATCACGAGGCCTATTGAGCTAGGCCTCGACGTGGGAAGTTAGAACAGTTAAAAGTTTTTTTATGACGAAATGATTGAGACATTTTTGTTTAAATTTTTTTAAGCCTTACGCGGTCATTGATTGTACTACTGGCTATTAACATTGTGATAGGCGGTAGAAAAACGCAAGTGTTGAATAAATAACTTTTATTTTTACATTATCTATACAGCATAATTTTCATTTAATATCCCCATTACCGATTTGATTATTTTTTAACATTGTTCTTCTCTTAATCGGTCGGTACGTATCCCAAAAAGGAATGAACCACTAGGAAATGTGTGAAGGAGTAGGAGGAGAAAGCCGACGCTAAATCTTCATTCCGTTTTACACGGCGCATATTTCTGTAGTTCTTTGAAAGAGCTCTAGTAAGTGTAATCTTGTATGGCAACGGCAAATAATAGAAAATTGTATCATTCCTTGTTTAAAATTCCTAAATGACTGAGCTGGAATTTGAAGCTGATACGAAGAGATTTGGGTAATTGTTGCGATGTTGGGCACATTGGTGAAAGAAAACAATTGGATTGAATATAATGGCACGCTTACTTACGCAAGAATCAAATGATAATTTTTTTCCGTCCCTCAGAATGATAATTCCAGCGATAGCTTTTCAGGAACCAAAGAAACGATTGCTCTAACCATCATTTTCTCCACCACAGCGTCCCTTTTTTCATCAATTACTCCGTCACTTTTTGTTCTTACAACTGTTATTCAATTTAAGTTTTGCAAACGGTGTTTGCAGCCGCAGTTTGTATCCCAAGGCATAGAATTGGGATCATATCAGTACTTAAATATAATGCTGTTTGCTGACGATCAGGTTATAATACAAGATAAATAGGACAAACTACAGATGGCAGCAGGCACACTGACTACACCAGTTGACTAAACTATGCAACCTGAGAATTTCAAAAACCAAAATAAAGACTTAGGCATTTTTAGGAAGCAACCCGATGCGAACAAAAATTGTTATTGATGACCAAGTCCTGGAGCAAGTGTCGCCCTTCCAGTACTTGGGATGCAATATAGCATATGGCGAGGACAAAGATATTATAAATTAAGTTAATACTTTCCAGAGAATGTGTGGCACAATTGGAAGAACTCTAAAAAACGAAACGAGAATAAAAACACAAATAAAATTTTATAAAAATATTGCAGTACCTACTGTACTCTACGGATCAGAATGTTGGGTACCAAAAAAGAATGAATCAAGGCAGATAGAATCATCGGAAATGAAATTTTTAAGATCAGTGAAAGGCTGCACAAGATTGGATAAATTGTGAAACACTCAAATAAGAGATGAACTGGGTGTCCAGGCAGTCACTGATTAAGTACAAGACTGCAATCACAAATGGAAGGAACATATACTTCGAATGAGGAGATTTTCCCGGTGAATAGCGTGGATGAAAGCTTCTCGGGTTTCCAACCGGGTCAGGGTCTGCATGGTGTAGGCCGACGTTTCGTTGGGAGACTTTCCCAACATCCTCAGGGCTGATGATTTCCCAACGAAACGTCGGCCTACACCATGCAGACCATGACCCGGTTGGAAACCCGAGAAGCTTTCATCCATATACTTCGAATGCCAAACGAAAGAATTAAAAAAAAAAGCAATGGAAAATCAACCAATTGGCATGAGAGAAAATTTTTGAAAAATTACATGCCTGGAAATACATTTTACATTATTTCAACACTTTTTTCAACTCTGACCAGTTGGTTTTCTCTCGTAATTCCGCGGGAAATTTTCCCATCAGGGAAAACATTAGTATACTATAAAATATGCTTCTCATTCTCTGAGGCTTTGAGTGGGGGATCTGTCCCCCGTATCCCCATAGTTACGCAATTATTAGGGAGATACATATTTATTCCGAGTTGCATAGAAAGGAATATTGATGAAAAATACCCAGGCATCAGTGACTCTGGGAGGCGGTAAATAACAATAAGAATCAATAAATTCGAGGAAATACATACGCGATACATTTTAACGATAATTGTAGCCGATAACAGAGTGACCTATTTTTTTGGAGGGAGGTAAATCGTTTCAACGGGCAAATCGGGGGATTTTCAGTCGAGAGGTCAAATTAGCACATTGATTAAATTCCCAGTTAAATTTTTTCATCGATTACTCCGTCAATTTTCGTATTTACTATTTTCATTTAATTTTAAGACAAGCGTGGTGTTGCGATCGCTGTTGGAGGCCATCCTGCCGTTAATTTTACCCCATTTGCGCATCAATGCTTGTCTTCATCAGAATATCACGTCTTGCTATATGACCTATTGGGTCGACCACTAGATGTTTTTCTCTCGTGATTGTCAGAAGTCTTCATTTTTCACTTACTCTTCTTAGGAGTTCCTCACTTATAATGCCATTTTAAAAAGTTTTCCTTAAAAAAGGCATCATTATGACTTCACGATAAACTTTAGAGATTCTTCCGTTTTCTTACGACGTAAGAAACTTCTCATTTCTTAAAGTTTTGATAGATAATACATTTCTAACGCTAGTTAATGAGGCAAACTTATTATAATCGGTATTCAGTCAAATACTGACACTTATAATTTCAATATGTTAGTCGAGTATGAGTGATGCGTCTGCTTAGTATAATTACGGCCTATGAACTCAATACGTGAGGTTGGAAATCATAACTTTCCCGCACAGTATTCTCACATGCTATTTGTACCTACTGTTTACATTTCACGGACGAGCAACGGTTAAGCCAGTTTCATGCCTGAGCAGTGCGTGACTACAGACGAGAATTCCATGCGCCTCGTTCAAGTTTGACCTAGTAAGCTGGATCGTGGTCTTAGTACTAGTGCGGGCTCAGTGGTTTCGGAAATCGACGAAATAATGGATCCTGAGGAATAAGGCTCAATGAGTGAAATTACTGCTTCAATACATCTCTGAAACTTGCGAAATTAAGTGCTACAGAGCATGACTTTCCACACATAATGCGTTTGAGGTTACTTCAGCTTGTCACACAATGTCCAAGGACCTCATAATCGCAAAACATTTATAAGGATTCATTACATGGAATGTATGAATTTATTATGCTCATCATGATCACCTCCTACAATCTTCGGGTTGGTTTAGCGCATTTCTCTCTTCAATTCTTCATTCATCTGACGTTTTTATGTTAACATACTTCTTTTGCTTTATCTCTTTGATTACTTGATTTATTTTAGATTTATCGGAGACCATCCTTCTGCTATTATAACACACTTGGCTATCAATGCTAGTCTTCATCCGAACATCACGTCTCACGATATAACCAATTGGGTCGCCCAATACATGTCCTTCTATGATTTTCAGAAGACTTCTAAGGAGTTCCTCATCACTCACTTACAACCACTCCATTTTAAAGGTTTTACTTAAAATCAGTGGCTCCGACTCCAGTGGCCCGAGCCCCCTCAAAGATTCGTTTGGGGGGGCGGAGCCCCCTCAATAATTCAAGAAAACGATTAAGTTATATTATGCTTTGTGAAATCACAAAAATATACTGGTGATTTTCATTTCCCATGCTTGACGATAGTTACCTTTTAAAATAAATTCAACAATGAGTGTTGAAACAAATAATTAATATAGAAGCATATAATTATATAAGGTTAAGCAGGTTAACTGAATCAAGTGGTGTGAATCATGGCAGTGTTTCGGTGCTGCGACACACTTTAATTTTACCTCTTCCTGGGGCAAGACCTCCGATATGGGACCCCCCAATATTTTTTATAAGTCGGCGCCCCTGCTTAAAATAGGCGTCATTATGACTTCACGATAAACTTTAGAGTTAGACTCGTATTCATGGTCGTTTTTCAGGTATTTTTTACCGAACATTCCCCCTTACAAAATCTTTCAGTTCACTAGCAATACATCAATTACAGCAGAAATTTAAGTGCAATAAATAATATAAAGGTTTCAGACCCTGCCATTCATATTGAGACACCCGGTAGAAAAAGCTTTTAAGCGTCCCTCGCCGATTGATATTATTAGACGCCAAGATATTAAAGACGTGGAGGACTTCTGCTACCGTTTACATGGCGAAAAGTAACTGACAAGAATGCAAACTATTCAAATTTAATAACTACGTACATCATTAGGTACTTAGATATTTTGGTTTACCAAATGTTACATGATATTTTATAGATTGCAAGGATATTTTCAACACATTGTAAAGAATAAAAACACGTCTACATCTACATCTACATAATACCCTGCGAGCCACCTCTAGGGTGTTTGGCAGGGGGTGATCAATCACCAGCATGCAGCATACAATTGGACTCCAACATGCACACCACACAGTACAAAAAACGTCACGCAAACTAACAAATTATGCTACTATATGCCGTTAGAAATAATAATGAAATTAAGAAACATGCATTAAGTTTTACAGAGGTTAGTTGGCTACACCACAAGTCATGCAATCTATTTATGAGTTCTATCGCTGCCGTTATAATCTCTTATTGATCGTGGAAGAAATGACATTCTGAATCTGTCTGTTCTACAATCTATCGATCTCTCTTATTTTATTTAAATGATCTGGTCTTCCGTAGTATGTTGGCGTCCGTAAGACATGGTTAACTTGGTTAGAAAAGACACTGCTCTTTAATTTATCTAAAAGGTTTAGTCCACTTTTCAATCTACGGTCCGACAGAGATTCCCATCCGAGTTTATCTAAGAGGTCAGTTACACTAACAAGACTATCGTAACGACCTTTCACGTACCTGGCACCTCTTCTTTGCACGCGTTCTAACTCTGTTATTAAGCCTTTTTCATGAGAGTCCCAAACACTGGCAGCGTATTCCAAATGTGGTCTAACGAGGGAAAAGTAGCTAATTTCTCTCACTTTGTCGTCGCACTTTCCTAATATTCTTTTAAAAGTATTAGTATGCATAATGTGACAGCATATTTTTTAGTAATTAAATTTCATAGATTCGACGCGTGGTTCGCTCGTTCACTTGTGACTGGTTTTTGTTAAGGTCATCGCTCACAGCTGTGTGGTAGCCGCTAGGAGCATGAACAGCTGTTCAGCCCAAGCACGGGGTAGTGAGGAAATCTGAGACCCACTGCCGACAGGTGATGGAACAAAGAGGGAGAGCCAGGGTTAATCCTGTTCCGGGTGTAAGGGTCCATTGTGCACCCGAAGATGCGGGCCTTTACCTCCGACCATGGGTAGGGGCCCCGAAGGGAGTGGTGGCATTAGTTACCATCCTCACTGAGAATAGATCCGATGCTTCATTCAATCCGATGGAGTTAATAGAAAACAAACGGGACTCCTGGTGTAGTTTATTTCAAACCTATCAGAGAAATGGACCACAGGCAAAAATAATCATGAAAGGCAGAATACCTGGTGCTTGAGAAAAATGCTGAAGATCAAATAGAAATGTTCCTGTGAAGATGTTTTCGAAGATGTCCTTGCTAGGAAAGTTTCAGGGTAGTTTTGATTTCTTTTTTAGCGATTTATGGGTGCTGAAATTTAGTGGCGTAATTAGGAATGTGCTTTGGGGGGGGGGGGGGGGGGGGAAGGGGATGAGAGGGGATGTGGAAGGGCGATCCCCCTTTTAGGAAAATTTTTGAAAAATGACATTCCTGCAAATACATTTCACATAATTTTAGTACTTAAAATTTGGGTTTCATTAAAAAGTTACGTTAAAATTTACTATAAGTCAAAACTAGACAATAGTTTTGAATATTATTTTTATTCCTCAGAGGCTTAGGGGGGGGGGGATTCATACCCCACATCCCCACCAATAGTTACGCCACTGCTGACACTGAACCTTTTTTTTTAATTTGAAAAATTTCGTCACGAAACGCTGCAATAATGGGAAAAAGGCCAAAAATGTCAAAAAATGGGAAATGGGAAAATGGCCAAATTTTTAGTTTATATCTTGGAATTTATCAACTACGAAGGAATAAGTTTCCGGTTAAAAATTTAAGCACAACAAATTTGCTACAAATTTTTCCATTTGATTTTTTCTGCGACGAACTGTTTAGACAACAGCACCATGTAAAAATTGGCGCTATTAGCTCATCTCCACGAAAAAGTCACTTCGTCCGTAATTAATGAAACGAAAAGATGATGTGATTTATTTCAAATCTGCAGCGTGGCCAAAATTGTGTACAACTTCAACCATTACTTGACTTACCTCCGAAATTATAAAAATTGCTCTTGAACCCTTTGGTATCTAGCGTCCTCATATGGTGTCTTCATCTCCAATCTTACCGCGAGGCATTTCCCACTAATTCAAATTTTATCTTTCAATTATTTCTTATCTTCGTCGTTTTAATTATCCTCAGCACCGCTCACCTCAAATTTCCGTGAAGTGACTGAAAATTTCCACTTCGAGTACTAAAATCATTACAGAAAAACTTTAGGGGAAACGATCTTAATTCACTCGGGTATTCCCAGAAATTAATCGCGTGACTAAATGCGTGATATTCGTTCGTGAGGAGACAGCAAAGACGTCGACACTTGTTACTTCAAATTGCAAAGCGACCATTACATTTTCCAATTCAAATATAATCTGAATGAATATACAAAGGAGCGTTCAAACTGCAAAAATATGACGTTATGATGAGAGCAAGAATCTTAATTTTAATTATATCCAGCATAAATAAAAATGTCTACAAAGCGAGGGATATTTGTTACGCATAACTACCACATCTATGAGTATTGAGCATACTTTTATTTGGTATTCTGTCCTTTTCGTTTCTCAACCAGGCTTTATTAAGCGTCACATTTTAAGCTTTATCCCCATTCACAGCAAATTGACTTATTATGACTCCGAACAATTATCGATATGTTCCTTCAATCACGTGCATAAATCGTGAAATCAAATCTGGAATTAACATGGTATACAGAACTCTCAATGGTCGAAAAAATCTTCCTAACATTGAGTATATCACGAGAAATTTGACAATTTCTTCGTTTAACTTATAATTTCAGATTGTATGACAATAATTAATCAATAAAAATCATCACTTATGATAAATATAATTGTATCGTTTTAAGTTACTGTGAAACAGCAGACGCCATTTACAAGTCTTCGGCTCCATCGATAGGCCAAGAAAATTCTTTATGAAGAAGACTACGAAGAGTTAGTCTGTTCAACAAGTTACGAGTTATACTTTCCGAACGTTGAGGATGATAAAGAAAGTTCACCACACACATTTAATGTCCACGAATTGAAAAAATTCCATTGTATATTTTCGCTCTACCTGGACTATAGCGTTCCATTTCGACGAGTGACCTTGATTAAAAGGATGAATCTTCATGAAAAGCATATTTTTGTATTAAGGAAAGCAAACATAATCTACACAATGCCATTTCCTGTTATTTTTTATACATGAATGTAATTTTAGAAACATTACTCTGACCAGAAATACAGATGTTCATCAATATAACACCAGAGGCAAATACAATATTTTCAATGACCATAGCAGAATTTCAAGGCTAAAAAAAATAAAAAAATTCGGGGAAATATTGTTCAAAAAACTTTCTTCAGAAGTAAAAGCAATGCACAGCATAGAAAAAATGTTCAAGATTTTTTTTGTAAAAAAATTCCTTTTCATTCCATTCCATTCCTTTCCTTAAAAAGTCATAAGGATGTAAAAAATATTTTTTCACATCTTTTTTCAATAAAACTTTGTTTAAAAATTTTCTCTTGTAGAATTTTTTACGTGAATTTCTTCGTAATTTTCTCATTTTGTAATTTTTATTTGCATTGTTTTATTTGTAAAACTTGACGAAACCCAAGCAGATGTAATCTTGTATTTTTATGGTGAATAAATCAATCAACCAATTTACAGACGTTAGGCGTTCATATTGAATTTATGCTTCGCAACCATCTCTTTTCATCAGTGAGCTTATTTCGACAGGCTTCAAAAATAAACTAATAAGCGGATAGCACTTATTCCTCGTTTCATCAACTTTATGACGATTCGACAGCAGAAAGGAGTGCAGGTTTTCTTCAAGAGCCTCGTATACTCAGAATGGCGGTATGTAGCCGTATGGCTACGGTGGATGGGTAAAAATGGATTAACGGCCTTGAAAATACCTTTAAATTCGGATCGCTCTACCCGTCAGCGACTCGGATGGCGACTTTTGAAAACTCGTTTCATCGTTTACAGTCCAATTTTCCCATTTGGGAACATGTTCATAAACATTCATGAAAAATATATTTCGTATCTGTGAATTCTTTTATAGCTTTTGTAGTGTAAATAAAGTATGTAAGTACTTTTTAAAGTGAATCGCATGACTTGTGCCTTTATATACCTTTATTTAAATTATATACCTTTTCAAAATTGGTTTGTATCATCTCCTTTGTAGTGAGTATGCGGTTTATTCGATATTTTTCTCTACACTAGCTCTCTGGTGACAAATGCTTATTTATTCAATTACATTGTTAAACTTAGGCTTTTGGTCAAATGTATATTTATTTTTCAAGCATTACCAAATTTTGTGGCGTGTTCCAATTTGGGAACATGCTTGAAAATGCATTTAAAGATTTTTTGTTCGGATTTTCTTTCATAAAATCTTTTAATTAGTTGTAAAATAAATAGGGTATTCAAAAAAAATTATAAAAATCAGTTGGAACGTTAGCTCGGTCTTCAAGGGTTTTAAATGCGTGGTGAGTGACAACACTTTTAGCGGCCTACTGGAGAGTCCTCTATTGCAGTATAGGTACGTAGTCGCAATCAAGGGACGCCATTAAAGGATGCCCAAGAGCATGGCGGTTAAGCGTTACATTTTTACCGTTTCGCGCGCATTTTATGCGGTGGCGCCACAAGGCAACGGTATCTCGTTCAGTGTGGTTTTCGCCATCAACTGTTGTGGAATTGGTGTTTTTTAGCTGACAATCGTCTCGCATGCGTATAATTTGTGGTTTTTATGATTTATTGGCTCAGTTACGTATTACTGCCGTGTATTTCTTAGTGAAAAGTGGGAATCGATGACTGGTAACACTCCGAGCAACGATTTTGAAATCTGATTTTAATGCCCGCGGAGTGACAAAACGGCGGACTTGAGAGTAATCTATCGCAATATACGTGGTTGCGATGATGACTTCATCTTATTGTTAATGCTCACCTAATTTGAAATTTCCTTTTGTATTTACTCTAAGGAGGCGCCTGTAAAAGCCTTTGGCGCCAACCGTGCTATGGTCTTGCGACTGTCGCACGCACGGATTGAGCTTCGCCAATCGACCCTCTGGGCACTACGTCACGGGCGTGATAAAAAAGAACAAATAAAGGTGGTGGGGCGTGAGAACGAAGTGCTGGAGGGGGAGAGAAACCCAACAATGCAGTCACTTGCGTGACCGCCCCGCGCCTTATTCTCCCCACCGTAAACTTTGCCCACGAGGAGGGAAAACGCACGGCCGATTCTGTTTTGTTTCAATTTTATGCTTTTCGAAAAATTTTATCTCCCCTTCATAACGTTCTCCATCCTACACCACGCCCCGCCATGTCCCATCACCTGATGTTGCACCGAAAAACGAAGTAAAGTAAATTTTTCTTTAAATAACAATCTTATACTCAACAGCTAAAGACGGGGATAAGCTACAAGTCTGAATGAAAGTAAACAATTTTATGGATGCTGTTTTCCGGAGCTATCCTTCTCAGCCAATTCCCTAAAAAAGCTCTAATAGAATAACCTTAAAAAATCTGAGTGCTTGAAATAATATTGGATGTTAATTCGGGATATCCATTACAACCATTTGTGAATGGAATACAACCTTAAGATATTCCGACACGGCTATTGGGGGTAAGAAATGTAATGGGGGGTAGTAAATATTATTTTTTAAATACTGCTTTCACATGTGATATCTTTCGGCTTTTAAAATAAAATTAAGGCTTTCTATCACGTAAAATATTTTAGTATACACACTTTTTAATTAACATTATCATTAAAAAATCTTGACTTCTTAAGCAGGTATTCGTCATATCTTATATTATATTTAATTATATATTCGCCAAAAACGACTGCTTCCTTAAGCCTGAATCACACGATCATTTTTTTTCGTCGCGAAAAGTGATCACTCGAGCGATTGCTTTTCGCGACCGGAAAAGTGATCGCTCGAGTGATCAATTTTTTGAACCACACTGTCCCTCCCTTCGTCGCTTTTCGCATCACTTTCGATATCACAGCTCGTTGTCATAGGACCCGAAGAACGAAGGTTTATAGCGTGTTTGTTTATCTATGTCGTTCCCACGATTGTCAAACGTTGCGCTGCAATCGCTCCATACGGGAATGCGTTCTGATTGGCTGATATGGGGTTCTGGTGACGGTTTCAGTGACGGAGAAAGCGACCATACGAGTGAAGGAAAAAGTGATGGGAATCCTCATCATTAAAGTGATCGCGGAAAACAATTGCCGGCGATGATCATTCCCGAGTGATCACTCGAATGATCGCTGGAGTGATCACTCGAAAATGACGACAAAAATGTTCAGTTGATGACGGCTGACCGAAAAAAGAGCCCTACCCAGCGGTTACAGGGTTAATCGAAAGAACCGTCACAGGCCCTATGACTGTATAGCAGTCATTCACCATGGGCTGAGAGACAGTACGACTGCTTAAGAAATCATCTTCATGAAAAGTGTTTAAAAAATTTCTTTATCGAAAAATAACTGCACTCAGTGTCTAAATTGATTCGTGTAGCCAGGTTATAGCTTTTTTCTCATTCATCATTACAATCATTCATCATTTAGAATCATTCCAGCATTAATTTTTTCTCATTCTCCACCGTCTTCCCACTTCGTCGCCCCACTTCCCCTCCAACACCACAGAATGAGACTCTCATGCAAACATGCACACATTAGGTGACCGAAGCGCCTTCTCACATGACGCAAGGGAAAAGCTCGCACGATCCATACTCCAAGCTCCTAAAGTTACCCTTGCTCGATAATTTAAAGGATCGAAACGACTGTCGTAGCTTTTAACCATCGGCAATAAAGTGGTAATCACGATAGGGAAATAATCTTCAGCAATACTGTCACACAATTATAATTTTACAGTTGGTGTAAATATTATGAATTATATGGGAATGCTTCCTTCAAAACAATGTCCCTTTTACGAAGCCAGTTTTTTTTACCATAAATATTATCTTAATGCGACCGCTCAGAGCTGAAGCCTCCGCTTTTTTCGAATGAACTCCTGGAGTTACTACAACTTTACTAACAGGAATTGTAAACAGCTTTTTAAAAAAAGTTCAGCTCTGAGCGGTCACATTGAGTATTTATTATTTATGGCAGGAATTAAATAGGATGTGAAAGAGAAGAAATACGTTGGGGTAAAAATATTAGCTGATAAGGGAAGTGAGTGGAGAGCTGCGTCAAACACATCTTAGGATTATTTACCTGTGATGATAATGGTAAAAATATCTGACTTTGTAGAAAGGATATAGTGATGAAGTCAGCATTTCATAACGCGGCTGAATTCTCCCCTTTCGGCACCTTATTAGAATTGCAGGGATTACTACAGTTTTACCTACAGAAACTGTTCACAGCATTTTTTAAATAAATTATTCTTGTTCATGAATATAATATTTGACCCAAAGAATATAAGTTTTGGAATCTATTCTCTAAATTTTCCGCAGTATCCATATTTTCCATGGCTTTTGGAACAAGGATAGGGTATCTTGCGTCCCAAAAAATTGACGTGATACACCATAATGAGATAATTTGGATTCAGAAGGCAAAGCTTAGGTAGAAACAATTTACAGATAACAATCGACGAAGTTTGTTTCCCAGGGTAGTCAACATATTGGGAACTTGTTTTAACATCCCAAGGGTGTTCGATAGAAAATAAGTGCAAGTGCTCTGATAACGATATGTATTGTATCAAATCGTTGAGATTTTAAAGTTATGAAAATAACGCGATCAACGAGGGAAATAGCCAAAAGTGCATGGGTTTCAATTGAAATCCTTATCCTGGACTTCGTGAAGATAATGGTTCATCTACATCTACTTACTACCCCATAAGCCGCCTAAAAGGTGGGTGGGAGGGAGTGTTAGGACCCCAGCCATTTGCACATAAAAAGGAAATGTTCTAACTAAATTACTACTAGTATTTATTAAAGTCCTTCATGGTTCGGGGTTGACATAGCAGAGGACAGAGGAATAAAATGATAAAACTTATTGTACTGTACACTGGTTTATTAATATTAACACACGTTAAGACGCTTAGAGACATCATCAGGCCAAATAGAAATAACAAGTCTCACCTAACTTGATATTTTTATTTGGCTTGATGATGACGCTATGCGTCGAAACGCGTTGTTATTATTAGTAAACCAATGGACACTACAATAAATTGTATCATTTTATTCAGCAGGCTGTTCCGCCATATCTTGCCAAACGCAGTTTATCTCGGAGGACAGAGGAAACTGGAGACAACTTATTGGCGAGACCAAAAATCGACTTGGATTTGAGTGGCCACAGGAGTGAATGAGGTCATATAAACACTTTAAAGAACTTGAAAAATACCATAAAAACCGCATCAATGTCATATCTACCATTTCCTAAATTTTCTTGGATTAACCAACGAGCGGTGTAGTCATTGTTTGAGTTTCCGCTTCCTTGCCTTACGATATCGGCTGAGAATCCTTTCCTACATTTAAATTCATCCATAATTTCCTTTTTCCTCGACTGATAAGAATCTTTTCATCGTAAAACTCCCATTAACTTGCTATTTCTTAACGCTTAGCCTGAATGGTATATGAATGAATATAGATATGAATCCGTGGCAGGCACTCATTAAATCATAACTGAGCATGGGGTAAGAAATACCCTAAGATTGAAGATGCTGTATTAACAAGTTATTTCCTGAATATATCTATATTATTCGCTCTTCATTCTGGCCTTTCTTCATGTGATTAAATATCTAACCAACCGCTAGGATCAAAGTGATAGGAGCTGAGATCTAGAATCGGTTCGAAATAGCTGTTCCGCCAATATCTTTTATTCAAAATGGAACATAATTAATTTTTATTCTAAGTATGAATTGAAAAACTTGGTAAGATGAAATACAAGGCCGAAGAAATATCCCTAAAATAGGATTTTGCTCTCAATTAGAAGGCGTTTTATGCGGAGAATAGGAGATTTAAATGATTTGCAAACACTAATAATAGCTGATCCGTCAAATATGGTTCTGGATGAAAATACATTTTAATTTGTTAATTACGGTGAGCTGTTCTATGAACAAAAAAAATATATTTGAGATAACCGTAAGTGGCGTAATCTGCATTTAATGTGATTACGCCATTTTACTACATTCCCATTACTTTCCATATAGTCCTCAAAAGAGGCTTGAAATAATTACAAGAGAAATGGATTAATAAATTATAATTTCGTTAACACTGAACTGGGCTTGCCTTTTAAAAGTTCATTAAATTAACTGAATTTGTAGCGTTATATATGTACTTAATTTCCGGTACATACGTTTGTGTTTCCGTAGTAAGGTTTGGCTAGTCAGAAAAAAAGAAACTTGGACTAAATAGCAATTGATGCAGAATAAAATTATCCACATTAAAAATTAATGGCGACAGCGGCTATATTCACTCACTCAGTGATTCAACCGATAGGTTGGTCTTGCTAATTGATAAAGTTCACCCATAACTAAACTACAAACCAGACATATTTAGGATAAGCGGGTCAGTGACCCTTAACACATCAAAAAGTTTTGCATTCAATCATTTATTCGTATACAGACAGTTACCCTTTTACAATAATTTAAAATAGTTCAAATATTACAGTGTATGAAAAGTGTGACTAAAAGCTATAAAGAATGATGAATAAAAAATTATAACCTGTATATGTAATAATGAAGAATATACAGAACAATGATTTGCACTATTTTGCTAATAAAAATGACATCTTTACCAGGAAAAGTACTTGAATACAATTACAGTATCATTCATTCGGTAACTTTGAACGAGAAGGAATTGGTTGGTATGTTTTCTGGTTGATGATAGCCAAATACATCATTCGGTATATCTGATGGTTACTCATATAAACATGGGTTTTGCATGGGAGTGCCCGGGGTCTTCAATCTGGGCTTGAACCCTGGAACCTGGGAAAAAACTCCCACCGGGTTGCCACTCCCCCCTGCAACAATGATAGTGTTTGCGTAATAATTATTCATTTCCCTTTCATTCATTTTGCATTAGGGAAGTGTATATATGATTTGACCATGCTTGGATTTATCCCCTCTACCACTGTAGTATGTCTACGATTATGTTTTATTTTAAATATTCAATATTTTATGCATGATTTTTCCCTTATTTCTCATTTTGAAAAGTGAACAATTAAACAAGTGATCAATTCGAAACTACATTTAATGTCAATCACAACTCGATGAGTATAAAAACCTGTTAAGTATAGTAAAGACTTAGTAGGAGAGCTATTTGTTAACATTTTCTATAGGGAAGTGAATATATGACTTGGAATGCTTAGATTTATCGCCTCTAACACTGTCGCGAGTCTATGACTATAGTTTTTTCCTTTTTAGATATTTTTACGCATGATTTTTTCCCATACTTCTCATCAATAAATATGAAAAATTGAAAAAGTAAACAATTTTAAACCACATTTAATGTCAATCACAACATGGCGAGTATAAAACCCTGCCAGGCAAAGGAAAGACTTAATAGGGGATATATTTGTTCCGAAGGTGCATACGTGAAAAAATACGCAGGTGACAAAAAAACCTCGAGGCGCGTGTTTCACTCGCGTCTTTTCTTTCTGTTTTTTTTTTAAATCTTTTTTTTTTTACCCCTTCCCCCGATTCTTCCCCCTTATTAGAATCTCCACCCTGTGCGTTACCTCTCCCCTATTACGAGCCCACACCCAACGGCGAGAAGAGGGAGAAATGGTGGAGGGGGGGGGGTGGGAAGTTGTTTTGTGTGTGCTGAGAAGGAAGGGGAGTGTCGGCCGGTCTCCACACACGAGACTGTAAACAGAGGAGAGACACGTCTTCCTGTCAGTGAAACACGGCTCTCCGACGCGGTCACTTCGCACGACTTCACGCGTGAATTTTGCCGGAACTTTTATTCGTTCGAACGAGTTTTCGGACTAGCAAAAAGTCGCAATTTCCTTGTTAGACAGTCATTGTTAACAGGAGAGTTACTAAGGTACAAGGGAGGAAATTATTCAATTCCTGTTAGTGAAACGCGGCTCTCCGACGTGGCCACTGCGTACGACTTCACGCGTCAATTTAACCGGAACGTTTTTCCGTTATTACTAGTTTTCGTACTTGAAAGAAATGTTCGCCAATTCTGTGGTAGAGAGTTATTGTTAACAGGAAAATTAAGCAGGTACAAGGGAGGCAAATAATTCTTAATTTTTCCAGTTCAGTTCCTGGAAGTGAAATGTAGCTTTTCAACGCGGTCACTTTGCACGACTTCGCGTTGTTTGAGAATCGCGTTGATTTTGCAGTAACGTTTTTTTCGCTCGAACGATTGTTCATGCTATCGAAAAAAGTTAACTGATTCGGCAGTAGATAGTTGTTGTTAACAAGAAAGTTAATAGAGTACAAGGGAGGCAAATCATTAATTCAGAATTCTTCTAATTCAGTTCCTGCCAGTGAAACGCGACTCTTTGGCGCGGTCACTTCGTACGATTTCACGCATCGATTTTTACCGGAACGTTTGTATGTTCGAAAAAGTTCGCCAATTCGGCGGTATAGCGCTATTTTTAACAGGGAAGCTAATAAGGTACCAGTTTGGCAGATGATTCGGAGTTCTTCCTAAAATGTTCACGCCGTCACGGTTCACAAAGTGCCAACTCAGACGGAGCTTTAATGTAATTATTACGTCGGTTTTGGTTCATATTTAGGATTTCCGAGAGGAATTATGCATACACAGAGTAAACTCTATTATGTGAGGTGAGTCACAGAAGCTCCTTATGGTAATTGGATAGTTCTTAAGATGTACTAATGTATTTTTACACCCGTCATTGATTTTCATTCGTAAAGGAATTTTGCGAGTTATTGTCAAACCTGAAGGGGAAATCAAAAGGTCAACATTTCTCGTTACTCCCAAAAGGATCTTTTTTCGGGCTGAACAAATGGTGTGAATCGGCAATAAATTTGGTTTCTTGAACCGAGACGAGTTGTTGGCGGGACTGAAGGGACCAACTAGATGTTTCAACCTGTATTGTAATTGTCACAACGGTATTTTTTTCGGTCGTGCGAACGGTGTGAAGTGACAATACAATTGGTTACGTGGAGCGAGACGAGTTTTCGATTCGAGAAAACATAAATTCCGGTATTCACCACACGAAGAAGATTCGCTTGCCGTGTCTTCGACGAAGATCTCCACAAGTGGGTGGTCGACAGGGAACGGACCCGCCGTCGGCTGGCCGACGCATGCATCGCATCCGGAGTTGGACCTTTGACCGTCTTCCGCGCGGTGGCCCCCTAAATCGGGTGCGATGTCGGTACGTATTGCTAAAATCAATTTTTCCTCCAGTGTCGTAGCTAGGAATTTGTTCGGGAAAAAAGGTTCCGAGAGAAAATTATTGAAAAACAGGGAACTAAGTAGAGGTTTTTTAATTAATTTTAACACTTGTCATAATCGAAAAAAACACCACAAAAATATTTTGTTGATTGATGATTTTTAAATATTTTGTTTCCTCTAATGCTGAGGCAAAGTAATTATGTAATTGTATTTTGGGAGGGTGTCCGAAATCCCTCCCCTCGCTACGCCACTGTGAAACATATAATGCAAAAGTTATATAAAATTGTGGGAAAGCAAATATCAGAAAGGACAGGCTTTGTGTGATTTTGATAGCTTCTTTCTCCCAAATAAATATTACTTTAGGTCAAATTCACGCTTGTATTTTTTTCTGATCCGGGTTTCGATAATTTAGCTTATCATCAAGGTCAAAATTAACAAATGAGGAATTGTTTAAAATATTTATTATTCGTGAGAATGAAATTTGGAAAAGAATGGAATCTGGGAAGAAAAATTAGTCACCTTTTTCTCATAAACCTCTTGCACTTATAATAAAAAATTACATAATTTTTGAGTTTTATCAGAAAAAATATAACAAAGAAAATACAAAATTTCTCAACAGAATTAAGGAAATATTTTTCTTCGATATCCTCGAAGTCCTTTCCCTGGCCAGGGTAACTTGCTTTATCTTCCATTTTTATGAATTTGAATCAAGACAACTCCAGAATTCAAAAGAACTCGTGGAAGGAAATATGTAATTTCGTAACCGCGGAGAACAATCTTGCAATTTTTGCAAAATCCTGCCTCCTTGTAGAACTCAAGAACAAAACTAAAAGGGAAGCGAAGTCAAATGCATTATTTTTGGCATTATATTTTACGGACTACTTATACCTATTTTATCTCAGACGACGACAAGAAACGAAACAAATTAAACATCGAAAATTATGATAGAAGGAGACAACAGGGACGTTCCGTGTTGAATTTTCGAATTTCAAGACGGACAAACTCTTTAGTCAAGTTATATTACACTTGGGATTTAAAAAGAGTGGGAAGTAAATACAAATCACGTGATTCAAAGGCGCTGGACTAAAGGTTTAGGGCCACGAGAACTCATTGCCTCTTTTCGAGCGTTCGTAATTTGTCATTTTTTGCATTCATTTTTCTTTCAAAACTAAAGTTATCATCTTGAAAATTTCTAATCATATTGATTAGCGATTATCAAAATTTTTTCTGTATCTTAAATATAAATAAAATTATAGGTAGAGAAAATACTTACACGAAATCTTCAAATTGGAGAAAAAGGCAACTGCTTACAATGATGCATTTGAGGTACCATTTAATTTCAAGATGAAAGCATAAGATTAAGCAAGTAAAGCGTTGAAAAAAAGGAAAGGTGGGTCAGGATTGATTTGTCCTTTTAATAATACGTAAAATCAACGCAATGCACTATACGTTTTTGTAAAATATAGAATCAACCTTTGAATTTGAAAATGTATAAAGTCAGAGTTAGCTCTTAATAAGAGCTAGGAAACCAGTGCGAAAATTTAGCGCGATTTTACTATCATACTTTACATATGAGTTCATAAAATTCTCTAATTATTAAAACAATTTCAAAATAAACAGTCACCCCTATACGTAACAATTTTATTCCCTTCACCCATACAAAAACACTGTGTGCATTTCGTACGATCTATTTTCATTTTTTTGCCGTCAATTCCCATTGATAACAATTCTTGAATAATTTCAACACAATATTTGTCTATAATAAATGTCTATTTTAGAGAGCATTTAACATAATTCATACCTTTTTAGATTTTATTTTTAATATTTTTGCCTGCTTATGGTACGTTTCTTTGATGTAGTAATGGATTTATTGGGTTTTAAAACATTATTATTATTTAAAAAATTAAACATTTTTTTGAAGTTCAGAATTTAAAAAATGTGTGAAGCCGATATACCTCGATCGAGTAATTGACATGGAAAATCAAATTTTCTAAGACAAATTAATGGGTAAATAGTGAAGTTTGAGATTGAAATTCAGGAGCCGGCGATTCAACGTTTCAAAAGATATCTCATTTATCACTGTAGGTGCAGTATTTATGGAGCATATATGACATGACTGAAAAAGACCTTTCTGTAATGGTTTATGATGATTACAAGTGCCACATTAGCACAATGGCTGGAGAGCTAATCCACTCAGGGTTCATACCTCATGCCCACTATTTCCCTCGATCATCCAAACTATCTTCACTTATCTCTCATGCCGCAGTAGATGATTGACATCGAAAATATTACATATATTATTACTTACCCTCTACTACCTTCCTTTTCCCGTCAATAATTTTGGAAATTTCTAATATAAATACGACCCTACCTCCCGTGAACAATAAAATTATCAAATATAGACTTATGCATTTTCCTCTTTTCCTTTCAATATTATCCATAAGTTTACACACCTATCTTACGACTCTTTATTCGTAATTCTTTCTTTGCAGCTTCATTGATTCTTTCGCACATCATTCTACTGGAAAACAGATCAGAAGCATATAATTTTTTACCACTCTGTTTGCCCCATAGCTTATGTGCTGCTTGCAGCCTCACGTCAAAATACTCCAAGTATGACGGTAACAACTAAGGCCCCCCACACACGTTCAGTTTGGCCTCAGGGCTTGGACTGTACAGTCCGGGCCTTGAGGCCAAACTGAACGTGTGTGGCGATGCCTTGAGGCGGATTGTTGGCCGGACGGCCGGATGGGAATCCAATGAGGCCCGGCCTCAAGGCCAAGCGGCCTAGAGGCCGGACGTAGTATTTTCCCATCCGGCAGCCGTCCGGCCGACAATCCGCCTCAAGGCATCGCCACACACTGTCAGTTTGGCCTCAAGGCCTGCGGCTCCGGCCAAACTGCGCAGTCCCGGCCTCAAGGCCCGGCCTTGAGGCCGGACCGGAACGTGTATGGCAGGCCTTAGATTAAGGGCTGCTTCTACCCCTCTGTTTTCATCAGTTCTAACGTTAAACCTCTCTTGTGGTTGATACTCTAAAATTCCGAAGCTTCCGATATAATCTTTCGCCCTCCCTCCACAAAAACGCTTAAAAAATGCTGCCACGTAACTAGCGTCTCGGAGAATGCTAATTGGATTACTAGTATCGACTATGGCTCAGTGCGGCTGGATAGCATTTTTAAAAGTGATACGATTTATATGAAACTTCGCGCACGTGTTTTACTTTACAGGAATCCCAGGACGAAAGCGAAAACAATTTCCGCCATAATTCGTTCCGGAGAAAATTTTATTTTAGCACGATTTCAACAAATGAAGATCGCGAATTAAAGTATTCAATGATAATCAAATATTCTTTTACATAAGTTACAACATTAGTAATATTATTTAAACAATTTTATTTCCCAAGGAAAATCAATTAAATGCAATAATAAAAAATCTACAAAATAAGTTAAAACATCATTTGCACTGACATCAAGGACCAGGAAAGTGGAAAATCATGTTTCACAGAGGAAAAAATAATGTATGTGACTCCTTTGCGGCATTCATTGCTGCGATACATGTCCTGATCTTTGATTATCTATTTTTATGTGTATCAAAGATCTATTACTTTATTGGCGTAGTAATTAAATGGTATTAAAGAAATCAATGTCCGAGGAAAAATAAACAAATTGAAATGGAAAAATCTAATGCCACGGTACAGATGTGACGAGTCTAAAATGCTGATTACAAAAACAGCTTTATTTTTAATTTTGGTTATTTCGATTGGAAATTTATTTTCTATTGAACAGAATACGCACGAGGTAAGACAAACATTAGGGTATTTTTTATGTAATATAATAAAATATATTGTTAAGTACGTACTTATCTGTTTCAATTCCGCATTGTAATACGGAAGTAGGGATTTATATGTTGGTCTCGACGCAAGGTTATTGCGCAGCTAAAAAGGGTACCCTGGCATATATTTTCTCTGAGAGGTCACGATTATTATCCTTAATGACCCCATAATATGGTAACTAAAGCTCTACCTTCATTTGAAATGTTACAAGGGAGAGTACATCAGATACGGGTTGTTGTAGCAAACGTTACATTCACTACCCGACAGCTATGATTTGCACACATCGATAAGATTACTGAAAATGTGTACACGTGAAGCAAAGTATTCTCACAATGATAAACAATTGCCAAATATCACCGAAAAGAGTTATAGATTGATGGAAAATAAAATTTTAAATTGTAATAAAAAACCTCACCGCCAATATTCAAACAGCGCTATCAATTTAATCAACTTATCAGCTGGTGACGATCATAGTTGCCATGACCAGTAACAATTAATGCTGATGAAAACAGGGGCTGGGATCCTTAATCATAGCCTTTCTTCTTGAGCTACAACGTGATGGCATGATTTTAACTTAATTCTAACATCGACCTCATCCCACGCCAATTCATTCGTTTTTTCATCCGTGATTTCTGTGGACCTACTAGTTGGACCACAAAGCCACTAGGAAACAGATTATTGGAACTTTGGATCGCCGGTAAATATTTCAATAGACGTGATCTCCACCCTTCCTTACCTACCCTTCCCTCATGTCGGAAATGACCTCAGCTTCAGATACTGTAATGTTCCCACAAAGTAAGAGGCATAAAGACGGTTGGCAACACTGTAATAGATAGAAAATTTAGTGTTTCGAAAACTTTACCAAGGGTTTCAGACGATATTAGAGGGGTCTTGAGAATCGACACCATAAAATATATAATTAATACCATAACTGTTTTTCATACCCATTCTTGGACTCATTAATTAATTTATTTATTTCACACCAAAAACAGCACTAAGGCCTTTACATTGGGCTTATAAACAAAATAAATTATATAAATATAATAATGAACATGTAAAAAATTAATATCATAAGTAACAATCATTTTCAGCTTATACAACAGATACAAAAGGTCAGTGTCAGAAAGATAGACTTTTCACTTGGTTATTAAAATTAGAGCGGGAGGCGAAGATGTCAAGAGAGGAAGAAGTATTGGAGAATAAATTGAAAATAGAAGGTAGGCGGGAAAAGAGGGATCGTTGAGATATTGCCAGACGGAAGTTGGGCTGGTGTAGAAGTTCAGTATTGCGGGTTTTGCGAGCAGGAATGCGAAGTGAAAAGAAGGATAGGAGATCACTGGATCTGAAGGACCCATTTAAGATGCGGTAAAGAAATTTGATGTCTAATGTCAATCTGCGGTGGTTGGGGTGTAATAATCCAAGTGAAAGAAGTATTTCGGCACGTGAAGAGAATCTGAGGTGAGGTATGCGGTGTCGAACTATTGCTAAGAAGAAATTGAGTGGACGGTTGATTAATTTTAGTGTGGTGGGAGAAGCAGTTGACCAAATGGGGGAGCAATATTCGAGGATGGGTTGCACACATCCAATGAATACTGATTTTAAGGCACTCGGTTCGGATATCTCGCTCATGCGATATAGGGTCCCAACCACTGCCATAGCCTTGTTAACAACGGTTTTTATATGTTCGTAAAAGGTTAACTTTTGGTCAGAAGTGACGCCTAAATCGGAGTGGGATAAGACAGAGGGAATGGGTTGATTATTTAGTGTATAAGTGGAGGTGATAGTGCTCTTCTTCAGCGAGAAAGACATCGCAGTAGATTTTCCAGGATTCACACACAACTGCTATTTATTGCACCATTTCTCTAGCGATTGAAGAGCAGTTTGTAAAACCAGGGAATCAGCCGCGGTGTTAACCCTTTTAAATATTTTACAATCGTCGGCATAGAGGAGAACACCACAACTAGAGGGAAGAATGTCATCAACAATGTCGTCAACGTAAAGAGCAAACAGAAGTGGGCCTAATACACTGCCTTGAGGCACGCCAGAAGAAACGGGTAAGTAATTCGACGAAAAACCTTCTATTAGAACTCTTTGGCTGCGGGAACTCAGGAAATTAGAGATTAAACATAAGAGAGTGCCATGGATATTAAAACGCGACTGGAGTTTGTGGATGAGGAGGGTATGATTAACAGAATCAAAAGCTTTAGAAAAGTCAATGTAACAGACATCCAGCTGGGACCTGTTTTCGAAAGCAGAAATTATATGATGGTGCAGTATAGAGAGATTGGTCAGGCAGGACCCCCCAGGAAGAAAGCCATGCTGCGAAGGCGATATGTAAGGGAGAGTGAAATGAAGTATGCGGTTATGGATAATGCGTTCAAAGATAATAGATAAAATTGGTAATATTGAAATGGGTCGATAGTTCTCAACTATGTCCCTAGGGCCAGATTTCAAAATGGGGGTTACATTTCATTATTTCCATTGAGTAGGAAAAATTCCAGATGAAAAGAACCTGTTGAAGATTTTTTATATTGGAATGCAAAGACTGGTAGATGTACGATTGAGAAATAATGAACTAATGTCATCGGAACCCGTTGATTTCGCCGTGGGCAACGAGGACAAATAAGATAACACTTCTGGAGGAGTGGTGGAGACAGATTCGAGGGAATGAGTGGAAATAGGCTGTACAGGAGGGAGATAGGTGTTCGGAAGAGAATGGGCGAAATTGGAATGAAAGTAATTGTTGAATGCTGAAGGCCTGGAGTCCCCTGTATACGATACACCACCAGCAGATAGTGTGCTAGGGATGCGAGCTGTTCTTCTTTTCGCGTTAACGAGGGACCAAAACCTTTTAGCATTAACATTAAAGCCGTGTCCCAACTCGTTAGCCATTAGGCATCATGTATTTAGCCAGCCAGATTCTGGGCAGCCAACCACAAGGGAGCATGAATTGGGACATCCTTACGCAGTTGCTGCCATCTACTGGGCGCTAGGCAAATGCAAAACAAGAGATAATCGGAATGATTTGAACAAATGATGAACAAAACCCACCCTAAATTGTTAAAATATGATGAATATGATGTTTCAAGTGATTTTGAGTATTAGATGTCGGAGAAGAGTAATTAATCATAATTTTAGTATCTTAGACAAACTTTTTTAAATAGTAAAGTAGGGGTATACTTTCAAATTCGTATTTTTAGTTCCGTATGGTTTTGTTAAAGAGGTTTTAGCTAAGTTTGTGGCGAAATGTTAGCGTATATTCCTTTTAATTGGTTTGTAATATTTCAATCGTCTCTCAACCAAGTACTTTTTCGAATTCCTTATATTTTAGCAATTTAATTTTTAGTTTTGTATTGTTAAGAACAGGTCTATTTCGTCTATTCAAACGGTTACCGTCTGACTGGGGAATTATTTTCAAAATTTAATTAAAGTATGGTTTACGTACATAAATCAGGTTTCGGTATCATATCTTATAATCACTATTGATTTTAAATGTTGTTACTTATTCCGATTCCAATTTCGGGACTTTGTCCAATAACATATAATAATAATTGTTTATTCTTACGGGTGTTAACCTAATGTACAAAAAGTGTTAAATAAGAATTTAGACATAGTGTTATATAATTAAGCATTATTTAACACGTTAAAAAAGTAAACGGTAGCAAAAGATAACATGTGATCGGTATAAAAAGTTATAAAATAACATATACATGCATAAGAAGCATACAAACATTAATTAGCATTAAAATTAACGCCGCCTTCTCATTAACTAATTTCTCCGTAATTCTTACACTTCCATTAACGCAATTTCATTATTATAAACAAAATAAAAATTAATAATTATTCGAACAAGTCTCAAAATATCAACTCTACTTGCAAACAAGTACAATCCCTTTTTGACAACCATGATGCCCTTTCTCCTGAAGACGCTTTGCACGCTTTGAATCATGGGAAAAGTCGGGCGAAGGATGCACTCCTCGATGCCTAAATCTGGCTGCCGCGTTAGCTGCCTAAATTCCCTCCCTTATGCTGGCTAACGAGTTGGGACATCCTTCCAAGATGGCGTCATGGCTAAATCCTGGAATTGGCATAGCCAAATGGCCAATTGGGACACGGCTTAATATCGTCCAAAATCCCTTTCACGTAGTTAGCGTAGTCACGGCGAAGAAGGTAGCGGGTGTGGCGACGGAGGTTTGCAAAGGTCTCACGGGTCTGAGGACTGGGGTGACGCTTACATAGTTTCCAAGCGGCTCGTTTATTTTTTAGCGCTAAAGAGGTTTCTTGGGTTAACCAGATGGGCCGCTTCGATTCTTCGACACTCGTCGCAAGGGGACGTAATCCGCGATAACAGCATGAAGAAGGTCATAAAATAGTTGAAGGGCCTCGTCAGGGGACCCGCACTCCAGGAGGTCCCAAGGAAGAAGAGAGAGTACGCGGTTAATGGCTGGCCAGTCCGCTTTGTTCCAACACCGGAAAACCCTGGCAGGCGTTGAGGCCGAGGAATCTCGACGGCTGGGGGGTAGTGGAAGGGCCAAGGAGCACTCGAGAGAGTCATGGTCTGTGGTGAAAATATTTCTCCCAAGAGCAACGGAGTTCACTTTGGAGGAGGACAGAATATAATCCAGCGTTGCCGAATTTCTTGTGGGGAAAGGATTACACTGATTGAGGCCAAGACCATTCACGAAATGTTCAAGGAAAAAATCGTCCATCGGATTGAGTGGGGAACCAAGTGACGAGGAGGTCCAGTCGATTGATAGATTAAAATCCCCAAACAGTAGCACATCACCTAATGCACGGGCACGTAGCACAGATTCAAAACAAGCCTCGAGCGATGACAGTTCTGCTTTAGGTGGGCGATAGAAACAACCAACGAATAGTTTCGCGCTGTAGTCACTGGTGTGGCTGGAAGGGACATGGATTTGAGTCCATAGAATTTCACAGTTGGTCTCAAGATCGGACCTTCGGGTTGCAGGATACTCTAAATCGATGGCAAATAAAACACCGCCCCCACGGGAGCCCCGATCACGCCGAAAAATTTGGTGCGTGGAAAAAAAAGCTAATTCACTATCAAAAACGTTCGCGTTAAGCCATGTCTCAGTTAACGCAATGATCTTGAATGAGGAAAGTTCGGAGATGTGACACGTCAAATCCGAAAGCTTATTTTGTAGGCTTCTAACATTTTGATAGTATGCGCTGCACAGAGGGCCGGGGTTAATGTTCACGTCACTGGCAAGAAGAATGAGGAGGGCGACGCGCTTCCAAGCTGGGGCGAAGCGGCCTCTGTTGCCGCGAGGGGTCCCGGTGGTGACGGGCGCACGGCAATGGTGGGTCGGAAGACCGGCGACGGCGAAGCCTTTCCAGAACAAAGCCACTTTTCTGCATCTAATCCCGTTGTATCCTGAATCGTTGATCGCACCGATAACTGGGGAACTTACACACTGTTGAGGAACCCACTTTGACGTCCATGACGACGAAATTACCAAAGTTACGGCAAAAACTAGAACACACCGAAAAACACACATTCTCACACCGGCGGCCATCTTGAAATGCAAAAAAGACTCTTATTAATGACTCTTAAAGCGATACAGCCGCTCATATTGCACGTTTACAAACTTAAAAAGCTCATTCAACCATGTATTTTCTATTTACTGGCGTAGCAAATACCTATGCTTTACTTCGGGGTAGATGCTTTTAGTAATAATATTGAGTAGCTGTTGTAACTCTTTTCACTACATTTCTTTTGACCTTTTTTTTAGCTAAAACGAAAAAGCAAATACTGTTTGAAAAGCAATTTCATTCTCGCAGTTACCTCGAGGTCATACGGTACGTTTTCAAGTCAATAATAAAAGAGCGTAGTACTTGAAATACTAAAAAGGATGGAATACTAAATTAGTTTTCATTCCTCTGAATCGATTATTTGGGCGAAAAGCACTTTTGGAATATCAATAATCTATTGGGTGAAATAGAATTCTAGGAAAATAATTTTATTATTGACTTATGACAACTCCAAGGAGGAATTTGAATTGGATGACCACCTGGAAATCATTAAATTACAAACTGTCATGTTGACCTGTTGCTTCGTTAAAGACCTTTGGCAAGAAATATTTAAAATTTTATGAACTTCAACATCTGTCCTCGAAGAGGAATCTCGTTTCGCAAACACGAGCGATGTAATATACCTGGATATTTACTGAGTATATCAGGATGTATATTAGGGTACTCCTTAAGGGTAAATAATTAACGAAAAATCGGCCCAAAATGTATTATTTTCCTTGTCCTCTCCGCCCTTACCATTAAACATCAAATCATCACAACCCCTTCATTACTTTAAAGAAAGATTAAACTGCTATTTGAGAGCCTGCAATTAAGTTTTTGTTCAACAGTTTTCTTTTTTGGTGTGGCTACAACTTTCTATTCTTATAAGTGTTTACTACGTATTCTTTAAACCATTAAACACATATATTTTGTATTACTGATATTTAATATTTTCTTTTGTTGCTCTCAAAGCATTTTATCCTTGTGAGTTCTCGCAATGACTTCTACAAAAACCTAAAAAATATATATTTTTTTTGCATCGCTGATATTGAATATTCTGCTAAATTGATATTCGTATCTGAGGAGAACTCGATATGTTTACTGATGTCGAAATCGTTTTACTGATCGGAAAGTTGCTGTCCGAATGGAGTCCTTTCAGGCGAGGCGTCGAAAAACTTCCATTCCGAACGAGGTGGCCCGGAGAATGCTTGAAAATAATCCGTCTCGGGCTTAGAACACTCGGAAGGGAAACAGAACAGGGAATTGCGACTTGCGATAAAAAAAGAAAATAATTAAAATAACTGTAAAAAATATATACATTCACAGAGAAAATTTAATAAAATAAACAATGAGGATTATTTAATTTGTTCATAGTTTATCATAAAAAATTGTTCTGATTCATGTTCAAATTGTTAATTTTAAGCTTCTGCTCACATATACAAAACACTACACACACAGCTCAGACAAATGTATCCAATACTAACTGTATTGTTAACTGGCTGGTTTGGGTAATCAGGATTTACCTGGACAACATTGTGCGCGCCTGCGGCTAGACAAATTATTAGAATCGCTGTGAAAACTTAGGTGACCTCTACACTCACCAATACAAATCTTGGTTCTCAAGTTTCCGCTGAGTGAAAGATAATTTTCCATTTTTTTGTTACACCGCGTCCAGTATTGCCGTTGACTTGTTTTGCTAGTAAGCCTCCTAACGTCTTCAGGTAGAAAGGGTTCCTTTGCACTTTCTTCGGTTTCATATTGTTCTGCCTTGCCGCCTTCCTCGTCTAGCTGCTCTCTGATTGGTTATCTCTGTGAGTGCTCTTTTCCATGATTGGTGGAGTGGATACCCTGCCTCTCGGTTCACGCTATTTTGTGTATTGGCGATCTCGATAGCTTCCTCAATCAGCCTTGGGTGGAAGCGTCACTCTCTATGTATAATTTTCGCCCACTCGAAGATAATGCAAAGGTCAGGTCCATTTCAAGCATGCTCCGCAATCGCGCATATCATATATTGAATTGTTTTTATCAAAGACTCTTTTGTGCTCTATCAGGCGCGTTTTAAGGCCTTGCACGTCTCTCCAGTGCACTTAGGTCTACATGTACGAATTGAAGGGCTATATAAGACCAAAAAAGCACAGAAACCAGAAAATTTAACGAAAAAGATTAAAATTTGAATTATTAAACCTTTATAGCCCATTCGGACTATTCCCGATGACATTTTATCCCGGGACATATCTACCGTTATTTTCGGTCTAAATTCCATGTTTTCTGGTCAATTAGTCATGCTTCTATATAATACTTTCATCGGTAAAAAAGCACGGAACTAGTAGCAAAAACGACGCACAGTGGGCCAAAATCCAAAAAAGCTGGCCAAAAGTCGAAAAATGAAGTTATCGCAAATCTACCAAAAACAGTTGCTATTCATTATTAAGCATCTACTCTTTAAGATAGGGTACCATACAGATCATGGAATACGTTAATGTAATTTTTACAGCTGGTCAAAGTAGATCATGTCAGAGTGATTTTAGCGACCAAATTTTTTCCGTTGAAAAAAGCTAAATTTGTGGCTTCATTACAGAGTCGTTGTTAAGAATATTGGTTTCAAAGTATTTTTATCCGTAAAATTGATCTTCATGAAATGAATAGAGATAGTGTTTGTTTCATTTTACTTGTAAATTAATATTTTAATAATTTTCTTAAAACTGTGTTGTTTTTTCATTGAATTTTATTTTAACGGTAATTATCGTTTATATCTATATGTGGCTACACGAAGTTATTTGCACTGTAAGATATACAAAAGCATATAGAACAATGTTCAGAATGCAGTTTTTGCGATAACTTGCGATTCTAATTTAAACAACCACATTTATGTTAATCCACCCCGGCCACTCGGACTCGGCGGGATCCCGCCGAGGCGGGACTAAGCGAAGAAAGGGTATGATATCCGTGCATAAAGACGACGGAATGCCTGTTCAATGACATTTGTCACTTGAATACATATTTTATGAATAAATTTCATCTTGATTTTTGCACATTATACTATAAATGGATAAATCAACGTATGTACATCTTGTCGCAAATAACAATTTCTGGCTATATTGGTGACTGACAATTCTACGATTAAGAGGTCATTGGCAGGTTTCTCAGCAGAGTTATGCGCTAAAATATCTTTGAAAGGATTTTCCCAGAATTGTGGATTTTCCTCAAGCATCATGGGCAGGCTGTGGTCGAGGGGTTTAGGGAAGGTCATGCACGTGCAGCGGCAGGCGCCCGCGCCGGCTGGTTGAGGATTCGCGACCCTCCGTACTTACTGGCCCGGCAATGCTGGTTTTACAGCCTTACTAGTAATGACTCTTTTCTACTGCCCCCAATTCATCGGTAGCTATCCCAATTTATGGTTTTTACACTTTTTTGTCTCTTTTTGCCGACCCTTACCATTACTTGTGCCGACAAATGGAATTATTTGTTAGTATCCCGAGGGGTTTTCCGGTGATTTTTTCGTACCACATGCATCACTTGTCCTAGAGAGACTGTCGAGTGAACATCCATTGTGAGTGACTTTGATGTGTAATAACACTAGATTGATGTGTTCAACGTTAGAAGCGCTTCAAATGAGGATATAGTTACCTACTTGTACCTGGGAACCAAAGCCTCCTTGCAACCACCTCCGTTTCGTTGTGACTTCATTAAGTGTACTCCGCATCCATCAAAAAAGATTTTACTTTCCATTGTGGCGAGAAGCAGTTTGACGTGCTAATAGTAAGCAAAATTTTAATTTTTAAATGGATTCCTAGTTTGAGTCCGCAATTTGTCTTTTGCTTCCTATGTAAAAATGATGGCAGTTCGCCTGTCGATGAAATTGATTAGGTACCTGATATTTATTTCGGAGGTTGCCGCTCACCTTTGATCGCTTGATATCTTCGTTTTCATTTCATAATAGTAAATTGACGGAAGATTTAGATCCAGAAGGGACAAAGCTGATGGAGTACGGGAATGATAAATGTGAAGATGAGAGTGATGACGAGTCATCAGAGGATGAGTGAACACTTTTATTTGATGCATTAATTGATTTAAAATATTGATTCAAGTTTTTGACAGTGAAATTATTAGCTAATATTTCTTCAATATTAAAATTGTAAATTATCATGGTCTCTGCCACTGGTTTACGTTTATGTTGCATTGCACTTAACTACTTATTATTTGCGGTGCCTTTATGGTATGTACCCTTTTTTGACGGTTTTACCCTAGGGTCTTCGCGCGGAGGCCGCGTGCGGACGGTAATAAGCCTAATGGTTCGCGCGCTCCCCTTGCCCTTTTCTAGTGTGGTCTTGGCAAATAGAGAGGGGATTATTCAAAAAGTTTTAATTCATGGAGCGGAAATTTTGAAACATGACATTCTTCCTATTGGACAGCTTTCCGAAGAGGCATTGGAAGTCCGACACAAGGAAATTAGAAGATTAGAACATATCGGGAAAAACATACCAGAAAAGTTTGTTTGTAGACTCAAAATTTACCTTATGCACCACTATTTGATAGCTTTAGCGTTGTTAACAGTAGAAAAAATTCTATTTTTCCCTTGATATTTCATAGCAGAAGGTAGACATGCCCCTTTAGAGTTTGCTTCCCGCATCACATTTGCCTATTTTAATTTTTATCGCCCATCTAAACACTGTTGTGGCCTCCAAAATCCTAAGTAAGTTCAATTGCATCTTTAAAATACACAATTTGTAAAAATTTTCGTTAATTTACTAATACTTTAGACTCTAGCGACTTTTGACCAGTTTTTTTCGATTTTAGCCCACTGTGCGACGTGGCACCATGTAAGCCAAGCGAGAAAAAATTCAAACGTCGATGTACCTATTGCATCCAATACCCTTGGAACAAGGAGGATATTTTTAATATCTATATCGTTAACAGGTTGCCATATTGAGCGGAAAATCATGTTTACCTCTCAGAGAACTGAGAAAACGTGCTAAACTCATGGAAAAAATAACTTTTCTTCCCTCTTGCAGTTCTCAAATGGCGCGTCAGTGTCGGAAATACGTCGCTTTGAGATCGCCTTCGACCGCCCGGAAGCGCTATACTTCTCGGGCGACTGTGTCAGCGGCGAAGTGCAGATCAGCTTGGAGGATACGATCCACGTGAAAGGTAAGTGTTTGGATTGCCCCATTGCAAATGATTAAGAATGTAGGGCAGCCGCTGAGCCAGGGGTACTGCAATAGAGGTTTCTAAAGGCGGCCTCCTGATGTGCTTTCACTTGTGATGGCCACCTCGAAAAAAACAAAGGATTTTAAACAATTAAAAACTAAAAACAAAAAAAAATAATCTTTTTCACTCAGCTCGAGAAGTAGATGAAAAAAATTCAACAACTTAATAGATGGCGCTTTTCATAGCGTATCGAATTAATTCAGTACCCTAAATATTATAATCACATTTTTCAATGCCTTTCACATGTAATAGCTTCTTCCTTCAGTTTTTTTCTTCAGTTTAGCTGTAACGAGTCCCCAAGATATACGTGTTCGAGTACAATGACAATTACCATTGACATGCGATTTAACAGACGCTGTAAATGTAATTGAAAAACCTTTCGCAATAATATCTCATTTTATTAGTCAATATTTCATGTAATAAATAATCCTTGGAAATGATAATTAATATTTTGGAATATATCGCGGGATTAATAAAACTAGATGTTCAGAATACATACCAACAAGGAATGTACTCTGAGCATTTAATATGTAAAACAATTTTCAGATCATTAGTCATGTCCGTGGACAAGTAAAAATTGGTAAAAGTAAAATCTTGTACTAATTACAATTTAGATGTGTTTTACAGCTTAAAGATGCAAGTTCAATGTCGCAAGGAAAGTGTCCTAACTTATTGTCAGGCCCAACTATTACATCATTTAGAGGAAATCGTCATATCCGTGGACATCATGTCCGTGGACGTCATGAACGTGAACTCTGCAGTCCACGGACATGGCAGATGGTGATGGACGTGATGATTCACTATGACTAATTACAGAATGTTCAATGACAAATAAAACAAACTTTTCCTCGTGAGTAAACACAATATTCCTCTTCTACTGCGTCCGTGGACATATATATCATGTCCGTAGACAGCACAAAAGTAAAAATTTAAATGAAGAGTGTAAATATAACTAATTGCCACTTACGTCATTAGATTGTATGATTGACAAACTTTAATTACACAATTTTGTTCTTATGTAAACAAATATTATTTTTTTAATTTTTGCCTGTAGAAAATGTGCTTTTTTTAGGTTAACCCTAATATCTGTGGGCTAGTGGCGACTGTTTAGTTTGTTTAAGAAGGCGCTTCTCTCCCACTCAACTGGTCGTATTTTGTCTCTATTGTCTGACTTCGTACTTGTTTCAAATATAAGCTATTATTTTGAAGTTTTCACGATGTTTACAATAAACTACTGTAAATTACCACCTGATTCAATTGTTAAACTTTTAAATCGGAGAAAAAGATGAAAAAACAATTTCGTGCTTGAGATAATAGGAAATGGTGAAGAAGATTTTCCCTTAAAATTTCAAAATGATAGCGCCATTTTAAACTAGAGACATGTGAGGAAATCAGACCGTTCCTATAAAATTTTAGGTAACAACTTACACTATACCCCGATCCTCTTTACTGGTATTTATGCCACATCTCTCCCTCGGTCAATGAGTTGGACATTCTCATAATCCCTTTGTGGAGAAAAACCCATTCACGCGGATTTCGAGCCGCGACCTCTAGATTACAAGACGGCAACTTAACCCCGACGCCACAGCAGCCGGCGAGCCGGTGTAATTCACAAATATTCACCTATTAGTGTCATCTCCTCATCAAAATCGCAACTAAATTTTTATATATTATAACAAATTATGTACCATATTTTTAAACTTTGTAATGCTCTAGAAAAGAAATAAGTTGATTTTTAAAATCCATAAAAAGAATTGAGGATTGCATGTGTATTCCCCCGCCTATTAGCTTTGGTTATCTACCTTGACTCACACCCTAAGCAGTAGGGGAGATTTTTGGCGCAGCGAGGGGAGATTTTTTTCCCCAGACCTCAGAGAAGTTTTTAAGCTGAATCCATTTTACTTAATTGGATTAATATAATTAATAGAATAGATCAAGGATGAATAAAATATACCTCAGAAAGCCGTAAAACTCACCATTTTAAACCATTTATCTGCAAAATTCCGCAATTTATAAATCTCGCACCAACCGCTTATCCTGGTGGGTATACCATACCCCCACACACCCTGGTGTTTGTTGCCCCAAACCCCTCTCCCCCCCCCCCCACCAGCCTTAATTCCGAGCTGCGCCCGTGGCAGGGGCAGTTAGCGTCACTATATGCATTTAATTACATAATTACACCTTAAAACGCTTTTTATGAATTGTGATTGTTTCCTGTACGTTTTGAATAATCCGACGTTTTCGATTATCCGTCTATGCCACGGCTGCATATGTGTCGGATTACCGAGATAGCACTGTATATTGAACGTACGTACCTTATATAACGAATTCTATCGGACAGCCGGATATAACGAATTCAATCGGACTTCCCTACTTCGAAGGCGATCATAGGCCGATCGATTAGAGCCGGAAGGTCGACCGTTTCTCAACTGTTGCGTTCAGCAGCGTTATCTGTGGCGCGCCATCTCTCAGAAGGAACCACAAATCTTCGGGACCCGCTGTTTAAAAACCGGCACCGCCGTGTCGTGTCGCTAAGGCCTTGGGCGAGTTTGTTTGCAGTTCTGTCGTAAGTCTCTTGAGTGTGCTCGGTGCGTGCAACGGAAACATCAAAGTAAAGGGGAAAGTTATTTTCTCCCCCACCCCAAAAGGTTACGCCATTATCGAATTCAGTAAGAAAATAATACAAAATATTATGGCCACTGTGACTATTAATTGCAGTCGTGAAGGCATAATCCACTTGATACTAAGTATCTTCAATATGTCTGCAAAATATCTCCGATTTCCCATGCTTATATATCTAGAAATGCCTTTTCGTAACTCGACATTTCCTACGTATTTTCTAGACGTCTAGATGCTCGCTCAAACATTTTCTCCAAGCTATGACGTGACGACGCGACATCGCTTAACATCTTATTCAACATCGTAGTAATATAGCTGTTATGTCGCAATAACATAATAACATCGCAAGAAATATAGCAGTTTAATTTATGCATGAATCATTAAGAAATTTGTTAATGAAGTACATATTATCCGTAAATAACACGTTTAAATCTTAAATTGATATTCCCTTAGCTTATCTGCCAGCTTTTACCAGGCTACCTAAAGTAAAGGCTTACTAAAAATATTTGTGAATGAACAAACACGTAAGTTCCTTGATTGTAGTCATCCTGGAATAAATCCTGTAAATAAGCGTATTATATATAGCATAGGCCGAAGCAAAAATTTTGAGTGCCTCGACCGTTTCCGCGATCTAGCCGCAATTTAATAAGATCACGAACAATAACAATTTGCGCCTCAAGGGGAAGGGTATATCAAAAATTTCCTCTGACCACGCCAATGGTAAAGGACAAGGCTGTGTATTTTACCATGTTTCGGATTTTGATGTATATCCACGGAATAACCACCAAAGCCTCATTATGTCATTATTTATCCAGCCACATAAACCTCCGCTGTAATGTTATGCGTGCGAGGGAAACAATCAGGATCAATCGTAAACTTATTTTTCCCAACAAGTATTATGTGATTACATCAGTTGGTAAAATAAAATTACGCACAATGGCCAAGGCAATTGAGATTTTTATTTACCTCTGTCGTGAAGGATCTGGTTGCCGAAAAAAGACTCTGGAGGGTTTTCCGAAAGAGTTCTTTTATCATGATCGCTGCTATTCAATAAAGTGTTAGAGTACTTTTAGTTTCCATTTCTGCCTTAAAACAGGATGTATGTGTGATTTACAACAAACTTTTATATTATTTATAATAGGAAGACTTAAGATAGTACATACATTAAAGCGCCAATTTTGAGGAAAAACATAATTCCGAATGTTTGCCATTTTTCAAAGTATTTTCATGCAGTTTATGATAATTTAAGGAAATATATAGTAATAGAATCACATATTGTTTTTTTCCTCCGATTGAAATAGAATTCAGCATGTACTTTAATTATTAGTATGAATCTACAGTAATGAATGTAAGACGGATCGGAGTTTTTTCTCCGCCGTGCTCACGGCGATAGAGAAAAATTTGTGACACGAAACGAGCTAATTGGAAGACACGATGTTGTTGTGGTTTGTTATTTAGATTACTATAAAGCAGCTTGACTGACTGTGCAAACTGTGCGAGCAATGTTAACATCGTAGTTGAGGGGAAACCTATTTTTCGCTAACGAAGGTAACATGAAAATTCCATTCGGTGAAATAAAGTAATACTTAAAGGATACAATGACTGTCAGAGTGCCGTAAGTTGCTCATGATCTCTCGTTTAATAGTTATATTCGCGAATAAGCTCGCCGATACGCATGAAAATTGTCTCGTATTAAATCCAGCAGGACTGGGAAATCAAACTTTAGGCCTTTTACGAAATAAGTATTTAGCCACTGTTGAAAACAAACTGATAAAGCGGTTCGTATATATCCTTACGGCATTTAAAGTAATTATTTTCAGTCACTCTCTATCACAGTCTCAGCAACCGCCTTCAATACGTTTTTAATATATTCTGATGAGGCGTTAGAAATACTCATACCATAAAGCTTCACAAGAAAGGACCGTAAAAGCATATTTGACCTTTCCAAGATTTTAAACTTCAACAAAAAAATTTCAGATGTGCAAAAAGGTATCATAATGCACCCTTAAAAAATTAAGATTGGGAAAATATCTTGTATTAAGCAACGTGTCCTTATTTAAAAATTAACTCACTCATTAATGCATAGCCAAATCTACTGAAGATATAACCATAAAATTTAGGGATGTATGCCTTTTTGCATGAGTAGGCTTAATTACAAAGGATTTTTCTGAATTTTTTTGATATTTTTTATAATATCCTAAAAAATAATGTATGTGCGAGCATATTACAGGTATGCAATTTAAGTAAAACATTATGTGGAGAGTTATTTCTGTATTTAACTCAAACCCCGTTGGACTGTTAACTTCTTTAATAAATGTAAAGCTATATTTCCACCTTCACTAAACGCTAAACTTCACGGGTACCATGATTCAGTACTCCATATATATTAATAGAAAATTCAACTTTTACTTTCTAAATGGCACTTTATATCCGACGATGATTTCGACACTGTTAGACCATTATCAAAGTACTTATAAATGTTAAGTGTCAGTGTGGAATGGAATGAATTTTCATTTTCTACGTTTCGGTTCCACAAATTAAAACTGCAAAATTTAAGCAGGGTCCTAATTCAACACTCAGTCAGCGATTCAACCTGAAGGTCGGTTATGTTAGGTGAAGGTAGGGCTCATCCCGAATCAAACCACAGACGTGTGAATTTCACACTGAAAGGGTCGGGGGTCAGCAGATCATTACCCTCGGTCACCTCGCCCTGAAAATGGATTAATTACAGAAACTTAAAGAGAAGAGAGTCTTCGGGACTGCGTTGTAACAACCCTATGTCGTCGGCTCGGCTGATATTCACGCTGCGAAGGTTATGCTGTATGTTTAGTGGGACCAGGACGGTATAATTTACTATGAACTCTCGAAACCAAACTAAATCATTACTGGGGAACGGTATGGACTCCAATTGATACCATTGAGCTGAGTACCGTGCGAAAAACGGCCACGATACGAGCAGAGACACAACAAAGTAATTCTACAGCGTGACAACGCCCGACCTCATGTTGCCAAACCCGTTAAAACCTACCTGGAAACATGAAGGATCTGGTACTTTTCTGGCAAATCTTGTTGATGAATTCTTCACGGGAAATCAGCCGGGTCAAGATTGGCATTGCTGCCAACGTTTCAATGACCTTCTCTGCCATCGTCTTCAGGGCAAATGATGGACGACGACGACGACGATCCTAAATTTTAGCGGGAGTATATACCCCTGATTCGTCCAACCTCCGGTGCGTATATATACCACCTCTCCGGCTGTGGTGAATTTACGCAAGTGCGTAAAAAAGGGAATTTGACTCAACAAGTGTATAGGGACCAGTGTAACCTTTCCAGTGTAAGTGAAGGAGGGCGAATGATGGACATGGTTAGTGGCGGGCTTATATACCCATTTGGGGCGGTCAAGTCGTCTGTGATTGGTCAGTGTTAGGTTGTCTTCCTCCTCTCAGCTTTCTCATTATTTGGATCATGAGATGATGCTGAGAAAGCTAAGAGGAGGAAGACAACCTAACACTGACCAATCACAGACGACTTGACCGCCCCAAATGGGTATATAAGCCCGGTCGTCTAGTTTCGACAACTATAGCGTCATTCTCAAGAAAACAGAAGGATTTAACTTACAATATTTGTGTGTTTACAATACTTCTGTTTGTCTTGATACTAATGCTATTGCCGTCGAAACTATTTGACAGCAAATAAAAGTTTGTGGAATAGTAATTCATTTGATAGGTTCCACACTGAGACTTAGAATTTGCAAGAACCGTGAAATATGCCGCACCGTATGCGTGAAATTCATCGGGTAGAGAAGGCAAAAATATAGCTTTTAACTTATGAAATTTATGTGGAATTGCATAGTCTTTTACATTGCATTATGTTAAAACCATTCAGTCATGCCGAGAAATGAATTACTTAACGCTCAGTGACGTAGAGAGGAAACATTTGGCCCTGAGAAACTTTGTTCTTGTAATTCACCCAAGAATATTTTTGAAACATACTTAGCATATCCAAGTTGATCGCATCAAAATAATGTGAATTTATACCCCTCACGGTTCTGTACGCGATTTAAAAAATCCCACCGCCGTCTCAGGACGTACTTGGCTCGCACCTGAATCACGAAACGAGATGTTGATTACGCGCCTTTTCGCTTAAAAATACGAATTTCTCCAGGGTCAATTGTAATGCTATTGTCTCCGCAGTGTGGGTCTCGTCGGAATAATTTTTAATGCTGAGAGATCGATTCAAAAGTGGAACGTGGAATTAATGTAGGCTTTGCCGCAACTGTGTCATTTGAAAAAAGGGAGGTCATTTCCAAATATTCGTGCTTTACATTCAATTCTTTCGAGTATTAAATCCAGTGGTGACAAAAATTAATTTGAGTTTCTGTTCTAATATATTTTACTACCATCAATATCATCACTGGTCAGCAATCCTAAGATTAGTCTAACGTAGTCCTTAACTCAGTACTCCTATAAGCTGATCATTTCACACGTTCGTATTTCTTTTCATTCACATCCTTCTTTACTTATTCCAAATATTTTATTCCAATTCTTCGTTTTCCGATCATGCCATCTACTTGTCCCTCGACTTTCATGATATTGTGCTTTGTGTGTGTCAAATGTTTTAAGTGCTGTCTACAGCTCCCTGTATTCATATGCTCACTGTTGAATAAACGTTCGTAAGAACATATAATGGCGCAGTCGATAGTGCTCGATTAGGGCCATGTGCTCGATAGTACGTAGTCAGACGACGTGTTCAAAGTTAAGGGAATAAGACAGTTTCGAGGATGCAGCAAGCAAGGCCTCCTAATCCGTTAGTATAAATGGGCAATGTTAGTGATAATTTCCGGAGGTTTAAGCAGAACTTGGAGATATATATCTTAGCTTCTGGACTGAAAACGAAACCGAAGGAAGTTAAGACTGCCATTTTACTGAATGTAATTGGTGAGGACGGAGTTGAGCTCTTTCATACATTTAATCTGGAAGAAGAAGATAAGTCAGATTACGATAAAGTACTACATGAATTCGAAAAATACGCGAATCCTAGAAAGAACGTGGTAGTTGAACGATTTCTGTTTAACACGCGCAAACAGCAGGATGGTGAGCCCTTTGACTTCTTTATCACTGACTTGAAAAAGTTATTCAAAACCTGTGAGTACGGCAATCAAACTGGTAGTGTTCTGAGAGACCTAATTGTTCTCGGGATACATGATTTGGCTGTTCAGGAGAGACTTCTGCGGATACCGGATTTATCTCTGGATAAGAAAATGACATCGACGATTGTCTTCATCAGGCCATCAAGTCTCAAAATATGGCCTAATAGGTTGCTCCGTCTTCTTATGATGGTTCTCACGAGGCTACTCTTTTATTCTACTCTTCTTTACACTTCCTCATTGATAAACTGAGTAGATCCAATTGATCCTCACCATTCTTCTGTGGCACCATATTTCGAAGGCCTTCACCTTTGATTTATCCGCAGTTTTCATTGTCCATGATACTCTTCCGTACTACCGCAATTTTTTATTTTTTTAAATAAATTTACTACCAACATTTTATTAAAATTTATCGGAATCATCCAAACTATGGACATTAACTATGATAAAATTCAGGGAACCAACAGGCGTATATAATAAACGTTTCCTTAAAACAAGCAAGCTATGAAGCAAAACCACTTATTAAGGAAAAAAATATGTACCAATTAATATCTACGAATAATGACCTGAACATTTTCATCTACATTTACATGATTGGTTCCACAACGTCAACGACTCCGCAAACATCAATTGATCAAATAGAGTCAGAAATTTTCATAATTGGATATTAACAGCCATTACTCACCTGCTAACTCATTGCTTAATCATTACCGCCTAGAAAACTTTCACTACGATTGTAAAGATATTTAGGCACTTTATTCCTATGATCGTCTTTAATAATTCAGATAAATATTTTGGTGATACATCAACTTGTTTCTTCAGAGTGACCCGTAGGTTTATAGCTTCACTTGTTGGAAATGAGATCAAAATCATACATTGCTCAATGTCTACGAGTGACCTTGAAGGAAAGGATTAACGATCAGGGAAAACATATTTTTGAACGAAGGAAAGAAATAATCTATACAGTGTCATTTTCTGTTTATTTTTATGTTACTCGCATGCAATTTACATACATTAGGCGTCCATATTGAATTTCCGTTTCGCACTACTCTTTTTCCGTAAGTGGGCTTATTTCCGCCGGCTTCGAAAATAAACAAGCGAATCATTAAGCTATTAATAATAATTTTATTTCTGTTTGGTTACAATAGTAACATAGAAATCGTCAAGTTAGAGAGGACAAACAAGACATGAATCAAAAACATAAAAGACAGAAATGACAGCTGACAGTCTTACATTTTAGCTTTCAATGCTTACCAGGCAACAAATATTACATAATAATTGTCAATATAGATATAACTGCGCATGAAGTAAGAACATAATAGACATACATGACAGATCTCAGTGATTTAATATATACATGGTATGGTATTTGGAGGAGGCGACCGATAGCTGAGGTCATTTGCGCCATGAGGGAAGGGTGGAGAGAAACCTGGCGCCGGCATTAGCCTGGTCTAAACGAAAGGCGCCAAGGGGACCATGACTTAACGTCCCATTCGACGGAAATGGGACGTTAAGTCATGAAAAAAATGCGCTTGAAATTTCCTCCACACAACGTTCAAGCAGGGATCGGGCAGTCTCTGATAATTCTCTGCCACTGCCGGGATTTGAACCCGAGCTCGCCGGGTGGGAAGCCAACTCTCTAGCCATCACACCAATCCGATCCCCCTATGTACATGCTATAGCTTGCAAGTTATAGAGGTCATTTTGTTAACATATTTTTTACATAAGTCATAGTACTCATCTAACGAATAAATTGAATTTTGCAATAGAAGTGTTTTTATTGCGTACTTGAATGGGTTTATATTTACAATTTTTTCAATACCTGTTGGTAGAAAGTTAAAAAGTTTGGCCCCTTTGTGCTATGATCCTTCATTTGTGAGTTTAGATGCCTCGGTATTGCAGGCTTCAGTAACATATTTGAGACAGTCCGACAGCAAAAAAGAGCGTTTTTTTATCAAGAACCCCACAAGCTTCGAATGGTAGGATATAACCAAACGGCTTAGGTGGACAGAAAAAGGTTAGATACGAAGGTAGATATGAATAAGAGAAGGTTGAGTACATCCGTGGTTAAGTTACACGGCAAATTAGTTCACTAAGTTTTCCTAGATATCACACAATTACTTATACCTCTTCTTTTTTACAGTAAATATTTAGAAATTAGTTTACTCTTTTTCAGGAAAAGAAATCCTGTTCCGTTCCTTGCTCGCTAACACACCTAATAAACACAACGTAAATTTAATTCCACATTCCGAATATCAAAGTCCAATCCTCATATTCTCCGGTATAAAATCGGCTCTAAATATGCCTGCCGGAAGATAAATGGCATTGGATGTGAATAAATAAAAAGGCAAAAGGATGAAAATGGGTCAACGGACAGTGACAATTCAAACACAAAATTCCTCTATTTGATTTAATTTAATGGTTTAGTGGTTTAATTTGAAAGAGCCGTATTATTCAACGGATGTGAACCTTTCGCCTTCCGAACAAAGAATTACATTCAGCTGTAATCAAAGGCGTCTAGGCAAAATTAGCAGTGCCGGCACGCAGTTCCCTTAACTTTCTTTAGAAGTGAAATATTACTCTCCGTGTTTTTTATTCCAAGTCATTATTTACATCTTATTAATAACTTCCTTGTTTTGGATACAAATGTACAAATTACAAATTTTGAGTGAGCAAAATTAATAAAAGTGTAATTTGACTATTGTTGACACAACTGGCTGTAACCGCTTCTTTAACATATGAATGTTTTTTTTTCTATTTTCAGATGGTTATAAAAATATTGTAAAAGCACCTCGTTTTATCCGTTTCATTTTTAAGGGCAGATGTAGTTAGAAGGTTTTCCTACTTTCTTTCGTCCGGCTTATACCTTCAACTTTTGTCACCTATTCACCGGGGGAAACTCAGAGTTACTCTTCCCAGTCTTGTTGTAGGAGTTATCAGTATTATCTAATCTTTCCATGATAGGTAGAGGTCCATATATCACAAAAATACACATATTACGAACAGAGGGACACCAAATTAACTTATTCTGACTTGAGGCATATAGATCAGCGATGTACATCTTTTCGTGCATAAGCTTGAATAGATAGTTCAATGAATCAGACCCGTAAATCACGTCATTCAGGGAATGGAATAAAAAGATCGAAGACCCAATTACACGAATAAAAAATGGTGCGCGCAGAACATAATGGCATTGTACGAAACGAGCAACTATGCTTTCTAAGATTAAAATCCCTTCATTCCCTTCATTAAAATCAACAAATTCCTGTATCTGATACGGAAATACATTTTACTTTATTTCATGATGAATCTTCGAAAGTGTGTAAAATGCTGTTATGTAGTAATTATAGTTTCAAATATGAAACTTCATCGTGTATGTGATGACGTCACAGTGTGGCATGTGTCTATACTGAAAATATTATTCTTTCTCGAGGCAAGCACTATTGTTTTTTCCTTGCAAAAATACTTTCTTGCTCGGCAATAAAAAGAGTCTCTAAGATGGAAGTAACGTTTTTGCACACTTGATCGTATGAAAAGGCGTATTTTCTCGAATACTTTAATGTACACTGGATTAAAATGGTCAACACGTTGAGTAAGACTAATTCTTCTAGCTAAAATTATACGCCTCACCTCATTTGGAAACAATGTATGGACTGAAGTATTCACACTTCCTATCACATGATAGTGGAGTGGAATTGATCAAACTCCCGAGAGAAGTAAGACGCTTTAATTTTTGTTGAGGTCACCATCGGCACGCAATCTCAGGCGTTCCGAAAGTTACCGACCATTAACACGCGACTGCGTCGTTAAATAATCTAAAATTTACCAATGTACTAGTTATGAATCGAGTCTTTAACTAATATATTCAATTTATTCCACAAAATTTCTCAATGACGATTCCTGTAACATTAGGTTAAATCCTTGGACGCGTATCGCTTCTCACCTTGGGATTGCAAGATTATGGTGGCCATTGATTTTGCCATGGCCAAATTTAAGGCGTATTGTTGAAATTTAAAAAATAATTTTCAGCTTGGTTGAGCTATCGTATATGAAGCGCTGCCTAAAATTAACCACCGAAACAAAACACTCAGGTGGATAAAATACTGTTAATTGTTTAATTTCAATTTTTTGAATGAAAAAATGAAGGAGTGTGTGAAATAACCAGATAATGACCTATTTTTGCAAAAATGAGATTTTCACAAACACCTGAAGAGGGTGCACAGTATCAGATTTCCTCACTGCTTGATGTGTTGGGAAAGCATAAAAAACGGAAAGTGTTTCAGAAATGCTCAGAGTTCTAAGGTGGGAGAGTTTACAAGAGAGGAGGAAAAGAAGCAGGCTATGTGGCATGTTTAGAATAATAAGTGAGGAAAAAGGATGGAAAGAATTTGAGAAGGACATATCGAAACCCAGCTTTGTTGGAAAAAATGATCACCAGTTCAAGATAAAGTGCCGATCACAAAGGACAAATGCGAAGCAGTTCTCCTTCTTGAATAGGACCATAAGGGACTGGAACGATCTACCTGGAAAACTATTTGAGTCCTTCCCGAAAAAATTACACAGTTTTAAGAAGCGGTTGAAGAAGTAAGGACAAAGGGCTTTTTATAATGTTTTCTATTGATTTTTCAAATGTTTTCTATTGTTTTTTCAATGTTTTCTATTGTTTTCTTACATCATATGTACATGTTACCACCAGGCCAATGGCCTACATGTAACAATTTTAATAATAATAATAATATCAAATATAAAAAAATATGAAAAAGTATAGATAGTACTTGTTTTGCGGATCTATGTCTGCCAAAAAAATTTGATTACGTGAATTGAAGATCCACTTATGGATTTGGCCCTTCTCATGGGACTTCATCTAACGAGGGGATTGTGTGAGGGTCTGCTTCTACTATATGTTCTTTTCCTCAGAGGCCTCTTCTGAATATTGTCCCACCTCCACTTTTCCAGCAGCCTGAAAACTTGAGTTCTACTCCATTTATGCAATCTAGCCATTATTTTTTCTCATTTTTCTCAGAATTCACCTTCGGTTATTAGCTAACACTTTGTGTTTAATGTCTCATGAAGAGAATTTCCGCATCAATTTTTTATTGATTCCCTGTCAATTTCCGAGCCCATAATTTTTATTTTGATCTCATGATTATAATTCCAATTTTAAGCACTCCATTGCCAAGAGTACGTAAAAAATAATTCATATGCTTTAAGAATAAAACATTTATTTCTAGCTAACTGATGGGCAATTTAGACAGTGGTTAAACGCTTAAAGTTACGTAGATATTGTTTTCATATATGTAATTCTCTTCTGACTCATAAGAAGTGTTTTAGTTCATTCATTTGTCACCTTTTCCAGTACCTGGAGTCAACTATTGATAGTGCTAAATTCTGTAGGTGAGGACGTTTTTTGTGCTTATCATGACTTTTACACTATTACGGATCTTGTATCACCTCGCGTTACTCTTAAAAAAATGTATTACGAAACTTTTCAATAAACTTATTTTATGAATCAGAGGGGTAAGATCCTGTCTTAAATACTCGTAATTAAAACAAAAAAAAATGCGGTAAGAGAAGCCTTAGAGTTTTGAGAACAGCTGAATATTATTCAGAAAAGTATTTAAATGGTACTTATAGCGTTTCAAGGTGATAACTGTGTGACTATTGCTATATCATAAATTAGCCCGAGATTCCTGCCCAGGGGAAAACGAAATGCCTCCTAGTCATTTCTCCCACGATTCATTCGTAAGCACGCATCGACTTTTTCCTAAACTTTCCGCACGCAACTTCTAAGAGCTAGGCACGCTTGGATATCCATTAGAGCGCTATTAGGGATAACTAAATGGTAAAAAAATATACATAGCGACGCCCTCTTTTCAAAATTAATTACTTCTAAATTACTCGGTTCCAAGAACCGCAGAGCTACCCCGAGTTATTTTACTTTCGCATGAGCCAGGATACTCTTAACTAATTTTCATAATTAAAGTGTGTATCGAAAATGCTTGAAGCAATTAAACAGCATCATGCATTCAACAAAGTTATTTGGATGTAAATTAGAAGGTAAAACCATTCGATAAGACTCAACTCACACTATTTCAAGAAGGTATTGAATAAGTAATTTAATATTTATGAATAGCCTAAAACGACGAAATTAATGAAGAGCAATATTATTTCATAAATTATGACCATCTATCATTAAGTGGGAGCCAAAATTTCTACAAGGCCCACTTTATGATCGTATTATTAACATTTTAACATGTAATTTATTCATTATTGCCATATGTCACTATGGATGTACTTAAGTTAGATTAAAAAGAGAAGGCCAGTTTGATATGGAGTTTAGCGCTTCACGGTGCGGAAACGTGGACGCTTAGGAAGGAGGACGAGAGAAGACTCGAAGAGTTCGAGATGTGGGGAAGAATGGAAAAGGTGAAGTGGACGGAGAGAAGGAGGTATGACGAAGTGCTGAACTTGAAAGATGAGGAGAGGAAGCTTCTAGATGAGATACAGACGAGACAGAAGGTATGGATGGAATTTCAAGGAAGAAAGAAATATCTACTACTAAACATCGATTTATTTTTTCACGATGAATTTCACACCTTTGAATCGGAAAATATTTAGTTCCCAATAAGACACCTAACCAAGCGGTGGTTAAACCACTATAGAGGGTGATTGTCCTCACAAAGGAGGATTCAATTTCGTGGCCACTACACGTGGATTTTTTCAAAACTCATTCGCGATGCCTGAGATAGGAAGGACGGTTTATTCTCCCAGCGAGATATCTGAAACCAACCATTTCCACGCTGCTTACTCCACGGAAGGAAATTCGAAGGAGAAAAGGAAGAATAAAACCCATGAAAAGATAATAGAAATGCAACTACATAACCACTGCATCCTTTACGAAAAGCCTTCAATTTTTTTAAAAATTTCATAGTTCCAGGATCTAATTCGCGATATTGTTTCATTTGGGGAACCAATAGAATTGATATATATATATATATATATATATATATATATATATATATATATATATATTATTATTATTATTATTATTATTATTATTATTATCTCTCAAGGTGTGGGAATTTTTAGTTTCCAAGCATCAAATCATGTTAGGTAATAATGTGCTTCTAATTACTCAAAATTGCATCTCAGAGAGGATTTTTTTTCCTTCTTTTACTATAAATGAACTAAATTATAGAGCATTTTTGTTATGCTCTCCAGTCCTTGAATTTATGAGGTAATCCTTATACCCCCAAAAGGCTAGATATTCTGTAATGGAATCATTAGCCCGATGGTAGCTTTCTTCGGACTTCAACCTTCTCAATAATTTCTTTTTTACAGAAGGCAAATAGTTCACAAAATCTACTTTTCCTCTAAAATAAAGTGTTACATCTTGATACACTGCTGATTTGGCTAGAGATACAAGAAAATTTGCTAGCCTAACTCCCTTAGCATCAAATTTTTTCTGCCTTGGTAACCCTGAATATAAGAAAAGTAGCGGTATTTGCTCTAATTCAGTCAGTGATTTTACTGATTTTACGACAGCCTTCCACATCGAGCGCGTTTTACTACATAGGAATGTCAAATGCCAGGCTGTAGCCTCTTGACCAGGGCACCAGGGACAGGCTGATGTCCGAATTATTCCAATCCGGTGGAGGAACACACCATCCGCCCACGCACCATGGCAGAGTCTCCACGACACATCAGCGTCTAAACCAAGGGTTGGCCACCCTCTGATTCCTAACCATTGCACATTTTCATCAGTTTCCTTCGATTTCAGAGGCCATGTTTCAGAGCTTTTGATATATAAAGTTTCTTTGTACGCTTTTCGCTTGACTAAAGGCAATTTCATAAATAATTTGTGTATCTTGCTGTGAAACACGAAGGTTGGCATTAAATCAGGGGGAGGCCACCCAGTCAAGCGAGGTCGATCAGATCCTCTATCATTACTTGGCATCAGGGGCTGTACATCAAAAGATTTCCAAGACTCTAAAAGGGAATAGTAATAATTGTCACTTGTTTGATTAAGGTAGATTGTTTTCGCTCCAGAGAGGAGAGCGTAAGCATTTCCAGTGCCCGAGGTTGCTTCCATTCTTTGCAACGCAAGAGCTCTCCAAGGGCTGATATCCTTTTCTAATAATAGACGTTGTGCTGTAAGGAATCTAAATGCCATTATTTTTGTGGTCAAGTCTACAAGCCCAAGGCCGCCCTCGTTAATGGGTGCAGTCACTACATTTGCACGAAGCCAGTGCTTCCTGCCATTCCACACGAAGTCAACCAGTAAGGATTGTAGTCTCCTCACCATGGCTGATCCCGGGGTAAAAACCTGAAGTACATGCCATATTCTTGGAGCAATAAACTGGTTACAAGCCAGTACTCTCCCTCTCAAGGACATTGAACCGGTTCTCACTTTCCATCTGTTCATTGTCTCTTTTAACTTCGTAGCTATTTCCTCCTCAACTTTAGCATCTCCGCGTATGGGGTCAGTATCAATCCAGACACCAAGGCATTTCGAACCTCTAGTCGACCATGCAACGCCTAGAGGACAGTCTACCCGGGTTTTCCATCGACCAACCCAGAGACCGTTACATTTATTGAGATTTAGCTTAGCACCCGAAATTTTTGAAAAGGCCTTAAATATGCTTAATACCTTATTGAAATCGCATTCCCTTGTGATGAAAATATTAATGTCATCAGCATAGACGCTACATACAATTCTGGATTTTATAAAATTCCCTACTTCAATTGGTTGCAAGTGAGTTTTCAGCTTTCTGATGAAAGGCTCAAAAGCTAGAGAGTAGAGCTGACCTGACAAGGGACAGCCCTGTCGAATCCCTACTTTGAATGGAAAAGGAGCAGTTATGCAATTAGCCACCCTGGCCATGCATTCCGCACCAGTATACAAGGTCTGTATCATATTAGTAAAAGAAGAACCAAAACCACTCTTGGTAAATACCCGAAAAAGATGTTGATGATTGACTTTATCAAAGGCCTTTTCCTGGTCTAAGGATAGCACAGCCAGAGGTTCACCACTTTCGTTATAGCATCGAATAATGTCACGTGTTGTCGAAATTGCATCGAATATCGTTCTGCCAGGCACACAATAGGATTGCTCGGCGGATATAATTGTGGAAATTACCTGAGACAACCTATTGGATAGACATTTCGCAATGATTTTGTAGTCACAATTTGTGATTGACAAAGGCCTTAGGTCATTTAGTGTTTCAACATTTTTTATCTTGGGTATCATTACAAGTAAGGCTGTAGATGTAGATCGAGGCAATTTTCCACGTGCGAAGCTCGCATTCAACATTGAGAGAAAGGGTTTTTCTAATTCCCTCCAGAATTTTAAATAAAACTCTGTTGTTAAGCCATCTACTCCAGGGGATTTGTTTTTCTTGAGACTCCTGAGAGCGTTAAATAGCTCATTGGGTTCTAGTGTAGCTTCCAAGTGGAAAGAGTTATCTTCCTCGATCACATCAAGAGTAGAGTAAAAATTATTTTGACTTGAGACGTCTTCAGAGATATTTAACTCTGAGCCAAAAACATTTTTTAAATGTGTATGCAGGGTAGCCGCCAAAATCTCTGGGTCTTCAACCCACTGCCCATCAATCTTTAGTTTCTGGATTGGCTTTGGTTGTGTTCCAGAAGCCCATTTGGCTAGGTGTGTCGCTGAGGGCGTGTCATTCGTAATGATGTTTTCCCAACCGGCTCTTGCCACAATGGCTTTAGCCTCACGAGTATAATAACCTTCTTCGGTCTCAGCGGATAAGTTCATTCGTAATCCTCTTTTGTAAGTAACAGCATGCTCTTTTATCTCCTGTTTGAGAAGCTCCCAAGCTACGCATGGATTTTTTTGGACCTGTGTGTCTGCTATTGATTTGATCAAAAGCTTTGCATAGGAGCAGTATTTATCATTTTCAAGCAAAGCATTATCAAATCGCCAGTAAGGAATATGTTTCTTCCTATCTGAAATAATGAGGCGCATTGACACAGCTCTGTGGTCCGAAAAGCTAGATTCAATGCATATTTTATGCACTGACTGCACTCTGGTGTCCGTCATATAAAATCTATCCAACCTTGATGCAGTATGTACACCTCGGTGATAAAAATGGGTGAAGCCAGGCTTATTAGGTTTAAGTCTTCGCCAAACATCCACGAGTCGATGTTGATTAATCAACTGCCTCAATTTTGAGACATACCTAGCATGTGTCTCTATTCCAGATGATCTATCTATAGAAGGAGCCATGGTACAGTTAAAATCTCCTCCTACCACAACCCAAATGTTATGGTTTCTTGATTGTGAATAGGCCGCCTCTATGTACCTATTCACCTCATGTACCAGCTCTACTGCACGGTCTTGATCATGAGGCCCATAATAAGTCACCAGCAAAAACGTATGACGTTCTGGATACGTTATGGTCATACATAAACCCAGGGCATGACCTGGGAAAATAACCTTGGTCGAAAGAGAGGATATTCCAATACTATTTTTAATCGCAAAGGCAACACCGACATGAGGAATAACAGGTGTGCTAAAGTAAAAAGTGTAATTTGGCAATGAAGGCATTGTGGGAAAGTCAGTGTTTGCCTCTTGTATGAGAAGTATGTCGGGATTATGCTTATTCATAAACAACGACAACTGAGCCCACTTATATTGGCTCCGTACTGAACGCACATTCAAGGTCATGAATGTAATCTCATGCATCCTCTCCTATTCCTAGTGCTATGTATGAATAAATAGTTAAAAATTAAATAAATAAATAAATGTGTGTAAAAATCGATGAAGGGTAGTTACCTCTTATCTATTGACAAAGCACTGACAAGCCTGTGAAGTCTATTTTTTAAAGCTTGTTCCTTCACAATTTTCCCCTGTACTATTTCTTTTAACGTATTTAACAGTTCCTCCTCATCGAGGAGAAGTTCTTTGGCCTTCCTTTGCGGATCCATCCGCTTTACCCCGGATAAATATTTTTCTAATCGAGGATAGGGTATTGAACTGAAATCAGGATGTTCAAAATAGAACTCTTCAATCTGTCTGAGACCCTCAAAGTCTGGATTTTTAACTTTACTCCCCTTCTTCCTCTGCGGCGATCCACCGGCCTCCCTCGTACTTCGGTGATCGTCAGGATTCTTCCTCTTACCCGTCCTGTCCAGTAAAGAAGCTGTGCCAATATCAGGATCATCATAAAGATCCTCAGCATTCAGAGGGAGTGAAAGGGAGCAAAAAGATTGACTATCAGAGTCCCTCTCATGAGACTCGGATATAAAGTCACGAGAAGGTGATTGTGACCGAACAGTGATACTAGGGGGATCTTTTTCCTTTTCTTGACCAGGAAGATTTTTAGAGGTTGAGGGTTCTGCATGCAATGACAAAGGCACGGGGTCAGGGTTTATGGTGGATAGCTGTGCGATTCCCGAAACGGAGAGGGATTGTGGTTCAGGGGGAGGTGGGGGTGGAGCGGGAATTTCTAGCCGCTCTGTAGCAACAATCTCCTCGTTGGTTTCTGCTTCCGCCAGTGAAAATAGGGAATGTGGGCAATCTTTGGAAATATGACCATGCTTATTGCAAGTATTACATCTGTGGTCATTATGTTCAATGAAAATTCGGTGCGGTGTATCTCCAATTTCGACAAGGAAGGAATCAGGCAGAACAATTCCTTCCCGCCTGACTACATATACCGTTCTTTTCCATGAACCAATATGGTTATAGCCGTCATCTTTGACGCCGAGTGTAAGGGAGTAAAAAGGGGATACAATCTGCACTGCTTGGCTAAGAATATCAGCCAAATCAGCATCACTTACTTCAGGAGGAACTTTTTTCAGTGTTATTTTCTCGGTGCGGGTTACCATTCGCCTTGCCTCAACCCAGGTATTATTTATTGATAATCCACCATAATTTGCAATAAACTGTTCGACCAGCTCCTCCGATTTTAAATAAATACAAATTCTTTGATGAGCCAGTCTGGTCGCATGCGTAATGTTATGCCCCCCTCCAAGTTTTTCCCCGAGTTTTAGTACGTAAGTGTGAATGGAAGTATCAGGTATAGCAGATAAAATAATTCCTTTCTTTTTATTCGGACCGGAATCCGAGGGAACGATCTTCTTTGTCTGGAAGGCGAAGACAGTTTTCGCCGCTGTTGAGAACTGCGCGCCCGACGGACCGCCATAGTGGTCATACGGCCTGGCGGCAGATGCGTAGCTGCGGCGTCGTTGAGTTGCGGGAGCGGTAGAGGAGGCAGGCGGGGCGGTTGGCCGTCTTGCGATGAGCTCGTCCGACGCGTCGACAAGGGGGGTGGGGGCAGTAGGCGGCAGGGGTGGGGTTGCAGTGGTTGGCGAGGCATAGCCAATGCTTCGCGAAGCCGGCTTCAAGGTCACTTGGAGTGACGTACTCCCAGCTGTGGAAAGGGGATTGGCTCCCCCCACCCCTCCAACACTCGAAATTGGACTGAGCACATTTTCACTGCTAATAACTTTAGTAATATTTTCACTTTTAGCACATGTAGTTACCGTATTTAAATTTTCAGGTGATAACGGTACAGCCGTTGTAGCCACGAGCGCTCCATGCTCCCGGCGTAGGACGGTGCTTGGCGGTAATGAGTCAGAAGAATCATCAGGACAATTAAGTTGATTAAATTTGCGTATTGGCGAACCTTTCGCTGTCTTCTTAGGTGAAGTAGGTGGAGTAGATGGCATGCTGCATGCAGGGATGATTGCAGGAGTAGTATTAGAGATTGGAGTTGAAGTGTAGATAGTTGTGGCTACATCAGCTGATCGCGATGTTTCGTCCCCCGCATCCGACCGGGCCAAAGCCCGGGCGGCAGGTGGCGAGTCCGCCGGCGACTGCAAGTCGAGTTGACAGAAACACAAAAACACTAATATAAATTATACTATGAGGCGTACGATAATGATTTTAACACCAATGGAAAGATGAAAACTTTACGCTCTCGACAGTACGTAGCAAGTAGGTCGGGAGGTAAAAAAACCACACAAAAACTCGCTTTTTTCGGGAGCTCGATTCGAAGCGTCCGATGCCACAGAGTATGTATATATATATATATATATATATATATATAATAAGGGGTCGTGAAGTATAAAGTCTGATATTATACATCAAAAAGCAACAATGCATATGGCAGTTCAGAGAAATAAACAGTTATATTGCACGTACTAATACACGAACAAAAATAATATTTGTAAAGTATTCGTAAACCCTAGTTTTTCGCGAGAAATGACAACTTTCTAAATTGTAGTAATTGAAATTGAAGTAATTGGCCCGAACAAAGACACTTATGAGAAGGTATTGACGCTGGGCGCAAAACTTTGCCTCAGCATTTGATGTATTGCTGGAGAAATCATATTCTACACGTCTGAATTTTTCAAATTTATTTGTTAGGTTTTAACGGGATATGATCCTCATGTGAAAAAAAAAATCTGGACAATCACGAAAATATAAAAATTTACTAAATAATAAATAAAAAAGTCTATGAAAAAAATATAATCATCAAAAATTATTTGATGCCTGATTGAACTCACTGCGTTCAAATATTGCGTTAAATGTAGAATTTAACCCAAATAAACTTCAATTTGCACAGCAAATGTACGACCAGCAACGCAGCATTTGATTTAAAATCTTTAAAAGTTATAACGCCGCATTTTCCACGAAAAATAATTTTTAAATCAAGTTCACTTTAAGAATGCTTGAAGACTTTTCGGGAGGATTTAAAATTATCATAAAATCATCATCTAATCAGCGTAAAATACAAAAAAAATAGGTAACTTCAACTCATTTTGCTATCAAAACAAAACCCTGATTCACATAATACAGGGATTTTAACACATTAAAAAATGAGGAAGCTTTCTGACGAATTCCTAAAGAGCAATCTTTGAGTGAGTAGGGTTTCATACCATTAGGAGTGTGAAGAATACTGAAGGAAATAGTTTGTTAAATTTTAGGTGTAACAGGTTATTTTCGGAATATCAAAGCGAGGCATGACGAACGATGACAGTTAAAATGAGAGAAATAGCTTTTAACAGAATGCCGCTCCACTCTGGAAGACCTTTTTGTTCGAAAACTTCTTAAATATTGATAAAATTTAAACCGTAGCTTTATATCAGTGGAGTGGTGTCTTATATTTCAAGAAAAAAAACAAAAATTAAGCCGATGATTGCCATGAAGCCTTGTATTTAGATGATGGCCTTATCTCCTACTAAGTTGTGGCACGTGTAAAAGCGATTAACACGGGTAAAGTGTTAAGGAGTATCATGAGAAGCCTTATAGGCGCTGAAAATGCGATGCTAGGATTAGGACTGAATAATATTTTCCAAGAGCGAAATTCCATGAGGAGACTTAGATGGAAATGAATGGGGGTCGAGATAGTCTAGTAGTAAAATTAAATGGTAGTAAACAGAAGTGTGAGAAAATATATTTTTTAAATAAGATAATTTTCGCAATATTCAATATCTTCTTGAAATACTCTGACTTGAGTCTTATCAAATAGTTTTACATCCCAATTTACATCCAAATAACTTTGTTGAATGCATGATGCTTTTTAATTACTTCAAATATTTTAGATACACACTTTAATTGTAAAAATTAATTAAGAATATCCTAGCTCATTCATAAGTGAAATAACTCGTAAACACTTGCTTGCTTTTAATGACAGTAATATATTCAATAATCAGACATATATAATTTCGCTCCCGTGTGCCCTAATTTAGTAATTAAATTTCCATATGGAAACACAGATTTGAAAATTTCTCATTAGTAGGCAATGATTATAATTTTTGATAAAAATTTCTTTAAAAGCTCTGTTTTAATCATTTATATTATTCACCACTAAAAGTAAGGAAAATAAAAATAAATAAAAACTGCTTTTTCCAAAACAATAGTATAAAATGCATTGAAAAGTAAAAAAATAAGATTTTCATCACTCGGAGAATATATATTGAGTGGGTGCTGATTATATTTAGATAAAAATATTGCGTGCCAATCCCTACTCACCCATCAGTCTCTTCCTCCAAGAGGTTGGATTTTAGCGGCGAGTTGAAATTACATGTAAATTAAGAATAATTTTCAATTTCCACATTCTGTGTGACCTAATTTCAGTCTTTGGAACATGAAGGTGTCATACATGAAGACGGATATTTATTTTAGAGAAACAACGGATGCGAAAAGTTGGTGTAAGTATTTCTTTTGAACTTCGTAGTCACGGCGGAACCTCTTTAGCGCCCAGACATTCACCGTTGCTCTTTTTTTTATTTCCGAAGGCGGTTCGCTTATTAGCTTTCCCTCACCTCATCCCCGACGCTGACGCCTCCTCCCCTTAGTCGCTTACGACAAACTTTTTCCCCAGAGCAAACAAGCTATTTTCGTTGTTTTCTCGGACATCGATCCTTTCTCTTGACCCCACCCCACTCTACGCTCTGGGACCGCTTTCTTCCCCACCTCCTCCTCGTGCTGTACATCTCCTTTTATTGCCAAAAGTCGCCGTAAACATTCACGCGTCCCAATCAGCGCTGGACGTCCACAAAGGGTCTTTACGCGGACCGCGGTGAGACTGGTGGATAACCTCCCAGGTTATTCTGTCGAAAATCACTTCAAAATTATTATTTAAATGAAACATTGCGAAATTGCTACTGAATTTATTTTAGCAGGACGCATTTCGTTATTACAACAACATTCTTATTTAATCCATGTGCAGCAACTGCATATTTCAATGTGTGATATATATCTCTTGAATCTTTGCCCTTGTACCTTCATAGTGCCTTGTGATATGGAGCTCAACTCCATGTTAGATCAAAAGTAATGCGTCATGCGTGATGCTATTGCCTAAAGTTGCGTACATCACAGTGACTTTTTGGCACAAAATATTCGAAGATTAAGGCATTTCTCATACCTGGGGACTTGTATACATACTAAATAAAACATTGTTGCCAATCCATGAACTTAAACCCTAACACACTTCCTATTAACGACAAAGTATGCGTTCAAAAATACGTAAAAGCCATTTACTATATTGTGACCAATCCGGTGTTCGCTCCGGCACTGCTAGCGCCAGCGGTCGGAATAGGAACAAGGAGCAGTTCACGAAACCTGGGGAAGACGAACGGCGGACAGAGAGGCAGACGGAGAAGGTGCACGCGGACGGACGGAGGAGAGGTTATTCACGGAAGAGTCGGGCACCTGAACGCCTCCCGGGATTTTGTTCTTTCCTTCTGTTGTTCAGGCTTATAAGAGTCTGGTTGCTTGTATTTAGTGTGGAATTTAATATAACCAAATTGAAAAGTGGAGTCTCTTTCATTCCACAATTTTTCTCACCAACGACCGCAGGCAACCCACGAACCCAACCCGAGAGAGAGAGAGGAGTCTGGTTACAATATCTACATAAATTTTTGCAACTTATTGCGGATGATGAATGCTGTAGACGTAGTAGCTTTCCCTAGGTTGAGTTACTAAGTTCATGAAGTTGATAAAACGGCTAATTTTACGGTGCGCGAAGTCACTTATTGCAGTGGTGTGTCTACATTTTTGATTTTTTCATAAAACAAAAAATATATTGGAATTGAGAATAAATATTTTTAATGACATATTGTTTATTATTTTAGCATGCGCACAAGCTCAGATATAAATTTGCAAAGTACTGCGGCATATCATTTTGACGTCGACAGTAGCTTATAGTTCCTATCCTTCGAAATTAAAAGGTATAGAGTTTATTTACAATTAAAAAGCAGGTGGAAAGTCATTTAAAACAAGAAAAGTGTCACACTGACTCATTTCGTAATTCTGATCGCAGGTCCTGACAGGGTGTAGGTAGGTAGATATTTTATGATTAAAATCAACTTTTTTGTGAACTAATTGCAAGTAAAATTTTATCGTTGAATAAAATTTGAAAACAGTTTCAAATAAGCTAATTTATAAATCATGAGAATATCTGTATTGGCAAAATAAAATTTTATCTTGGAAATCAATAGTTGATACTGTAGCATATAAATGTCAAATGATGTATACCAGATCGCTACGCACGCCGTTTTTATTATTCATTTGACTTCTAAATAACTCAAAATCTGAAATCATACTTTAAGTATGAAGTAAATGTATCACTTGTATCTCTTTTGTAAATTCCTGTTCGCCATGCTCAAGACAATTCAATAATTAACTGAATGCTGTTTGAGAAGAAGGGAGTCAAGGTCGACGAAAGAGATCACAATGAGGTCGTAGACTTGATTACCTGTATTGCGTCAACTCTACACGGTTCCATTTTACACTTTCCCGGAGGACAAATATTTAAACTTTTCTCGGGTTTCCGCGCGGGTGAGATATTCTAAGAGCGCCGACGTTTCAGGTTCCGACCTGTCAACCATTCTCAAGGCTACTGAATGAATATTTGCAGAGACCGTTGAACAGGGATGGCAAGTGAAACGAAACGAAAATGTTTCGTTTCGACCGAAGCGAAACGTAAATGCGAGGCCTGGGCTTAGTTTCGTTCCTCCACGAAATTAAAATCACCAACGACCCGGGACGAAACTTTATTCCCGGTAACGAAACTAAATTTATCGAAACTCCGCTGCTCATAGTTAAGTTTCGATCCCAGAAGATGAGTGGAGGGGGATAAGAGGGAATAGTTTCGACCCATTACGTTTGGCATACGTGTAGAGAGTTTAAAACATCGAGCTCAAAAATCGAATGGCCAGTTTGCGTTCACCGTTCTCCTATTAGTGGTAAAAATATGAGTGCCCCATGCATCTAATGGCGGTAGGCCGAACCTCTAATTCATTCAAGCACACTTCGTACTCGGTGTGTGGGTCGAAACTAAACCGATCGAAGATGAAGCACGTGGTCTCTTCGATGCGAAACATTATTTGCGTTTCGTTCCAGAGTTTTAGTTAAGTTTCGACCCGAAGTAGTTTTAACTCCGATTTCGTTACGTTCCTTAGTTTGCCTCCCCGGGTTTAAATCCATTCCGTTTCGTTTCTACATTTCGTTCCCGGGAACGAAACTATTGAAATTTTACTGGTTTTGACTTTCGTTTAGTTTCTATCGCCATCCCTGAACACAATAACTGTGAAATTTCCCTCTGAATGCCTCCGCTCCGTAGCTAATCAAGTGTGAACACTCGGTCATTTCTCGGAGCGGTCTTTTCGGCCGCTGCTTACCTGAGCACTCGTCGCTGGTTGACGGGAGTTCAATTGAATCCTGAATCACAGGACTATTTTTTCCATCACTACCGAGGGACAGCTCCAGCGATCGCTCCAATGATGTCCGATGACCGTGAAAAAATTAACGTTTCACACGATCATTCTCCACGCTGGGATTTAGTGGGACACCATACAATATATCACAACTTCCTTGGTGTGAGTGAGTGTCAAGTCTTGCCAGTTGAAAGGCTACATTTTGTCCCTGCGGTCTTTACTCTATCCCCGCAAACCAATATAGGGTGAATACAATACCAGACAGGGTCGAAGTAAAACGACTGGTTCAATACGTTACGTTTTTTGGGGCACTTCATCGTGCAATTTCAGCATTTTGTCCATATTGTCTCGACCCCAAGCTGGAGATATTATAAATATATCCGACTTGGAATCCGTCGGGAATATTTATTCCTGGCATCCATCCATAATTTTGCGGAATTACTTTTGCTCCCTGAAAACCTATCGCTTTAACTATCGTTCTGAGGGACGGAAAAATGATGGTGAGATTCAGGCTTTAGCTCTACGTGATCATTGCTGTGCTGCCAGATGATTAAGAAACCACTCGCTTCCCACTCAACCTTTTCCATTCAGAGAGGCTGAGAATGTGTTACGCAGGCATCCGTTTGGAATGGAAGCACTATATAATATATCAAGCACTAGTTGAAGTTCAGCATGAAAGAAAATGGCAAACCGAGTCATAGCATCTTTCGGAAACCCACACATACAGATCTGTTACTCAATGGCCGTAGTCACCATCATCCTCCTCAACGTGGAGCTGTTCTTTCCACTCTGATACATCGGGCGAGAGCAATTTCCGAAGCGAAGAGTCTTCCTGCGGAATTGGACTATCTCAAGAATACCTTCCGTCAGAGCGGTTACAGAGAGCGGTATATCTCGTTGCCCTCCAGAAAGTCCTCTGAAAATGCAAAGAGCTCGGATATGAGGTAGGTGCAACCAAAACCGACAGACAGGACCTTTTTTCCCAATGTTTGCCCAAATTTAAGAGACCGCCTCGTCTGCGTAAAAGATCAGATTGGCCTTGTGATTCCAGGAGTTTATAAAATCCCTTGTGAGTGTGATGTCCACGTGGGTGAGACTGGGCGAGCAATATCTACTCTTCTCAAAGAGCACCAAAGGCATACCCGAATTCGTCAACCGGAAAAATCAGCTACAATCGAGCATAGCCTGAGTAAAGACCATAAAATAAGGTGGGATGACAGCAGAATATTAAATATATTACCCGCACGGACACCCGAGAAAAGTTTAAATATATACAGGGTTGGTAACATTACGGCGTTGGTTGATCAAATAGGGCCGCTTATCTCTGCACTTACCCTCCCCCCAGCTAGGTGGCCTTATATCACAGCTGAAGGGGTAAATTGAGCTACCTACAATGAAAGCACGTATATGAATAAGTGAATGGTAATAAAAAACATACTTCCCCCGCTAATCCGTAAAGTAGACAACATTGCAGAAGCGAAACAATAACAATTCACGAGCGCATGGGATAACTCTAAAGACACATAAAGAGAAATATCTCATATAAATATTATAAAATGCTCTCAAGACCGCATTTATCCTTAAGTTTTTGGGATGTGCGTCATGGGAATACATTATCTACCTAGACAAGTATTATTTTTCGAATATTTGGACGCGTTGCACACTTGGGAGTGATTATTCGATTTAAATATTTATTCTTCGCCAAATATTATTTTAACATTTTCGCAGCCCTCTCCAGGCAAATCCAGGATAAGGACACGGGAGGGTTAGTAGCAGGAGTAACTCCTAGCAGTAGTGGGGGTCCGAAGAAAATTACCAACCTCCACGTGAGATTGGGTAAGAATCGTATTTACCAACTTTAGCGCCTCTCATAATTAATGGATATCCCCTTATAATATCGGTGTTGAAAAAATAATCGCTTTCAAAATTAATATACGAATTTCGGTAAGTGGAAAGCACCAAAGTTTTTATAAACGCCTAGGTTTCTTTTTGAGAGAAGGAATACTAAATCAAGTCACCCTTCTTACCACAAAGATCGAGAAGACAAGAAGTTTGAGAAGACGAGAACAACCTACCTTAATCGATAGAATACTATAATAATGAATGCCTTCTAAACAACGTCTTGTTACAAACAGCTTCCCTAGCTCGAAAAAAACGTATTTCTCGATATCAGCCGATGTTAAATTATCCCAAATAAATGCGATGGTGGGTGGCGTAACATGGTGGAACTTCTTCATGATGCACAAATGGCAAGAAAAAAAGACTGCCGTTCCACAAAATAAAATATATATTTGCGACCGGTTTCGATACGGCTCATGGAAATCCCTTTTTATTTGGATCATTAGAAGCTAAATTTTTATTTCTGTAAAGTCTTTAGGACCTTGAAGGTCTACGATAATAAACGTTTATTATTATTATTATTATTATTATTATTATTAAAAGTGCGCCTTTCAAAGAATTTGTGACCGAAGTTTCATTAAATTCTTGTTACCTTTACTCAGGCGTATAAACTACAGTCCGGCCCGCGAGAGTTGTCCGATGGCACTTTAAAAAGAGGGGCGGAGAACCCTGCGCCAACATGGTTTGCAACCAATCGCTGTCCCCCAAACGCACCTCACACCCTCGCCTAGTCATGCAACGTTGTCACATGCATATGAAGCACTGAAACAAGCCTGAGCCACCAAAACAAGCCCTTTCTTCGAATCACCAAAACAAAGGATTCTTCAATGAATAAAAACGAACAAACTTTGTGTTGGAAAATATGAATGCATAAAGGGCATAGCCGGATAAGAAGGTGAAAAGTCCCCCCTCCCGGATTTTTCCCGTACTCGGGGTATGCGATTTGGGATCAAATAGGACGAACCTCCCCACATTTCCAGCTCGCTATGTGCCCACCAGGGCCGGCTAGATCGAAAATACGATTTTCACTCTTTTTTTAATATCTCGGTCAAGAATGCATATTTCTTATTGCGGTGTGCGGCATTTGAAACCTTATGTAATGGCACATATTTATAATTGTTTTCGAGAACTTCGGGCTGGGCCAGAAGATATGGCGTCGATTTGAAAATTTCTAATGCATGTTTTCATAAAATTTTCTTGAGAGGGCCAAAAAGAAAAAACGCTTTCTGGAAGTGCTTTTTAATACCTTTCGGCTGGCGTATTGAAAATATAACTTTTAGGTGGTGGAACATCGCGAAAAATGCGATTGAAAATATGCGACTTTGGCCATTTGGCTCTAAGCTCTGGCCCTCCATAACACCCCTTTTTAGTTATTATAGTATTGTACCGATTAAGGTGCTCACCACAGGGACAGAATTGTATTGATACTGGTGCCGAAAATGCCTTCAGGGCCCTTGAAAACGTCCGAGTAAGCTAAAAAGAATTTCCCGGCTTACAAAACCCTCCGTCATTCCTTTCAATGAGAATTTCCTCAATGTCCTTATAAGATATAAATTCCTTTAAATTACCTCACCTATGCTAAACTATGTGCATATCATGATAAGTTTATGATAGCTGTTTGCTGAAATAAAAAAAATTATGGGTTTCAGCTTTTTCCCAGTTGGCATACAAATAAAAAACATCTGGTGAACAGTAACTAGCCGAACAGATGAATTTTCACCATACACTTTTATATTGACTCAAGTACGTCAATGAAAATCGCTCTTGAAAGGTTATTCGTCATCCTCTGAATATTCATTGATGCATGTTACTACGTTGTCCGTCAAAACAAATGCTAGTTAAAATCTTATTTAATATTACTTAATAAAATCAAGGTCTTGCGATTTTATCTTGGTACTGCCCGTAAGATAAATAATAAATTGTTGCTGCTATATGAGCGCAACACCCTATTCTTCTATTCCATTACCACAGTCACAGAAATATCTCAATATGCTGCCCCATACGATGCAATTCGCTGTAAGTATATTCTAAATAAAAATTATAGTTCGTTATATTTTAATGATATTTTTCCTTAATGCTATCAATACCTACCCGTCTTAATTTAGCCACGAAATCACAATTTATTCAATTCTTTGGTCGTTAATTGAGCTTGCATGCCTTTCAGCGTCGGCATCAGCACGCTGAACTCTAAATTATCTTCTAAATATGACACAACATCCCGAAATCCTCTATCCAGAATCAAAATGTCACCTTTTTTCATGAAATTATCACTGGATATGCCGATTGCAAGATTGATTTTAGAGAATCGGCATAATTTTGAATGGCCAAAAAGGGTCCGGGCATAACAATCACAACCCATCAAGGGTAAAAATAGGGAATGGTTTCCAAAGAGGAGCTAGTACTGTTCCTGTTTACGGGTTGGAGCTTAAAAAGAAAAACTATCAGCCCTTCAGTGACTGACCTAATATTCGAATTTCTCGTCGACGTTAATACACTAAGTAACTCTGTTACTTGGTCCCGTGACAAACCAGTAAAAGCTCGCGGACAATCAGTTCTCTAGAAAAAAGAAGTCACTAAGTTTCGCCGTCAAACTGCTGTTAGATAAATAAGCTACTTTGTCCACAAATAGACGAATTTTAGAAACATGCAAGGAAATACTTTTGCAGTAGATACGGAAAGTGGGAATTTCATAGGTAAAAACCGCTTAACATGTAAATAACCTTTACAGACCACATTTTTGAAAGAAATGATCAACCTCCACCCCCTTCAATCTATCTTATACGGGAACACGATGGAGGTAATTTGCAGCGGTATATCCACAAATAAAACAACAATTACGCGTAGATACAACGCGGGGAAAACTCAAATCGAGCTCATTTTCTTAATCTAAATTCTTACGTTCCGGCAGTTTTCGGAGGCCCTGAAGTCATTTTCGGCACCAGTATCAACACAATTCTGTCCCTGTGGTGAGCACCTTAATCGGTACAATACTATAATAACTAAAAAGGGGTGTTATGGAGGGCCAGAGCATAGAGCCAAATGGTCAAAGTCGCATATTTTCAATCGCATTTTTCGCTATGTTCCACCACCTATAAGTTATATTTTCAATACGCCAGCCGAAAGGTATTAAAAAGCACTTCCAGAAAGCGTTTTTTCTTTTTGGCCCTCTCAAGAAAATTTTATGAAAACATGCATTAGAAATTTTCAAATCGACGCCATATCTTCTGGCCCAGCCCGAAGTTCTCGAAAACAATTATAAATATGTGCCATTACATAAGGTTTCAAATGCCGCAAACCGCAATAAGAAATATGCATTCTTGACCGAGATATTAAAAAAAGAGTGAAAATCGTATTTTCGATCTAGCCGGCCCTGGTGGGCACATAGCGAGCTGGAAATATGGGGAGGTTCGTCCTATTTGATCCCAAATCGCATACCCCGAGTACGGGAAAAATCCGGGAGGGGGGACTTTTCACCTTCTTATCCGGCTATGCCCTTTGGTGATGTATGTATTTCCTATGTATTTGTGATACTGGGTGTATCGATACCTTTGATCGATACTATCGATTATTAATTGTCGGTGCGGTCTGGTTGGTAACCAATAAATAAGTTGGTGTTCTTGGAGTTTAACTGTTTCTTTTCTCGCTTGTGTCACGTCGATGACTGTTTAATTAGTAAACGCAAAGTCACGTAAAGTCTATATATAAAATATTCAACACTTTGTATTGATCCATTGTTTTTATTCATTGAAATGAACTTCCACAAAGTTGAGCCTGTGACTATAGGGATTATTAAGGATTCTTCCTTTGGATCCTTCACGCTCGTCGTCCGTTGTGGCTGCTTTCTTCACGGAACCTTTCTGTTTACATGTGATGTGGGCGTTTCCCTTTCTTACTTGGCAAACTTGCCCCCTACCACTTCTAGCTGTCAACGGACAACTCTCGGCGGCCGGACTGTACCTTAATCCGCTGCTCCTTCGCATACCATTGTAACCCCCTTTCCGTGTCCCTAGCGACAAGCCAGCAGGTTGGGAGCCAGATGGTTCTCAGTGACCCTTATTCACTTCTCCCCCTTTCATTTGGGAGACCCGTTTACCCTTTTCTTCTCCGTACCCTTTGAATTCCTTCCATTCACACCACGTGTCCTTTCACAGGTTTTACTCACTTGCTCCAAACTACAATCCTCGCAAAAAAACATGGTTAGTTTAAGGCTTTCAGTCACTATAAATTTGACTAGGTAACCCGTGCAAAAATTTCGAAATTTTAGATAGATTTAAAAAATACTTTTGCCTGATTATTTTGCGTTTCTTGGATGTAGCAATGAATTTCATGAGTTTTGAACGATTTTTTTGAAGTTTAGAATAAAAAGTGCGTAGAGTCGATATATGCTGAGCGAGTAATCGACATGAAAAAACCGAAACTTTTAAGTCACATAAATGGGTACATAGTAAAATTTGTGATTGAGATTGTATTTTTCGTCGGAAGCCGGTGATTAAACATTTAAAATGATACCTCATTAATCACTGTAGGTGCAGTATTAACGGAGCATATACGAAAATACAGAAAAAGACATTTCTGTAATAATATACAGGGTGTCCCATTTATCTTGACCACCCGAAATAACTTTTTGTCCAGATGCAAATTCAAAAATGTTTCAAGCAAATGTTCATTAGCCGTCAGGGGGACATTAATCAGCATGATTGCCTTCCTTGTAGCTTTGTTATCTACAAAGATATGAACAGCGGTATGTCTTTTTTAAAGGGCACCCTATATTTTTTATTCGGTAATTCATTTCCTCTCCTAAAGACTTATACAAAAATGTAGAAGAGTGGACCATTAACATAAAAACAACGTTATGAAAACATAAGAAATTCGTCCACTCACTGTGGACGAGTTTCTTAAGACTGGTGTGCATTTTATTACGTTTTCATTTGTTCACCGTCAACGTCAGCAAGTGGAGTAGTGCCAATACCCGCGTACCTGCACTAAGCGGTAGAGAGTCAGTCATTTTTCATAACACTGAGTTTATGTTAATGATCCACTGTTCTACATTTTTGAATAAGTCTTTAGGAGAGGAAATGAATTGCCGAATAAAAAATATAGAGTGCCATTTACAAAAGACATACCGCTGTTCATATCTTTGTAAATACCAAAGCTACAAGGAAGGCAAGCATGCTGATTAATGTCCCCCTGACGGCTAATGAACATATGCTTGACACATTTTTGAATTTACATCTGGGCAAAAAGTTATTTCGGGTGGTCAAGATAAATGGGACACCCTGTTTATGATTCATTCTGTTTTACAGATTGTTTAGCCTCAGATTCTAGCGACGATCAGATGTTGAGGATTTAATCTCTCTTGTTACGGCGCACACTGGTCTGAAATTAAATGACTGTTCTCAAATAAAATGTACATAACTCTCCCGATTTATTCTTTCCTGTGCTCTCACGTTGACAATATGTATGAGGTCTAAGTTGAACAAATTTACCGAAAAACGACCACCCTCGATTTTTCTGAAAATTGCCAACTTTATCCTCTTGCAGTGGTTTCATGAATTGCCTTATCCTTAAAAGCGTTATTTCATGTTAATAAAAAAGTTTTTATTCCATATGGAGGGTTTCCAATAATTTTAATTTCTGATTAACCATACATAAAAAGCAAAATGGCCGGAACCTGTTTTCAGCAACTTTTTTAGATAAACCTAGAGAAAAATTATTTCCGCCGAGTTTCGCCAATTGACTTATACCACGTCATTGTGTAAAAGCTTTATAGAATGACGTGATCTTTACAGAAAAGATATGTAAAGTAAAATCATGTTCATACTTGCAACCCTGGATTTTACAACGTTTTTTCGAGCTTGCAGTCGACTCCGGTTCTAGCCAGCGGAGCGGAGAGTACGCCGATGCGGCTAGCTTGTGGATGCGATAAGGCCACATTCAATTTTCTATCTTGAAAATCGATATAATAGGGATAGAAAATGGTCACCATAAAGTAAAATTAATAAAAATTGCTACAAATAACCCTCATCATCTAATCGCGGGGCAGTGCAAGAGAAATATTGAAAACCACCTTTCTTGATTGCATTCTGTATACTAGTATGTACTGCTTACGTCGTGCACTTAAAGTAGGGAAGCTAACTTCTTTTTTGTCCAAGAACCTCCTCTTCTGGGAACTACCCGAAAAAGACCAAGCGAAAGGGTTCGTGCAAAGTGCCCAAAAACAGTGGCGATATCGCATCCACGCGCTTGCCGTAAATAACATTGACACCACAAGCGACCAATATTGCAACCTTACGTTTATCGGACATTTTTAGTACATTCGATACAAAATATTGGATCAGTTTGCATAACTAATTCTAAGTTAATAAGGTCAAGACACGTGAAAATCAATCCATTTATGATACGTTAAGCCCAATATTTCATTGAAATTTCAGACTTTGACCTATCACAATAATTCGGAAGTAATTTAGTCACAGTTTTCAACTTTTTTTTTCATTTTTCACGATGAAATACAGGTATAAATCGATAAAATTAATTTATACAATGAATTGATTATATCGATTGAAACCTGTATTCCAAAATACGCTGCCAAATTTACCGTGAATCATATTCATTCCCGAGGTTATCGATCCAGTTTATAACCGCCGCTTTCCGTCCTCTCCTTTATACGTGACACTTTAAATGAGCACTCACTTTTACAAGCAATCTTAACGAATTCTAGATTTGAAAAGAGATTGTTTCCAAACGAAAGCCTTGATCCATTTTTAGCTTTACGTAAGAACCAGGTAAAAAAGTAAAAAGTCACTCAAGTCCATTTAGAGTTTAAAACGATGAGAAAAATATTCCCTGAGGACAAATTACCTAGCGAAAATCATTGTTTTTCGCGGCAAGAAGAACATAATTTACAAGCTTTTAACGCTTTGAGGATCCAGTTACGTTTCGCATAAAACCGTATCTTCGACTATTTTCAGGTGGAGAGAAGTTTTATTTTTGTTTGCAAGTATTTAAAAATAATGATTATAAAAATTTCAGCTATCATAAAATAAGCCTAAAATTACGTCGAAATTTACGAAATCAGTGTTTTTAAGAATAGGAGATGGCTTGATGATTACGTATAGAAATGGATTCCTCATTCTTGCTCTCCTTCCCAATGAGTTTCAATTCACAAACACAGAAATCAGGCACATGACTCCGCCGTTTCATTCAGAAGCTAGTTCTTAAAAATTCCATGGCGGAGAAATCTCTCTCCTCAACTCTAAAGCCTCGAACTATGATTCCATGATTCAAAGCCTAGTACACTACTAACCTACCGATAAATACTCCCGCAAATTAGTTTCAAAGGGATTAATTATGAAGTTAAAGAGGTAATATCATTGTTAAAATGGTAAAATAAAAATATTATGTCAAAATAAATATTATGTAAATATTAATGTTAAATATTAATTAATATTAAATAATTAATTAATTAATATTAATATTAAATATTATGTAAATATAAATATTATGTAAAAATATTATGTCAAACATTTACATCATACAGAGGAAAACCATTAGCGTAACCCTAATGAGCAAACAACTTTCACTGGCTATCCGACAAATGTCGATCACTTGTCATGACTTAAGCTTCGGTATATATTGTTATTTTTTTAAATTAGTCAAGTAAATATGATAATATAAATTTTCCATTGTCGATTATGCAAACAGTGCGCTATAAACATTTCAGGAGCAAGAATTAATTCATGAATAAAAATTAATAACCTTACGGAGCAAAATAAAACTGAAAATATATGACCGAAAAACATCACATACGGCAGTAAAAAAAGGTTGATGAACGAGTGCATTCAAAAATTTCACAGATGATCCGAAAAACATGGATGTTTGAAGAATTTTATGTAGAGGGGAAAATTTTGCAAACTTAAACCGCAATAAAATAATATATACCTCAGAGAGCATATTTATAGAAAAATTGGAGTTAATTTTACCTTTTGAATCCAAAGTACCTTATTACGACCTGCCAAACAACGTGTACGCCAGTTCGAAGGTCCGTGAAGATTATAAAATATCGCCATTAATAGAAACCGTTTAGAGAATTAACATATATATAAAATAAGGATTTTACAATCTATTTCAGTGTTAAATCTGGCGATTTGTTAGATTCATACCTGAAAATACAAATAGGTCCCACCATTTTACGATTTTACCTTTCACCTTACCGTAGCCACAGTGAAATAAGTCATGATTACTAACGAGTTGTTATTATTTTATTATTTATTATTGTTATACACCGTCCTTACAACTACTGCAAATGGCTATAAACGTGCAAAAACATTTTTTAAATAACAATTAAAAAAGAAATTTCCGAAATATCTGTGTACCTCGTACCGTCAGTGCAAAATTCGTATTTATTACATTTTTAATAATTAATAACGGCGTTCCAGCACCTCTCAGAGAAAATTGGGTACCACTAAGACAATTATTTATGAATACCGTATATAAATAAAAAAATTTGAAAATGCCATCCTCTTTATATTTGGTACAAAATTCCTCATTGTAACTTTTACTACAAGTTTTTAAAAAATCCGAAGTTTTAGCGGAGGGAGTTGTATTTGAAAATATTATGTGGTTCACATGTCTGAGTATGCGTTCTGGTACCTAAAATTTTATAAATTGACATCTGCGTAATTGACCGTAATAATATTTTTTACACAGAGGTGAGTCAGTTTAACAGAAAAAGTTTTAACGTTGTGTAAGTAAGGCTACAATTGTTTACTAAATATATACTCTTAGCCGCGATAATTTTAACCCCCTAAACTATTGCGGATGGATCGAATTTCACGGATATAATCTGAATAGCAAACCACACTGTTTTACTGCTGATGCGAGAATCGCCAATATATCATTTGTTTGTCACCTCTTTTCAACGGTCATAAAACAAAAGTGAAACATAATGCATGTAAAATTTCAAATCGCCCAAGAACAAAAGTTCATCATTAATGATTATTAACGCCTTCTCAGAGTAGCACAGCCATGGATGAAACTACTGGTAATGAAATTTATTCGCCTAACTTCGAAAAGTCTAACTGCGCCACCTTGAAAACGTCACGCGCCCTTGTAAGTGTACTCACGACCTACTATATACTAATTTATGATGTTCGTCAATTGATACCGTAACTACCTCAAAACGTTGAACAGGTAATTAATAATGTCCTCACAAACACTGTAAAAGGTTATAAAAGTGCAGAAAACTTAAAAGCATGCAATCATATTAATAACAATAATATATTCTTTTATCAATATCAATTACAAAGGCGTTTCGGCACCTCTCAGAGAATATTTGGTACCAATAAAAACAATCATTAGCGAGCACAGTATATAAATAATTTTTTTTAAATTTTCATCGTTTTTAACATATGATAATATGTACATGATTCCTCATTGTAACTTTTATCACAATTCTAAAAAATCGGAAGTTTTAGAGGGCGAAGGGTTTTGAAATCATGTGTGTAATAAATGTGTGGGTAAGGGTTCTGGTATCTAAAATTATGTAAATTGATCCCTACGTACCATAATTCTATTTTTTACACCGAGGTGTGCTAATTTAAGGCAATATTTTTAATGGTATGTAATTAACCCATTACAACCCAATGGTGCTTCGAAGTAACATAAAAATGTACAAATTTTCAGCTTTATTCAGGAAAGATATAAACTGCGATTACTTTTGTGTTGTAAAGTTTAATGGCAAAATATGCAACTGCCAGAATAATTATGATTGATTACAAAAGTTTCAAATTTTTAGCATGAGAAATCTTGAACTTTGATTCTTCCGTGAGTCAGTTGTGGTTTTGAGAGGGTTAAGGCTATAATTATTTACTTAAAGTAACTTAGGCGTGAAATAAACTATTATCCTGGAAATTTATGCGCCTAACTTCGAAAAGTCTAACTGCGCCACCTTTAAAATGCCACGTGTCCTTGAAAGTGTACTCAGGACGACCTCTTGACCTTAGCCTTTACCCTGCACGTCACCACGGGAATTCGATGGGAGAAAGAATAAAAACATTACCTCTTGAGGGTGGAAGCCCTCGAAAAATCTCATCACACAGCGTCCGAGATCCTTATGAACACACATGGACACCAAGAGGTTCGAGAAAAACTAAAAAATATTGGATACGCTGAGTGCTCTTGGATTTTCCAAAAAGAGTTTCACCATTGAAACTTGACATCACCACATACTAGTGATCGCCCACGTCATTCTCTTTTAGCCCTCACCTCCGGAAACGTTTCTCACAGGAATAAATTGAGGAATAAAAGGTAAAGTGAAGATAGTAAAGAGAAACTATGAAACGTAATCAATATTATCCTGCCTCAATGAAATATACCGATGCACTAAACGCAGTCTGAACAAAAGAAAGAACATGGAATTTCGTTGGCATTTCCTAATTAAATGTTTAGTGTGTCTGTTGAAGTTCTTCGGAATTTATTATTATTTCTTATAATTTTCCATGGCAAATAGTAAAACCAAACTAAATTTTTATTTCTTTAAAGTGTTTAGGACCTTAAGGGTCACGACAAAAAATGTTTATTATTATTATTAAAAACATACTACAAGACTATATAATCTCCACAACTCTACAAGCTATCTGAATGGGTATATTGCGAGGGATGTTAAATCACCCGGTACCAGTCCGAAAAAAGAGATCTCATTACAGGTAGCTTTGTTTTTTTGTAATGTAAATATTTTATTATGATCCTGAAATATCTATGGATAGAATATATGCTCACAGTATCCATTAAACAGATTTTTCCTCTCACTTATCGATCCTATCAGACCGGAATGTACAGTTCGACTCCACGACAATATTCTCTCTGTTACACTTAAAAACGTCTGCTTTTGAAATATGTTTACTGCATATATATTTTACACGTATCAGGCAGTTCCCAACGTAATACATGTAAAATATATGCACAGTATACACTCGCTTTCCTATATTAATCAGCCACGGAGGATCGATCGTAAAGCGAAATCCAATTTATATTAATCGGGATTATTTCCCAATCAGAAATCAGTTTCAAGAGCATCTGCGCATTTCCATTTCGCAATGCTAAAAAATGACTATGTTAACAAATGGACGTTGAGAACGTATATAATGCATAATATATTTTACGAGCAGAAAAACTCGTTGAAATTTAAAATTTTAAAAGCACGCGCAAAATCACCTCCTTTCGTATGTAAAATCCATAGCGAACCGAACTCATCATAAAGTTGGGGTCAACTTTAATGCTATCTGCTCGCTGTTAACAATTTTAAACGAATCGTGCCATTTTCATTTCCGTTCTATTTATTTTACGGTTTAATTTATCCTGAGGATTTATCATGATTGCCGCGCATTTGAGGATAAGACAGACCGGTGAAAAGTAGCATCATTATTTTCCTTATTATATTCTTTTTAACCAAAACCTTGCCACAATGCAATATGAAGCTCTGTTCTAAGATTGTTTGCTCCCCAAGTTGGGATAGAAGTAATCAAAATACCCACACATTTGACCTCAATATGCGTTGCCTCTGTTGAATTAGGACTGGAGAATTCTTATCATTGCAGGTAGCTCTTTTAATAATTGGAACATGTAATAATAAAAAATGTCAAATCAATAAAAAAGCAACATTTTTTATTCATTATATATAAATTGTATTTTGTATCAATTTTTGTGCATTAATTTTATTTGCTTATTAAATTTTAATTAAATTGCTTAAAATTAAGCTTGTTTATCATTAAATCGAATGTAATAATGAACTTACATACACTGTTTTCGTATGGAGAAATTAACTATAAAATGTTGTAAATTGAACCGTTGTAAAGTGATTTACCCATTCCTTTACTCAAATTCAGCCCACAACGATAACAACGTGGAAATGTATCCTGATACTAATGCTACTCGCTAACATGAATGTATGACGTGTTGCATGCCACGGAGGATGACATAAACTGGCATTGGTTCCGCAAAGTGCTAGATGTTTGAAACAGTTATCATCATAGATTAAGTATGTATTACGTCCTCATGGGAGAGATTGATTTTATACCATAGAGTGAACGAGCAGAAGAATTTTAAGGCATGAATTTACATTTGTAATACGGAATTGAACTGGCTGTACTCGGTCATTGGAATATTTCACTAAGATCGAACCCATTAATCAATGATGGATTTTATTTTGTCAAATCGCCTCCCTATTATTGTATTTCGTGTCTCAACTATCTAACTGTACCACCTCTTCGTTTACATGTGGATTTCTTACGCTAATGTTTCTGAAATATCTAGTCATGGTGTCCTGTCACCATTGATGCTTTGAAAGATATCTTACATTATGAACTACAGAAAGGAGCATTCGATAAAGATCGATGCATTGACTCACATAAAAGACGATTTCTTGCGAAGTATTAAGGCAATATATTGATTATGAGCCAATTTTTACTTGTATTATAAAGTACATGAAGATTTGTTAGATAATCTGTCTATCTAAACGTGACGTTTCTATCTAAATGTAACATCTTCAAACTAGGTCTGAGTGCGTTCGAAGAATTTAAAAGAAGAAAAACTAGGCACCCCCGTAGTCTCCGTCCAGTAATTGACCCAGAGCCAAAGGAGAGCCTAAACGAACATATGATCAAATGTAATTAAGCATGTATTTTTTTTAAACGAACGGCAAATTTGTAATAAAGAGCTGCTTGATAACGGTAAAGTTTCCAATGGAGACAATTTTATTTATTGCAGATTGATTTTATAATCTCTTAGAAGAATTCTTTGAAGAATACCGAAATTTAGATTTATATATCCGATCATCTCATAAAATTAAAACAAACACAATGCGTGAAAATATTTTTTTGGAGCGAGATCACCTTTTTTCCATTTTGCATTTCAAAAGATATTAACTTTTTAATCGGGAATAATTTCAGTCAGAACGATGAAAAAAATCGCTTTATTAGTACAAATTTGAAGCATACAAAGACTTTTTTTTAAATAATCGGTCTCCTACGAATTTATTTCTTACTTATCCTCATACTTTCTAATGAAACTTTGAGTAACAAGTCAACTTAGGTAATAATTAAATACGTACGTGATTATCAACCCAGTTTTATCTTACACTGTCCTACTGAAAGAAGATCTAATTTGCGGAAGTTAGTGCGAACCAGTATTTTTGTTTTTATATCCTCTGAGATAGGATGTCTTCAGCGTACATTCGTCATCGAATTATATATATTTAACATGCTAAATAGATAGTGTAATATTGAATATAGTAAGTTTCGTAAAACATCGCTAAATCAATAATAACAAGATTTATTTAAAGCGACGGAAAGATAGGTTATGATGGATTTGGTAAAGGAATTTCCACACCTGGAGAGGATGACTGGCAGAGACTTGAATTGCATGACCCCGTTTCTCACGTGAGGTACATCAGTCACGTAGAACTAGAATTCTGAACGGAAAATAGTTTGAAATCGATTCAACAGCTCTTCTTCTCCTTACGAATCAACCGCATCAAATGGCAGTGTCCTATAATTTTGCTCCATTTTTATCACTTATTGTAGTCAACATAATATTCACTGTCGGTCTGACAGGAGCGGTAGATTGGTTTTCGCGAGTACGCCCTCTACCGTAACAGTTTGAAATTTACATTAATTTAGGACTTTTTCCGTTGATATAATAGCTACCATGCCCTCCACCTAGATTGTAAAATGTGACGTGTAGCTGCCTAAAACTTGCTAACACATATTTTATTCCATAATTATTAAAACAATGCGAATTATTTTTTTCAGGAATAATGGGATCTCTTACGTTCGTGAGAGTAGCTCGGAGCTTTTAAAACATTTTCCTCGTGTTTTTACAATTTTCGATGAACTTACCTCATTTTATACAGATTGTAAATAATAAAATATCGACAATTAAAAAATTAATTTGATGTTCACAAGGATACAGAAAAATATACGCAAACCGGAGACACGTAAATTATCAAAAACGATTGAAAATATTCTTCTCCTAAAAAAATCCGTTGTTAAGTATCATTTTTGTTATTTTAACGCTTCTTTCATCAAAATTGTGGGTTAGTATTTACTAAAACAAAATAATGATTGGATCATGAATACTCTGAATCAAAATATTACTAAATGTAAAACGTGGCATATTATTTGAAAAGTGAGTCACACCACAGAAATATTTTGGAAATATTTGAGGAGTTGGCAGACCAATACATATTTTCAAATGTTTTTTATTTAGCGTTAAAACTCGATTTGGTAATTTAATGTTTTGATGGATAGTTTTTTTTCAGAAATCAGCAGGAATTAAGCTATTTCATAGGCATTAACCAGTGGTTCCTACACCTATGAACCAAATTTTATTAACAATTTTCATCAAATTATATTAATGCGAGTCCCTTGAACAAACAGAAAAAGCACTGATGGTTGACTTTAATCGGGAGATATGTCGTGTCGTTCGCCTTGATCATTGAAAGTGAGAAATTGGCAGCCACAAAAAGACTACCCCAGTGAAAGATACGAGAATACAACGATGATTTAGCTAAATCTCAAGCAATTTTAAAGCAAAATTTAAAGTGAGGAGTTAAACAAATGTAATATCATACATGAAAACAAAATGGTTAATTTAAAGGCATCCAAACAGTAGACACTGGTTTACTTCCTGGTTATTTTCACGCGTACGATAGTCTTATATGCCGGAGTCTTATACATACGTGAATCGGGGATTTAGCTACGATGAAAAAACTTAGTATAGTTTAAAGCTAACTAAATTTCAATTTAAGTAATACATTTAATTAACCATCTCATTATCATGTACTTATCAATGATTTCTATGACCATAGGTTTCAATTTTATGAACAACCTAAATGAAACAAAATAAATACATAAATACGGTCCTTTTTTATTTCATAAATTCTATTATTATTTTTTCTTCTATTATTTATATAATTCAATGTATAATGCTATTCAACTATTTGGCATAAAAGGTATAACGAAAGGTATAAGGTGACTTTTCGGAAGGTGTGGTCATTTAAAGTCATTAGTTAGTCGTGCCTATGTGCGTTTGGACGAGTTATTATGTCACGCAATCATGTTTTCGCAAAATACTTTACTCAAGTTTCTCTCCATTATAACATTAACTGAAATTTTCATCCACACTTTTCCTAGTTCATATCCAATTTCAATGATGAAAATATATTAAAAATAGGTATCACATCAATAATTGGATTTGGATTGAATTATTACCTATTTTTCTCTCCTTTCATGTAATTAGCTGAAGCATCTCCTTTTTGCATTAAGGGTGGTGGTATCAATATTAGCAACATAATAGGCACACTGTACTTCACTCGTGACTTATCTCTGTCCAATCACAACAAATACTTCAGTTGTCGATGACTCTTCTAATTCTTCGACGTTTGAATACTTTAGCAAAAAAAGAGCTGATCTTAGTACTAACATGAGGGAAATCAGAATTGTATTGAGCACTTTAACGAAATTGATAGTAAGGTGAAGAAAATTGTTGCTTCAAATGATTCATTTGATTGAAAACAGTTTGCACAGTTGTATGCGTTGCAGTAGGCGAAACTACGGGTCACAAAAGTACTCTTCTTCATCACCGTAGGCTGCTTAGGCCTATTTCACAAGATATAGAAAGGAAAAAAGTATCGTGGATCATATCAAACCTTTCGATATATTTATATACTTCAGCTTACCACAGCAGCAAAGCCTTGTAACCAGCTAGCGTGTGGTCACACTGATGCCAGTAACGAAGCTTAACACTTAGTGCGCCATGGACGTAATATTAATCTTGGACGTCCTGTTAATCTTTCTGGAGATTGCCGTGGACGTAATATTACGTCTTTCTATTTAATTGGCTTTGTATGCGTGAAGCCGTAATATTTCGCCCGTGGTACTTCTCCAGTTTACTGCTTAGTGGTTCTGTTTTTTTCAAAAATCGACTGCTCGATGGAAGAAGAGTTCACTTTCTGTCTTGAGGACGAAAAGTCCTCTGTAGCTACCGTCATCCTTATCTTAGGCCACTTTGTGTGAAAATTCTTTGGGCTAATGATCCGTTCGTTGAGGGTGCAGTGACCCTTTTTGTCACCCAGGATTTATAATGCTTTGCTTGGAACAATGCATTTTTTATTATTCCCATTCTTTAAATAGTTCAAATCGAGCGTAGTAAAAAAAATTATATTGCATGTTATGGCGGTACATCATATGTTGCAACTTTTTTATTTTTCAAAAACAGTGGGTTTTCATTTTTAAATTATATATCTAAAAAAGAGCAATAAATGTTTTTCAACTCATTCATAAAAAAGAGCAAAGTCCATTTTTATTGAAATACACATTGACATAAATCTATTTTTGATGCTTATGTTTTAAAAAATGTACGAATTAAGTAAAAATGGCTGGATTTTTCAGTAGGTCTTTGAAATTAGCTGCCAGCGCTCAATGTGTTGAGCTCCAACCAATTAACCCAGTTTATTTGGCAAATTAGGAGGTCGTAAAGGCCAAAGGTATGAGAATAGAGTTGTCTCACGAGCGCTTTGGGTGATTACGCAAGGAAGTAAATTAATTGCTTTAAATGAATTATCATGTGGGATGAAACGTTTCATGGTGCAAAATGTGGACCTTACGGCCAAAATATGAGGACGATTTCCATACGTTACAGATATGTATATGAACAAGATGAAGAGATGACGATTTTCGAAGAGCCAAGCACGGTAAATTTTAACATTTTCATGGTACCTTTACTTCGATTAAATAATATGAAATTTTGACTATTATCTCCATCAATAACGTTACTTTTAGCAAGAAAATTAGCAGCTAAAAATAAGAGGTCTTTCAATTTTTTAGTATAAACATCAACCTTTATCCCTCGTGAAGGTACTGTTCATGAGCATAGATATTATAATTTTGGACGTGATCAAAAATAGGCATCAGGTGTAGTTGGACCATGTGATGAGAGGATGCTGAGTTCTGAGAAAGACGAAAAGATGCTGATTGAGAGAGATTTGGGAAAGGGGTCCATAAATAATATAATCTCGAGTTTTCCGCTCGGTGGGAAATATTCATGGTTTCACGTTTTGAAGTGCGTGAAGTCTATCTTTATCACTATTCAACGAGAGTTAACGTGACGGACCTTAGAGAATTGAATATTATGGAATTTCTCACCCAGCTGAAATCCCGAGAAAACTTGCCCAATTCGTATGGTATATAGAGTATCTCAAGGAGACGACCAACAGCTGAGGTCATTTTCACCATGAGGGAGGAAAGGATGGAGAAAAACCCAGCTTTGACATTAGCCTGCTCTTAACGAAAGGCGGATAGGGGACCACGGCTTAACGTCCCATCCGACGGACGGAGTGTTGCGCTTGAAATGTCCTCCACACAACACTAAAGCAGGGATCGGGTAGTCTTTGAAAAATTTCTATTGAGATTTGAACCCGAGTCCACTGGTGGTTAGTTGATACTCTTGCCACCACACCAACCCGATCCTTACTTGCCCAATTGGTTAGCTGAGAATTCACGAGTTGATCTTACAGCATAATTCATGGATTACGCAAAGGTAGTAAGAAGCAGTGGCGCAGCGAGCGGGGGTTTTTGGGGATAAACCCCCTTTCCCCCCCCCCCAGAGCTCAGAGAAAGTTTTAATTTTGATCCATTTCACTTAATTGGACTAATATTACGTACAGAATAGTCTAAATATTTATTAAAAAATATCCCTCAGAAGGCCGTAAAACTCATCATTTTGAACCATTTATCTGAATACTTTTCTGAGGGAGGGCCCCTGGACCTCCCGCTTACCCTTGCGGGTATTCCATACCCCCACACACCCCGGTATTAGCTGCATCTAAACCCCCCTCCAGCCTTAATTCCTAGCTGCGCCCCTGGTATGAAGAGCTATCATTGTGTTATTTATTTTATAATTTATGAAAGAAGTAAAATCGGAGAGGATAGAGCAGACAGTAAAAACTTTTGTTACCGAATGATAAGATACAAACCATGATTAGCATACAGCCGCAACCAATATGAAAAACATACTAATGAGGCGTAGGCAAATCTTTCGATAACTTAAGATACACCAGCTGATCACGGTATCAAAGACTTGTAACCAGCCAACGTGTGTTCACAATAATGTCAGTAGTAAAGCTTAAGTTTCAACCAATTAACCCAATTTAGTTGGCAAATTAGGAGGTCGTAAAGGCGACTGGTATGAGAATAAAGTTGTCACACGAGCGCTTTGGGTGATTATGACATCGCTGCAGAATTTCCTGCGCATGCGTGGCGTGACCGCAGCAGTCAGTCACGAATGGAAAGGAAACCTTTATGTGTACGCGTTCCTGTTACTCTCTTTCGACGATATGGAGCTATCCAACCACGCCCTCTCCGGGAAAAAAATGAAAATTATTATAAATACTACCGCCGGCTCTCCATGCCACGCCCTGTAAACGGGCGACAACTCGGAGTTATTTTTTTTATCGGAGGATTGAATGCGAGTCGGATGGCGGAGGTGGTGCCGGAAACCCATAAGGCAAGGCGCCATGCGACTGTCTCTTGTTTTTAGTCGTCCACCATCTTGTCTCCGCGCATCCTCGTGAGCGCGTATGCGTTATTCGTAGCGTGATGATGAGGTCACGCCCATTGTTGTGGAGGGGTCACAGCGACCAGGAGTCCCGTGGGATTTTGAAACTGCAGCCTTGGGATGTTGAGGTTATTGTCTCTTTTATCTCACCAAGTCGCATACCATCCCTCACGTGTCGCCAGCTGTATCTGTAAAATTGTCTCGGGATCAAAAACAAACAAGAATTGAGTCAACATGAGTTGAGTCTAATGCGGAAAGCACAAGAATTAGCACGTAATCTGCAAATTGCTCGGAAAAGAGGGATGAGGATTCGCATCTGCGGAGAATGTCTCCCGCAACAGGTGAAATTCTACCGTTGGGAGGTTTAATTTGATGCATGGCTTGAATAAATGGAAGAAAAAAACCGAAGGAACTCATCAAATGTGTCCTTCATTTCAATGTCCGGTCCGTAATTCCCTCTCAATATTAGCTGCAACCTTCAATATATGCCCTTTCCCTTCGATGTATCTGTCAAATTTACTCTCTTTTAGTTCTTATGGCTTTTTGATGGAGAAGAAATGATGAAATATTTATTTAATAGACAATGACGGCTGGTACAGAAAAATTCATCTTAATGTATTCATACTACTTTTCAATCAAAAAGCAGACAAACTGATATGCATTCTATTGAAAGTTTAATACAGCATGAGAGAACCTATTAATTTTTTACTAAGGCCGCCAATGGGAGGGTGTATAACTCGCTTAGCAATTATGAGAAACAATTAGAGGGGATCACAAAATTTAGAGGAGATTTGAGTGCATCGCATGTTGAGAAATGTTCTTTTAATCCATACCTCTTTATTCATTTACAGGCATCCATTAATCTATCGGAAGGTTATGGTGATAAATGAATGTTAGCGGTAAATTAATGTTTACAAACCAGGTCTCCGCTTATGCAAGTAAAAATATTTTTGCACCAAGAAAGCTGTACGAATGTGCCGGGACAGTAAGGTTTATAAGATAATTTTGGGCTGGATTCACGAACGTTATTTGGTGGAACGTTATTTTATCAGCATCCCCATTAGACTTAAGTCAATTACGATTGGGTAAATTCCAAAAATGGGCGACCATGGGTAAATTCAACAAAACGCAAGATGGAGGTCTCTCACGCTGACATAATTGTACAAATATTCCAGACTAACTTAATTTTGCTGTGACAAAATATTCATTTCAATTCCAGTATACCCCTGAATAGTCCACTCTTTTATCATCGTTTTATGAAGTGCGTTTGAAGAGAGGATTGTATATTTTTCATGAGAACATGATTTAGATACATAGAAAATTCTCTATTTTCTTAAAATAATGCATTTCCGAGGATAATGAGCCGAAAATAGCGCAAGTACAATCCAAACTAACGTGATGAAGCTACAAAATAGTTTTGTGACTTGCCAAAGTTTCCAATTTTTGATTTTATCCATGGATTAATATTTGTTTTTTTTTGTCACATCAAAATTTAGTTACATTCTAAAATTTCCGTACGACAACACCAGCATCCCTAAGAGCCAACGAATTTATTCACTAAAATTAAATAAATTCAACAAATTCTAGATGGGTGGTCAATACTTTAATCGCCATTAGATGAAGTTAATCTGGGAGAGAACGAGGTAAAAATTTCATGAGAACAATATCGTCATATTTTCATGTAAGAACCTACTTAATCCATATTTCTTTCTATTCCCTTCCACACCAGGAGTCATGGGGTCTCTAACGCTGGTGTAATCGTAAGAAATTGTAGACTGTAACTACATTTTGTAGTAACGAAAAAATAATATCAATTCCGAGTATACCCTCCAAATATTCCATTCTTTTACTATCGTTTGATGAAGCGTATTTGGAAGAGAAAATAGCAAAATTTTCATGAGAACAACATTTTATCTGTTTCACGGTAGATTGCTACTGCTGTACAAAAAATTGTATATCGTAAAAAAATTTTGTTGTGCAAAAACTTATATCAATTCCAGCATACTTCCTGAATGGTTCATTTTTTTAATCGTCGTTTGACGATGTGAATTTCGAAGAGAGCAATGCATAATTTTCATGAGAATAATATTTTCTTCGTTTCACGGTAGAATCCTCTTAATCTGTTTTTCATTTCTTTCTCTTCCGAACCAGGGGTGGTGGTGCGTTTCATCGGCGAGGCCTACGTGAATGTGCCCCTGGAGGAAGAGGGCCACGAGGGGTTGTCTAAGGGTGCGGCCATGTGGCAGAAACGGTGTCGGAACCTGAGGACGTTCGCATCTCGAGGGAGGAGAAACAAAGTGTACGTAGTGTATGTGTTCAACATCTTCCTAACACTTATCCATCCCCACAACATTCTTCTCATGCTTACTCTTCTTCTTCAAATTTTCGCGGCTGAGTTTCTACACTCTGATAAGTTTGATATCCTGAAATGGATTCATTCATGACTATTAATAGCTAACCAATGCTCTAATACCAGCATTTCAGACGACAAAATCGTAAAATATAAACAAATTTACCAATTGATGTACGTAGGAATTTATTTCAAAATCATCTTCGGCCATCTCAATAAAATAGATTCTATGCATATATAGTGGAACGTTGAGAATCGAACGATATCTTAGAGTAATGATGGAGTAAATTAAAAGAAAAATTAATTTTTCACAAAAATGAATGATGAAAAATCAAAGGTACCTAACCTAAAAGTAATTCACCCCGTCATTCGCTGATTCCATTAATTATAATTATTTCTGACTAAATGTGTTTGTAATTATCTTTTAGTAGTGATAAGTTATTTTCTTAATGATAATTTAGGGTTGAGCATGGAACTGTCCACTACTAGCAGCATTTATTTCAACAATAATCATCTAAAATTTATTTCCTTATAGTACATGTATAAACACAGATGAGTTTATTTCTAGGCTAGCACCAAATATTTCGTGTTACCGACTGAGCTTACTCTCAGCGCAAAAATCGAGTGTTCACGCTGAGCACACATTTTTTTCTCTTTAACAGGCTTTGCTATAGAACGTCAATAAATGCAACGGATGGATTTAAGCCTCCATCGATTTAGAGGATAAAAAATCACACGTTTTTAAAATGAAATCTCTTCCACCCCTGAAAAGGCTTTGATTTGGAGACAAAGAAATATAAAAGAGAACACGAGGTCAAATGGGCCTTTTGTGGTAGGCAGAAAAACATTTTGGTCCCATCCTACACTCACTCGCAATCATATATCAGTCACTCAAGGTTACATCCGTGAGGCAAGTTTCCAAATGCTACGTGTAGATTGAAAAGGTAATTAAGGAAAATTTACATACCTCTGGCACATACTATTACTATTTCAGATATTCAAAGTTGAATAGTTGATTTTATTCATCTACGCAGGTTTAGAATGTAACTAAATTTTGTTGTGACAAAAAAACAAATATTAATCCATGGATAATATAAAAAATTGCAAACTTTGGCAAGTCACAAAACTATTTTGTAGCTTCATCACGTTAGTTTGGATCATATTTGCACTATTTTCGGCTCATTAACATCGGAAATGCATTATTTTCAGAAAAAAGGCAGACCATTTTCTATGTATCTAAATCATGTTCTCATGAAAATTATACAATGCTCTCTTCAAAATGAACTTCATAAAACGATGATAAAAGGGTAGACTATTCAGGGATATATTGGAATTGAAATGAATTTTTTGTCACAGCAAAATTTAGTTAGTCTGGAATATTTGAGGCGTGAGAGACCCCCATCTTGCGTTTTGTTGAATTTACCCAGCGTCGTCCATTTGTCGAATTTACCCTATCGTAATTGACTTAAGTCTCATGGGGATGCTGATAAAATCGTACAAAAATTGCAGACTATAACTAAATTTTGCTGCGACCAAATAAGACATATCAATTCCAGTATACCCTCTGAATAGTAATAAATTGGAAACTTAGGCTAGGCTAGGCTATTCATCTACGCAATATAACTACATTTATACCAAGGGTTTTATCTTCATTTAGCATCAAAAAAGGTAGAACGCTGAACTTAAAGCATTTGTATTAAATTCTGCCTAAGCTCCATAGGGTCGCGTCACATATCGTTCTACTCATTTATTCGACTACAACAATGAATAAAAAAACGCCTCGCGGCAATGCACATATCAAAACGACAATTTTCGTCCGTTTGGTTTATTTTAAGGAAGATAAACCATAAAAACATTTCCTTGAATGAAAAAATTAGAAATATGTTTTACATATAGCATACGAAACTTCAATATTCATATACCCTTCCAAACCTCGGAAATAGAAATCTACCTTTCGGTCATTTTAAAAACCAAGGAATGGGTAAAATTCGATTTCAAAAAGCTCACTGTAATGCGAAGAAGTCGTTCTATCTATTAAAAATGCAATGAAATGCAAAAATCAAATATTTTGCCCTTGACGAGATGAATAAGATGACCGTTTCGCCGTTTCAATAGTTTTTCGCGTGTTCTTCATCACTCTTTCGACCGTAGAAGCTAAATGTTTACGTTTAAACAATGTTTAATGATTTATTGTTGTAGTCGAATAATCAATGAGTAGAACGATATGTAACGCGACCTTATGGAGCTTCGGCAGAATTTCGTACAAATGCTTTAAGTTCAGTGGTCTACCTTTTTTCGCCGATAGTAGTTTACATCAGCAATAGTACTGCCTAAGGCAAATAGTTATCCCATTTAATTCCATAAATAATGAGAATAAATTCTCAAAACTACACAGTTTATACATATCAATAAGAAGATTCAATGAAGTTAATAATTAACTATAAACAGTGGAAATTCACCCGCTTGAGAAAAATATCCTCTTTGCATGTGACCACATATCTCTCGTGTCAATCTGTCCCGCGTCGCTCCCTGATACAGCAATAAGTGAAGTGACGTAACAACATCAATCGCCTATCAGCGCAAGAAGCTTACGAGATTTTATCCATTGCTTCCGTATTTTCGACATTTTTCGGAATTCAAATGAATTATTTACACATTTTATATTCCATTGGCCATGGAACTCCTCCTTTTTTGCCGAAATTCAAGCATAACTAAGAAATGTAAAGACAGTTTTTTTAGTGCTAAAATATTGAAGTTAGATAAATATTTCACCAGTAGTATTTCAAACATAGATTATAAACTAGATATGAATGTAAAAGAAATTTATGAATACCCATGCAACTGTATTGGAAAGTCCTCTGTGATCATGAAATATCGTTTAGAATTATATCTTCAGAACTACAAAAATACATCTTCCAGAATTCTTCGATATTCAAGAGGCAAGAAATTTCTGTCAGTAAAAAAAAAGACTGGTAAAAAGGAGTGGCAGCCAACAAATTGCCTTCTGCGTGAAAGCGAAGGATATCACGAAACCGAATTCGATAATGTTCTCTGGTGAAACTTAGGCTCCATCGGATAAAGGCATATACACAATAATATAATGATAAGGATCCGAATTTTTAAGATAATCTATTTGTTCTTAGAATTGAATAAAAATATTTGAGAAAAATGAACAGGCAGGATAAAAAGATAACCAATACACGCATGGAAAACATAGGATAAAATTTTATTGATTTATATGGTTCTTGCGGGGAGTATGTTTAGACAGTCACTTGATAGGAAAAGATTTCATTTCCTTTTTATTAATGTGTAGAAGTCATCCTACATTATTGGGGGCCTTACCAAATAACATGATAAAATTTTACAAAACTTTTCTCAATCTTATCTTTATGGAAACTAAAATTGAATTTCCTTTCATTATGAATTCAAACGACAGTATTTTTCTCCGTACAGTGATTTAATTTCGAAATCTAGATAACTTCCACCATATATTTCGTATCATTTAAATATAATTTCTTATAATTCACGAAATTCATTAGAACTTGACTGAATTAGAAAAAAAACATGATTTAGCGTAAATTATTTCACAATATATTGACAGAAGCAAATAATATTTGACAAAAGAACCACGAAGACTTCTTTTCGCATTAATACCGTTCATATAAACTATAACTTAAAACAGGGGAGCAGTTAGAACGTTGGGCTATTGAATCAATAGTCTTCGATAAATAGATGTATCTAAATTGAGTCCTTTGATAATGAATACATATACAATCGAAAACATCCGCCTGTTGTATTTTGAAAAGAAATGGATTATCCTTAGAAGTAATCATTCAATAGATAACTAATCTCCTCCTCATCCTCGCGAATGAAATTAAGTAGGGAAGATTTTTTGTACCACGGAACAGTTTTTCAACTTTTTTATATAAATCACTATATAATTACTTAATATTCAGTCTAATAGTGGCAATTTAATCCATCAAGATTACTTCACATAAGTTTTCAGTTTTATAATTGTACCTTTACTATTAATGGATCTAATTAGAACTTCTAAAAGTGTTTGCAATTGTTCCCTGGTACATCATGTGCTTGTGTCCGTTGGTACAAGAGTAGCAATTTTAAATTCCGGCTGATTTTTCAGGTTAATATTATATCTATGCAACTAAAAATATTCACTTTTCAGATTCAAAAACTTCAAAATAGCGCCTTCTTTGTAAATATAACTCAAATGTAAATATCACTCAAATTGACCTATGATACTCTCTAACGCATCTTTCACGTAATAGCTTACTAGGTCGAAGCGTTTGCCGATAGTTCCTAGTGTTCCTAGGTAGAATATGCCCTAGGTACACCACCCTCCCCTGCCTCCTGTTACTACAGTATGAGGCCTATCCTTGCCAATCCTAACAACTGTTTCGGATGAAGTTCGGTGATGTGCGAATTTCTCACTCATATTAATACTTAGATCCGGTAAATTAATGATTACATTGAAATAGATATACGTGCTCCCTAACCACTAAGGTGTAAATTTTAATGCTTGTTTTACGCCGGCTCGAGATCCACCCTCGCACCTCCAAACCAATATTTTCATTTAAGAACTGAGTAATTTGATATTTTATATTCTTATAAATACAAGTATCCTGAAAATTAACAACTTCATTGAAATCTACATTCCTCTTTCCCGTGAAAACGAAAATTTCGACGCTTCTTTTACTTATGAGCGAGGTAATCCTCGCATATACCTACAAATCTTTTGCCCAAACAGCACAAAATATCCATTGGATATGTACGGATATCCAAAAAGTCCACCACTTATCCATATCCATGGGAGATTTCTTGTTCAAATTCATTGGATATCCACGGCTGGATAAGTAATGAATAAGTATTGTGGAAGTCCACTGAATATTCACTGGATAACCGGTTAATGTCCACTTGACATCCATCTACTAGATATTCACTTGATTCTCAATGCATATCCCTCGGATGTCTCATGCATACCCATGATATGTCTAGACGGAAGACATAACTACCATGGATGTTCAATTGATTTCCATTCAGTGTCTCATGTATATCCATGGTATGTCTAAAAAGAGAGCATTTTGAAATCCACAGTATAATCACTGAAAATACGTAATAAATCTAAGGATATTCAATTAATATCACGCATGTATACGATGGATATTCATTGTACGCCTAAAGGGTATCTTCGTGCTGTGTGGGCGGTTACACTGCTGTTTGCGTGAGTACTTTTTTCTAGTACCAACACCGCCAAATGGTTCATTGGTTTGACTGGCACGGGGTGTCTCGTTTCCAGGAAACCGGCCGCAGGGATGAGCAACCACGGGTTCGCTAACGCCGAGACCAAGATCCCGGACATCAAAGTGGACGGGGCGACGCCAGCGCCGCAGGCCAACGGCGGCCACGCGATCAAGTGCGAATCCGCTGACGATCTGACGGACGTAGTGTCTGAGCGGACCGGCGACAAGGGGTCATCGCCCAAGGAACTGAGGACGGAGAAAGGGGGATCGCCGGAACACGTGATACCGGCTGGGAGCGAACACCTTCAGCCACCCGTGAGTAAGAAGAAGCAGAGAAAATGCTGCCGCATTTTAATTCCACATTGGGGATGAGAAAGGAAACTTTCACTCAGGGTGTAAATGAGGGAGCAGGGAAAAGGGAGGGCCACGCTCCTCCACAAAAAATGAGGAAAATGAATAAAATATTAAACACCGTATTCTGACCTACAATTTGAGGGGCGAATCACAGATTATTAGCTAAGTATATTTATTGAAAGGGTTCAAACTAAAACATTTATTAACTGAATTTAAAAAAATAAGAGAAGCTTCATTAAGTTTTTCTTGGATATACACAATTACTTATACCTCTTATTTTTTATGAAAGCGCGACCCGGGTTTCAATGAATTATCATCATCTTCAGGCACTGATTATGATTTGATATTGATTATGATTTGTTATCAAACAAAAAAAATCAGCAAATCATAATTAGCGCCTGAAGATGATGATAATTCATTGAAACTCAGGTCGCGCTCTGATAAAAAAATAAGTGGTATAAGTAATTGTGTATATCCAGGAAAAACTTATTATGGAATACCACAAAATAAACCAAGTGTTAGTGAAGATTTTTGCTTCATTAAATGACTGAAATTAAGTTATGGCCTCTTAAACCACAAGATAGTAAAGTAACGAAATACTCCTAATGAAAAGAATTAGTTTAAAAAAATAACGTAATCCTATTCCAGTCCCTGGAGACGGTGAAAGAGGAGCGAGAGGAGGAACTGGAGCGATCTCTGGACGAAGTGCGGCTGGGGGCGGGGGAAGACGAGGCGGCCGCCCCCGCCCACGGAGACCCCAACGGGGGCGGAGAAGGGGAGGAGGCGGGACCGGAGGCAGCCGTAATGGAGGCTCCCTCGGTTCCACCACCTGAAAAGCCCCCGGACGAAGGCGACCGGCCCCCGGGGGCCCCGTTGGAGGAGACGGTTGCTCCTCTGACGGCGAAAACGAAAGAAGTGAATGGAGAGGTAATTGATATTAATAAAATTACAATTAATTATCATCGAGTTTTTCTTTAACCTCAATTTTTAACAACGATTGGTGTCTTGGAGACACTAATGAACGTTTTTATTATGATTATAATTTATTACTATAATTTTTATGGTTATTATTTAATATTATTAAAGTATACTAGCGATCATGGTAGATTTGTATGAAGTATTTAAGAAGTATTTTAGCAGTCTCTATTAACTTCAGAGACATCGGCCTAATCCCTTGCACTCTATCTAAAGATAAATCCTATTCTCTTCCTTCTTCACCCTCTTTTTTCCAATATTCTACCCTCTAAATCTGCTCAACATCCCCTCCCCGCTAAGTACTCCTTCCATCCATAACTCCGTATCTAATCTAAAAGCTGCCTCTCCTCACCCACCATGTCCAGCAGTCGTTCCTCCTCCTCTCCGTCCACTTCACCTTCTCAATTCTTCTCCACACCCAAATCTTGAATGCCTCCAGTCTTATCACGTCCTCCTCCCAAAGTGTCAACGTTTCCGCACCGTAAAGAGCAACAATCCCGATCAGACTCTTCACTAACCTTTTCTTTAAACTCTTACGTAACGATCCTCTCCTTCCTGTTCATGAACGCCTTCTTTGCTAATGAAATTCTTTCCCAGATATCCCTACCGCTGTGTCGGTTTACGTCTAATGTGATCCCAAACAGTTGAATTGCTCTATCTGCTAAAGTTTGTGACCAGAGGTGCAGCTAATAATTAAGGCTAGGGTGGATTTTAGGCGCAACTAATATTGGTGGATATGGAATACCCGCCAGGGTAAGCGGGAGATGCTGCCATCCCCCAGAAAATCTTAAGATAAATAGTTTAAAATGGTGAGTTTTACGGCCTTCTGAGGGATATTTCATCAATTCTTACACTATTACATAAGTAATATTAATCCAATTACGTAAAAGGGATTAAACTTAAAAATTTCTACGAGCTCTGGGGGCGTAACTCAACTTGATATGTTTTTATTTTAAATAAGCTCAATTTTCTCTTTAAATAAAAAATCATTACCAAGTAAGATAGTAATATACACCAAGGATGAAGTTCGCCATTGAAAAATATTTGGCTTAACAGATCCGGGAATCTCCTAATTGCTGGTCAGGCGTGTTAACCAATCACACCACCCATCCATCTTCTCTGAACAGACTTCAGCATGCGTTTTACCGAGCAAGGTATTAATAAGATAGATTAAAGATGCATTAAGATGGTTTTGTCAATAGAGAGACCTAAAAACTATCACAAGTCGTCTAAAATGGATTTCACTATTGATATGCAGTTTCAAATGAAGTTGTATGCAATTTCAAAGTGTACAAGTTGCTTAATGACATTTCATGGCAATTCCCAGTTCAACTAGCCATTTTGATGCAATGGATTACTTATATGATGACGGGGATAATATATTTTGTATTCTGAATATAATTTCCCATTTCCATTGCGTTTTGCTGCTAGACTTGAATATTTCCTTTGAGTAAATAGTGGTATTATTTCCAATGCATTTAAAATGTGCGGAAATTTTTGTGTGGCTGGATTCCCGGGTATCCGCATTCGGTATGCTGGAATATGTATAGGTGTGTTTGGATTTAAATTTTTTTGGCGTTTGTTTTTTTTTAATTTTTTTGTATTAGCACTTACTAAGGCAGTGAAGTTTTCTCGGGTTTCGCACCGGGTCGGGTCCTCCATTTCTCCTTCCAACGTTTCGATGGACAACTCGTCCATTATCATCAGGGATCCAGGAATACAGTCAATGGATTCCTTGGATTCAGGAATCATGGGATTCCTGAATCCCTGATGACGATGGGCGAGTTGTCCATCAAAACGTTGGAAGGAGAAACGGAGGACCTCACCCGGTGCGAAACCCGAGAAAACTTCACTGCAATTGTTCGTCGGGAAAAAAAAACAAAAATTATAGCACTTACTAAGTATGGTTGCTGTGTTTTTTGTATCTCTGTCAATTGATTTTTCCTGAATTTTTGGGCAAGAAAAGCCCTCGATAATAAATGAATAAAAAATGAGATTAAAGGATTATGATATTAATAGGCGTGGTTCACGAGAAGTCAACTACGAGTGAAGTTGTTTTTTTTCAAAAGACCCGTATTTTTGTTCGCAGAAGGAGGCTTCGAAGGTGAGCGACAGTAAGGGGGAGAAGGGGAAGAAGGGGAAGGAGCAAGGGAGCAGGAAGGAGGAGAGGAGAAAGGCCGCACCCACGGCGGCCTCCGAGTCTTCCGGCAAGAAGTCGTCCGGCGCCCCGCGGCGCCCCCACGCGATGGCGGCGGACCAATCGGGTGGCGCCAAGCGGCGGATGGCGGCCAAGATACGCTCGCACGAAAAGTACTTCGACTACAAGTACTACGTGTTCGGCCACAAGTACAGTAGTAAGCAGCCGAATGGATTGGGAGTGTGCTTGCTTCATAATAAAAAAATGATAATGAACAACCTGCTTGGCTTCTATCGCCTCTCCATCCACTTCAACCTGCTGCTTCTAACGCATTTAATAAAACTTCAAATTACTCCTTAATCCCCTGTTTTACTTAGCTCATTATGCATTTGTTAACTCACGTACGCCTTCAGGCCGATAACTAGTTCGGAATGGTTCCGGTAGAGCTCACCCGGAACCAATGTACGGGTCCGAAATTTATCACAAAGTTGGGGTACCAGTGCTTTTAATGCAATATATCCACCAGCACACTTCAAATCTAAGATATACGAATCCCCTATTTTACTTGGCTAATAATTTATTTATTAACTTATTAAAGCCTTCAGATCGATGGTTAACTTGGAATGGTTAGGGAAGAGTTTACCCTAAAATAATATGTGGGTCTGAAATGTCTGAAAGTTCATAATACTTCTAAAATCCTTATTTTACTTAGCTCATTATGCATTTATTAACTCACTCAATCCTACAGCCAGATGGTTAGTTTGGAATAATTAGGATAGAGCTTACCCGGAACTAATCTACGGGTCTGAAACCTCACGTAAGGTAGGAGGACTAGCGTCTTCAATACAATCTATACATCGATATACTTCAAATTCAGGATATAAGCGTGCCACCACAAGTGTGCAGTAGTAATCAGTAAAATGGATTAGGAGTCTGCTTGCTTCGTAATAAAAATAATAATGAACAACCTGCTTGGCTTCTATCATCTCTCCATCCACTTTGACCTATTCATTCCATGCTGCTTCAAATTTCATTTAATAAAAGTTCAATTTACTCCTAAATTCCCCATTTCATTTTGACCTTTGTGTATTTATTGCCTCATTCAAGCCTTCAGGCCGATAGATCGTTTGGAATGAATAGGGTAGAGCTCACCCTGAACTAATGTATTGGTCTAAAATTTGCATAATGTTGAGGACTAGTGCCTTTAAGGTAATCTGCGAACACCGGTAAACTTCAAATCCAACATTTACGCGTACCGCCACAAGTAAATTAGTAAACAGTAAAATGGATTGGGAGTTCTGTTTAAAAAATAAATAAAAATAACATCGAACTTGCTTGGCTTCCATCACTTCTCCATCCACTTTGACCAAGTCATACCACGCAACTTTAAATTGCTTCTCACATTTATTCGTTCTTTATCAATTTATTCACTCACTTAGAGCTTCAACCCACAGGTTGGTCTAGATATATGAGATACCCTACCTGAAGGCTGATTCAGAATGATTGGGGTAGAGCTCACCCGGCTTTAATCCAGAGGTCTGAAATTTTACACTTCTTTGGTAGTGGAATGAGCGCCTTTACTGCAATCTAAACGCAAATAAGATTCAAATAATAGTACACCGCATTCGTCCAAAAGTAGGTCTGTAATTTCACAAACTAGCGGCAGGGAGGCAAATACCTTGCCTTTACTCTACAATTATTTTAAACAAACTAAATATTCTCAAAGCTACTAGAATAGCAATAAGCAGTAGAATGGATTAAGTTTACTTGCTTCATAATATAATTAACAATTAATAACCAGCTTGGCTTCCATCACCTCACTATCCAATTTAACTAAATCATACCATAATCCTTCATATTTCTAACGATTCCTTTATTTAACTTAGCTCATCTCCTAGATACTTAACCGGTGCTTAAACCTAAATGCTATGCTAGTTAGGTGAGTTTAGAGCTCAACCGAAATTAAGCCACGCCTGAAATTTCGTAGATTTGTCATCGGAAGGGAAGTTTACTCATTTCTAGAAAGAGTCAATAATTTAAAAAAAACACAGCCAATGGATTGGGAATCTGCTAGCATCATCAATAAATTATCTGCTCCACTAGCCACTTCTCAAACCTAAGTTTCCATAATAACCTATTTATGCGGCCAGTTTACGTTACTTCCAGCTTTGCTTCGCCTAATATCTAGTCATTCACTTAATCGGAGCTTCTAATTGAAGGTAAGTTTGCACAAAAGAGGTTAGCACTCACAAGGACTATGCTACAGGCCTGTAAGTTTCATATTATAAGGGTGAGGCCGCCAGTAATTTTCCTACTGGCGAAAAGCATTTCAACGACAAGTTATAAGTGTTCAGTTGCACTTAGAGTAGCAAGAAGTCGAACGGATTGATAGTCTGGTTGCTTTATAATAAAAACAATAACGAATCAATGAATTGCGGTTCTGCTTGCTTTGTTTGCTTCAAAATAAAAATAATATATTACCTACTCGGCATCTATCGTCTCTCTTTCTTCCACTCTCGCATCTACTTCTTCATATCATGCCGCTTAGATTGGAACTTCTACCTATGAAAATATCATACCCTTTGGATTAAATTGCTGTTTACTTTCCTTTGCTTATTTATAAATTGTTGTTTACTTTCGTTTCATTCAATGGTTCACCTCTTCACTGATTCAACCCAATGGTACATTTTTACCTTAGTTGGATAGGTTAAGGTCGAACTATTTCAAAATTAAGGCAGGGGATTGAAAATTTAACACATTCGTGGAGGGTCTCAGCCTTTTCTCTAGTCATAAAATGCTTCGACAAAAGATACTACGTGTGCGGCCTAAAGTGCCGAAGTAGGCAGTCATATAGATTTGGATTCCGTATGCTACCAATCAATAGCAATCAATGCGAGCAATTTATTTACAGCCAATATTACTGTAAACAAATTGCTCGACTTGCCTTTCCTCTAGCATTTTTCTTCGCATTTATCTATTCACACAATACTGGATCAAAATTAAAATATTCTCACTTACATTCGCTCATGATGTAAACACTTGCTCAATTAGTACACAACAAAATGGCTGATGATCAGAATGGTGATGCTATGGCTCGAAGTGCCACCAGCCTGCAAATTTTAAACGCTCGATTATCGGTGGCTTCATTACTCTAGTACAAAAGAACCATTCATTCAGCCAAAAGTGCAGTAGTAATAAACCGCATGGATTGGGAGCCCGCTCGGTTTAAAATAATGATGAATGAATTAATGACCTGTTTTGCTAGCTATTGTTAATGCTTTTCTTTTCACTTCAACTTAATTGCATCACGCTATTTTAAATTGCTTCCTAGTTTTCATCACTCATTATTATGCTTAAGTTTGTAAATAATAAATTACTTTTAATTGAATTGATGAAAAAATTGGAATGAATAAAATGTAAAATATTTTATTTAACACCAGTAATTATACCACACTTTTCACTTGATGAATGTTTCTGCGTTCCATGGCAACAATAACCTTCAGCTCATGTTTCTTGCGGAGTAATTAAGAATGTTTATGCAATAATTACTACTTAAGAACTTAAGAGCAGTTGCAACGCAGCTGAAATGTCGTCCTCAACAGGAAAAAAACCAACGCGACGGAACCACCAAATGACGTGATTTTGATCTGAAGACTATAACGTTACCAAGGTATTTCAGAACACGTCAAAATAAATAAAGGTTTAAAAAAACCAATTTTTTATTCCGTAACTTCGGTCTATGAAACAAAAATAACCGTTGAAAAAGGAGATGAAACTGACCCAAAGATAGTCCTCAAGGTTACTTATATGTGAATACTAAGCGCTTCATCAAAAGTACCCGTAATTTGAACATATTGATAGATAGATGGAGTTTTCTTGCATAAAATATAAAATACAAAGTAGCTCAGTTTCACTAAACCTGTAAATTAATAATTAATTTACAATTGAAATTCACGGGATTTGAATTTCATAATTTGGCCCTTGGCACCATTGACATACTCCTATGATACTTTAAAGAATTATCCAAATTTTCGGTCGAAAACGACGGGCTATCAGAATGACCCACGATGTTCTTCCGTCACAGTCCATGCAGAAATCCCTCAAGGGACAAAGTTAAGGGGGGAGGGTTTGGAAGGAGGGGGAAGGGTGGGGGACGAGGCGTGTCCTTCGCGGCAGACGTGCGTGCGTGCCGTGCTATTGCGTGACCGTGGGTGAGGCTAGATCCTGCTCACAGATATATCTGCCTACCTTCAACTAAGTTCCCACTCTCCCACCCTGCTAAAAGGACGCTTCACCCTCCGTGCTTTGCCCTGAGTGTGACTCGAATCCACTCCTCGCCATCTCAACATGTTTGATTACGACGCGTGCGAGCGGGTGAAGGTTTTAGATTACTAATCCATGGCCCGTGGTTGTCTATCACACGGAACAATGACTTCTTTACCCTGTACCACTCTTGACGACATATGTTGAGATTCATACTAATTGACGTCGTAATTGGATAAGAATCACCACAAGGAAAACTTTGGCTAGGTCGGAAATCGAACCGAATTTCTTTAATCGAACCTTATTTATACACGAATTTCCATGAGAAAAAAATTTCCCTAAACCTGGAATCGGATCTTTGGCTCTCCGTATTTATAAAATCGGAATCGCAGTAGTTTAACCCATTTCCGTTCAGAAAATTTCTGCTTACGAATGTGAAAATATTTAGGTACGTTGCTCATATGGTTATTTTTAGCAGGGATGGCAAGTAAAACGAAACGAAAATGTTTCGTTCCGACCCGGAGCGAAACGAAAATATGACGCCTGGGTTTAGTTTCGTTCCCGCACGAAATTAAAATCACCAAGGAATTTAGTTCCGACGCGGGACGAAACTTTATTCCCGGGAAAGAAACTAAATTAATCGATGATAAAAAGAAGAACACAATGGTAATTTCCACACTTTTAATATTACAACTCAGCACCGACCATGGTTTCAACACGTAAGTGTCATTATCAAGGTGAAAAATTCAGTACACTCTCGGTATATATACCCAGGCCACAGTTCACCTTGATAATGACACTTACGTGTTGAAACCATGGTCGGTGCTGAGTTTTAATATTAAAAGTGTGGAAATTACCATTGTGTTCTTCTTTTTATCATGGATATTAAGAAATTCCACAAAATCGAGCCGGATACGATTTTATAAATCAATCGAAACTCCGCCGCTCATAGTTAAGTTGCCTTCTGAGAAGTTGAGTGGAGGGCCGACCCATTACGTACGACATACGTGTAGAGAGGTTAAAGCATTGAGCTAAAAAATCGAATGGCCGGTTTGCGTTCACCGTTCTCCTGTTAGGAAACATAATGAAAATACACTTTTGTATGTTCCACAAGAGTTTTTAATACCGACCCAGGTTTCGGAAGTATACACTGTCATTATCAAGGTAATGATAACCAAGATGGTAACCTTGATAATGACAGTGTGTACTGCCGAAACCTGGGTCGGTATAAAAACTCTTGTGAAACATACAAAAGTGTATCTTCATTGTTTCCTGTGAACAAGTTCCACCAAATATCGCCTTCCAACCTTAAGTTCTCCTGTTAGCTGTAAAAATATGAGTGCCCCATGCATCTAATGGCGGTAGGCCGAACTTCTGCTTCATTCAAACACACTTCGTACTCGGTGTGTGGATCGAAACTAAACTGTTCGAAGGTGAAGCACGTGGTCTCTCCGGTGCGAAACATTTTCTGTGTTTCGTTTCGTCCCAGAGTTTTAGTTTAGCTTTGACTCCGATTTCGTTTCGACCTTGAGTTCAGCCCCCCCGGGTTTAAATTTGTGGCAATTCAATCGCATTTAAGGTAATTCAACCGAATTTGTGGTAATTCAACCGCAAAGACGATTGCAGGTGTTCTTCAAAGGCAACATGCTCAGAATTGTAGGATGTAGCCACATGGCTATGATAGGTCGAAATGAGTCCATCAAACCGTATTTATTTCATCGAACCGTATTCCTTTAATATAGGCTGAGACAGAGCGAACTCATAAATTCAAAGTTATCAACTTTTTTAATGGCAGTTTACAAAAATTTCTAATATAGGCTGAAAAATTGCAAATTCACAAATCCAACGATATCAACTTTTTTAATGGCAGTGTATAAAAATTTCACGATTCTAGCGGCACAAATCTTTAATCAATCGAGTAAAATTTATCAGTGGAGGGTCTTATTTTACGTTTCACCAGCACTATATTCCGGCAATAAAATGTGGGCGATTTAAGATATTCTAGTTCCTTGTTGAGCATTGATTTAATGAAACATGAAATGCCCCCCTTCAGAGATATAGGAATGCGGAAATGCATTTTCCAAGTTATTGAAAACATAGTTGGTAGTAAAATTAACGACGAGACGCAAAATGTAAAGGTCAAGATCCTTCACAAAGATATTTCTGCCCGCCTGCAGCTGAGTGCGTTTTCGCTTTTGATTGTTGTAAGCACGCGTCTCTCATCCTATGTGTTTTTCTCTACGTGTGACGCACGGCCGACGACTCGCCCTCTTGCGATTTTTGATTACGCCATTCAGTGGCGCAGTTAGGGGGATAAGAGTTCAGAGAAATTTTGAAGTTAAATCCATTTTACTTAATTGGATTAATATTACTTAAAGAATAGTGTAAGGATTAATAAAACATCCCTCAGAAATCCGTAAATCTCACCATTTTGAACCATTTATCTTAAAATAAATGTCTAGGGGAGAGCTTCCGCACCTCCCTCTTACCTTGGCGGTAATTCCATACCCCTTATACCTCCCAGTATAAAGCCTGAATCATACGATAATTTTATCCGTCATTTCCGAGTGATCACTATAGCGATCACTCGAATGATCACTCGCGAATGATCGTCGCCGGCAATTGTTTTTCGCGATCACTCAAATGATGAGGATTCCCATCACTTTTTATCATCACTCGCCCGGTCGCTTTTTCCGTCGCTAAAACCGTCACTAAAACCCCATATCAGCCAATCAGAACGCATGCCAGTATGGAGCGATTGCAGCGTAACGTTTGACAATCGTGGGAACGACATAGGTGAATATAAACACGCTATATATTTTAGTGATGCAGGTCCTATAACAACGAGCTGTGATATCGGAAATGATGCGAAAGGCGACGGCGATAGGGACCGTATGATTCAGAAAAATGATCACTCGAGCAGTCACTTTTCCCGTCGCGAAAAGCGACCGCTGTAGAGAACACTTTTCGCGACGAAAGAAAATGATCGTGTGATTCAGGCTTTAGATGCGCTTAAACCCCCCACCTCCCCAGCCTTAATTCCCAGCTGGGCTCCTTACGCCCTGTGCAAGCAGGTAAAGGTTTTAGGATTCTCACTTCATGGCTTACGTTTGAGTCTGTCACCTGGAAAAGTACCTACTAATGCTCTCGCCAGACTCATGGTATTTGCTTTTAATTGGATGGACCAATGGGTAATAATTTCTATATTACATTTTATAATATTTCTTGGAGTTTAGGTCAATGTAAAACAAGTTATAGCCAACGTTTCGCCAAGGGCCCCGAGGATGATTTAAAATAAATCGAAACGTTGGCTATAACTTGTTTTACATTGACCTAAACTCAAAGAAATATTATAAAATGTATTAAACAAGGTCAAGAATAGAAGAGGAAAAAAATAATTTCTATAAGAGAAAAAAATTGGCTGGAACGGACATGGAACCTGTAGGTTCGAAGATTTTCGCGGCGTTGATCAGATGATCTCTGCATTCTCGTCGGGTTTTCACCGCGTCCGTTGGGTTTTGGCGACAGCAGTTTCCTTCGACCTGAAGACGCTGACTGCATTGTCAGCGAAACTCTTGTCGCCAAAACCCAACGGACGCGGTGAAAACCCGAAGAGAATGCAGAGATCATCGGACATAGAACCCATTTCTTTATCTATGGTATTGATCCTCAATACTCAATGAGTTATCATAGGGATTTCATTCACACAGCTGACTTTTTTGACCAAGAGATATGGGAATAATTGACCAAGTTACAGGAAAAATAACTAGGAATTGATAAATGGAATAAGGCGATACTTTTGAAAATTCCGGACATTGAACATGGTTAATGAACTAACTTTATATTTTCCACAAGAATTTTACTTTCCCTAATCGATTTCAACGACAAAGGGTCATTCTAAAGGGTGGGGGAGGAGTGACTGATACTTATATTATGACTAGATGACCCGTTGAACTTCGTATCACCTTCGAATATATCTATGTATACACAATTCAATTGCGGTTTGTTCTTTTCGCTAAAACTCGAGAACAGCTTAACCGATTTGGCTAATTCTTGCTAGTAAAATATCCGTGGAAGTCTTCACAATACTGACAGTCGTCAAGAGGGCAGTATGCCGAAAACACTAAAATTTCAGCGATTTTATTAATGCTTTTTCAAACCGTAAATCGCCTAAAAAACGAAAATGAATTGCATAAATAAGAATTTTTATTTATTTTTCTTTCCAATGGTATATTTTTCAACTCTATGTGACCATTATCACTAATGAAAATATGCAAAATAAAAAAGGCCTGCTGGCATTAATAACGAACTTTACATGTATTTCATATGGAAATTGATCAGGGCACATTTCATGGCCTCATGGGTCTTGCTTCATAATATTCTCACCGTTTAAACCTTTCCTGGACTTTTTAAAACCATAATTAGCCAAATCGGTCCAGCAGTTCTCGACTTTTAGTGAGACTAACGGACAGCAATTCATTTTTATCACGTAGAAGATAATTGATAAGCTACTGATACGCGCGAATTTTAAATCCGCAGTTTAGACTACGTTCTCCCTGCTAATATTATTTATCTGGCCGTCTTTCCACCTCAAGCGAAGTTCTCTCCCCACTTCTCTGCTAAAGGGACGCCATACCCTCCATTTGTGTGACTCGCGTCCACTACTCGCCATTCCCTCATGTTTGATTGCGACGCGTGCAAGCAAGCACAGGCTTTACGTTTCAACTTCTTGATATATGGTGAGTACATCACATCTACATACTACCACGCAAGCCGACTCAATAGGATTGCGGTGGGGGTGTTAGGACACCATTTGTACACAAATAAAAAGAAAATGTTCTAACGGAATAACGTGTAAAATTCGTTAAAATACTCGTTGTCCGGGAGAAAAACGAATTCACATTCCTATCCGTTCGGCAAAATATCTCTCTTAACTTATCGTTTCTATCGGACTTGGAAATGTTGTGGGTTTCTAATAATAATATGTTCTCCTTGTCGCTCTTAAAGATATCTATTCTCAGTTGTTCAAACAATCTAAGCCTTGCGCGCTGCTTCCGAGTCTCTTGCGTCTACGAGACTATTGCGTATAACATCTGTATAACGCTTACTGTACACCCATAGCAGTTTTTGATGAATCGTACAGCTTTATTTGGTATTTTATACCATTTGAACACTTTGGAAGAACTTTAACTCTGCGAACCGTGGTGATTGTAGTCCGTGGCGGCGGGGTAAATCCCTTGCCTGTCAAAACGATAGGTCGCAGGTTCGAGTCCCACCAGGGTAAGTTGCCCCCATCCTCGGCATGAGTGTTTCTGTTCGTTATACGCATTCATTTGTTAAATTTCCCCGTTGTAAAGACTTTAAATGCGCTGTTGTCGGGGCGATGAAAATATAAAAAAGAAAAAAATACTGCCGTCGGCATTGAGTAAGTATTGAATAAATTTTTGATGTATCGATATTTACCCAAATTATCGATGGCTAAGTTCGTATCTCAAAATTTGACCGGTCTGAGTTAATATAGCTAATACTGTTAATAAAAAATAAAATTCAAGAAAAACACTCTTTGCTTGCAAATGTATGCTTTTTCAGTTTTATGTATTTTTGGTTTTTAATTTCAATTAAAGTTATATGCAATCAAAAACAATGACTTTTTTGCTCTCCTGGAAAGTTGCTATTTTTGAAATACGTGTTGTTACAACTTAGCCATCGTTATACTTTTTATGCTGTAATGAGCAGTTGGCCTCTCTCTCTAGAAGTAACTCTCTTCAGCGCTCGCGGTGGATAGATGGCTCGGCTGAGATGGGTGATTTCTGCAAACTTATACAGATTGTACTTAGTTTTTGGTAATGTTTCCTATGGGATCATTAGTTATCATCGTTGTTTCCTGTAATAATTCTGATTTTGAATATTTCTACTTCTAATAGATACTGATTGAAAATAACACGTACATTTGTGGCAATTGTTTCTTGAGTGCTGATTTCTTGTTTGTGGAGTCTTTCCCTTAACCAGCTTATGACAGACGATTGGAGTTCCCTGTGTCTGGGGCTTACGACGACGAAGATTTTACGACGTAATGCCACAGTTCTGGTACAAAAGGCTAAAGAGTAGTTAGGTGCGTTAAAGATCCTTCTACCCGCGCTCGGGTTGCTTGCCTGAAGATCAAATTGCCGACTTGAAGATCTTATTTTTCCGCTCAGCCCCACCTTCCGATGAGACCTGAGGACGTAGTTATGGTCTAAATGTACCATAGGCACAAAACATGTATACGTCACATATCTCACATTTCTTCAATTGAGGCAATATTGTACGAGGAAAATTTTATTTAGCCACCAAATTGAATAAAGCATACTTATATTACGAAAGCAATCAAAAGATAATTATCTAAATGACACAATTTTTCCGTCCTTATTCCTTGTGTTAACGTCTATGCCTTTACCCTTACAGTCAACGATGCTAAAACTCTCGCAGTACGTATTTATAACGGGAAGTTTCATTAAAGCGAAAACATTCTGTTGATTAGTTCCTTTCCCCTGGGAAAGTGAAATGACTCCCTAGGGATTAAATCGAGGCACTCAGTTGAAAAGGGGACAGTGCTGATGTCACTCACCTCGAATGAAGAGTAAAGCCATAATTAGAGGCAGCAGGAGGGGGTAATTACAGGGATGGTAAAAATAGAATAAAAAAACCACACAGCCTGTGGAAAGAGGGCATAAAAATATTGACATTGACACTGGAATCAAGGTCTCATTGGTAACATTCTTGAGTGAAAAATAAATGATGGTATGGTATTTAGAGGTGACCGACAGCTACGATCATTTGCGCCATGAGGGTAGGGTATGGAAGGAAGGGTGGAGAGAAACCCGGCGTTTGCATTAGCCTGCTCTAAACGAAAAGCGGCAAGGGGACCACGGCTAAACGTCACATCCGTCGGACGGAGTGTTGCACTTGAAATGTCCTCCACATAACTTTCAAACAGGGATCGGACAGTCTCTGAAAATTCTCTGCTACCGCCGGGATTTGAAACCGAGCCCACTGGATGGGAAGCCGACACTTTAGAAACATATAGAATGAGCTACGTGTAACAAGAATTACACCGACTGGACAAAATATAAAGAGAGATTATTCTAAGTAAGGTAAATGTCAAAAATATCAATTTGTATGCATCAATACTTGTGGGGAGGATACACAAAGGGCAGTGGTGGATTTAGGATAGGGAAAATAGGGGTAGGGGGGCTTTGTAGGGTCCTGGGTGGTAACCTCCCGGTAGTAAAGGAGGTTACGAAATTTGACATATTTTCTATGTTTGAGACAACACTTAAAGGTTATCTCATTTCTAATTTTTCAAATAATTAAGTTTTTAAACAAATATTTTCAAGTACATTTTGAGTAATTTGACCTCATGGTAAGTTTCTATAATGTATTACGTTTGCATTTCTCATTATAAAAGATCCAAAGCAGAAATGCTTTCATCAGTTTTAGATCCTCTCCTGTATTTATTCGACAACTGAACAAAATTACCATTATCTACAATGGATAGTTTGAGGCGTGACTTTGTGAATTTGCTTCATGTTGATTCAAAATAAATAATTTTAATATCGACCAGTTTCGTCTCAGCGCGAATTTTTTTTTTTACCTATGTCGCACAACGACGAAACTGGTATGTAAAGTCTACGTGGTTCTTTGATTCTACATTTTATCTAGTGTAAATTGGATAACCAAGGGGGGACTATACCTCCCTTAAGCTCCCATCTGGATCTGCCACTGAATAAGGAGTAGTACTGAAATAAAATAGACCGTATCCAAGCAATAAAGCTAAATATGCAGGATAAAATAAATTGACTAAATTCAGTAAAATTAAAGGCTATCTGACGAGTACCACTTCAAAATGACAATACTTGTAGCTCTCTGAATTATAGTAAGCTACAGGCCTCCCGGCGTTGGTCGGGAAGCATAGTACCCTGATAAGTGGTAAACTTGGAATGCATGGTCACATGGCAGGATTTTTATGTAAAGGAACGTAGCAGGCATAGTGGCGGTCCCCACCACCTATTGCATCCCACGGTTGACTCAAAATTGAAATAAGACGGTGAGCGGTAAATACCGAACAACGGAAAAACGATTTTTGTATACCGCGCACGGGATCAGCTCATACCCCTCTCCATAACATTGATCTATATACGTGTGTCCGTACTTTTGTAGAATAAAAAGGTCGCGTAAGATCTAACACTATCCCGAAGAATCAAATGAACAAAGGTTTCTCGGGCTTCCCACCTGGTAAATTGTATAACCAACTGGTGATTGATCACCCCCTGCCGAACACCGTAGAGGTGGCTCGCAGGGTATTATGTAGATGCACATGTAATTTGCTTCATGTCTCCCGACGTTTCGAAAAGCGACTTGCCTTACATCCTCAGGGTATATTCGGAAGTTGAAAGGCAAATTACCCGGTGGGAAGCACGAGAAATCTTTCTTCAAAAACTTCGTGTTAATTCATACCCCAGCAGAAAGGTTTACACCGAGAGGATTAATAGTCAAGATTAGTATCCCCTGAGCTATTCCCTCACAGCAGGATGCCAAAGCGTAGAAGTTGTATGACGTGACGTAACAAATGGTAATGAAAAAGCGACGCAAAAGACGCGTCGGGCACAACCAGAAGTAGCACTACGGAATTTGGGAGCATGAGATGTGCCTACGTACAAACTTTGATTGCAATCCGTACAGCCGTATGTAAATATAAAGCAGACAGACAAACATACGCCCTTTTTCATACGTAGAGATTTAGCCTTCAGCATGTCAGGACAGGATACAGCGAAAAATTTATTTGCCGATTTGTCCTCGATTTGGTGACATGATTAGTCATTTGTTACGAATATAATTCAACTTGCAGCATTTTTATCAATACTGCGAGGTGAATTATATCCAAACAGGCCGTGTGATGAAGTGCGTGCTATACTATATATCCAAGAACAAGGTCAAGCCTCACAGATCCTTATCACGGCGAGAAAACACTTCAACGCGGCCCTAATGGGCCCCAGTTGAGGGTCCTAACGGCCGCGCCAAAGTGGGTGATAAAACGTGAAACTCACCCAGGGACTCACGGCAATGCCCCCGGAAACAATTACAGGGAAATTTTACGGAGCAATAGTGATTTAGATATGATTGGTTATAACTGAATGCATAAAATATTGCACCAATTTATTTTTTTTAATTCTACTTATAATGTTTTGCGTTGATGGAAATTGAGAATATATGAGTCCTTCTTAATCTGAAGTACAAACTCGGGTGTCCAAGACAACCACTTGCTTAACAAGTAGATTTAAAAACTCGCCGAAGTTTTGAAAATTATAACTATATCATACTCACATGTATTTCTCCTAGCTTCGGGTAAAACCTTCTATCAGAATTTTTCACCTAAAGCGTTAAACGGCTGAAACTTTGGGTCATATTGTCATTAATTCGTTTCAGAATGAATTACCATTGTTTATGAAAAACAATCAAGATACATGGTTAGCTAGCTAAGAACCTTAAAGATAACTACGTGACGTGAAAGATTGAGATAACAGATGACCTCCAACATTACCCTCTTCCAACAAAAATCCAGTATTTATTCTCGTAGCTGCGACCAAAATTATAACCTTGTGAATCAGGGAAAGCGAAGGACAACGATGTAAACTGTGAAATGCTATAAAAAATATTGGCGCAATAAAGCAAAATAAAAGCATTATTAGCTAAATAATTTAGGTAGGAAAAAAACACTGATCTCATAGAATTCATATGATAAAATACATTACATATTATAATCCTTAATGGCCCTAAGAGCACGTTAAATCGCACCTTGCTGGATCAGTCCGGGGCAGTATGACGGTGTGAAAGGGGTACCATTTACATAGCAAATGAGACATCATTTAAGTGCTCGTTTACACTGATAATGGTGCTTCAAACTTTAAAGGTAAAACCACTGAGTTATGCTAGGATTTGGTAATGTTTTTCACATCTGTGCCTGTCAGCCACATTGCGCCTGAATTCAGCTATTTCAATATTGCGCCTTAAGGCCTGGTTACGCGATACATTAACACGTACGGGTTAATGTCTAAATGTATGAACGCGAGAATGAACGGCAAAATGCACCGTGTAACCACACAACTTGTGCGAATGAATGAGCATAAAATAGAACCTGTTTTAATTTGGTTCATGCATTCGTACATGTTCCGTTCCGGTCCACCAAAATCATTCACGCAAACGTATATTAACTTGTACGTGTTAATGTACCGTGTAACCAGGCCTTTACGAAAGGTTGGTTCCCTTCCTCCGAGCGTTGCTCCCTTTTCTCTATCCCCGAACGTCTTTACAAACTTGGCTCTTTCTTACATTTCAGATCACTAATAGCGTCACTTCCAATACATTTCTTACCAATGTGCCGATTCTCTTTCTTCTTATGCATTAGGTTCTCGTTATTATTTACACGTTAGATTCGCGTCATATTTTATGTATTTGCTTGTTATTGGGCCACTTTAAATTGGCAATATTGCTTTACGAGGGTATTTTCAATAAAGTAAATAAAATTAGTGAAAACGAACCAAATTTAACCTATCCGTTTGGCAGGCGTGGACTTTCCCCCACCGCCACTGAGGTCTTCAATTTTCGATTGATTGAGTTTTTATTTCTCCATTTCTCGGTCCTGATCATAATATTCCTTCTCACCCTTTTTTGTTTGCAGGCGCCCGCGAGCACTTGAGCAGCGGCGCGCATCGCTTCCGCTTCTCGTACGTTCTTCCGGGCAAGCTGCCTTCTTCCTTCCACGGCCGATACGGCTACGTCCGATACTTCTGCGAGGCGTCCCTCGAGCGAGCCTGGGCCGCCAGCATCACCAGGAAGTGCATGTTCAGCGTCAGCGCTTCCGTCGACGTCAACCGGGAACCCCGCGCCGAGGTGAGTCCATTTTTATCACCACCCTTTATTATACTTTATTGAAAAATTACTTGGTAAAACATTTTAACCCGGTAACGCCTGAATTAAAAAGTTTCCACGATTTTTGTGGTAATCATGTATATAGATATCAATGAAATTCTGAGTCATTAGGTGCAAAATGTATTCTTTTACCACTAATAGTATACCACCATATGCTACCACCATATGCTACCACCAAAATGTTTTGCATCATAACATCCCAAATACTAGGCTCACATAAAATAACCATACTTTATATGAGATATACATGTTATAGTAATCACAATTACATAAAAAAACTTTGCATTAACAGCACATAAGGCGTACGTACAGAAAATCGAAATGCTTGCTCTAAAACTTCTGTTTTTTTTTTTGGGCTAGTTGATAATTCTCAATTTTCAAACGGCTCTAAAAACTTTAATTACAACTTTAAAATAGCAAAATTTTCGGAAAATGCCATTCAAAATATGCTTATCAATTCAACACCCTCAAAAACCCTAATAAATTACTATAAATGACAAAAAAGTTACGTTTAGCTCTTAACTACCAGCTGGTACCATTTGGCACCGCTAGGCGTTAACGGGTTAAAGCAAGACTCATCCGCGAAGCCATAGAAATAAAGAAGAACAAGAACAAATACAACAGAGATACCGGATTGAGAATCAGTAGTCATCCGCAACATTTCGTCATCTTCCCCCATCCAGTCCTCACTCCTCAAACCACCGCCCACCCCTCCCATCTGAAATAAAAAGGCAGCAAAAACCAAATCCCAGCATCATTCCCATGAGAAAGTGACCAGCAGTCGGTCGCGAAACATCGGGGCAATCTCCACTACGACAAGCGGTATACACTCGTATGTCACTCTTTTTTTATGGACAACTCGTTCATCGAAACGTCGGCCGAGATGGAGTTTGAGAACCTGACCCGGTTCCGAATAACCTTCCACGATTCGATACGCCGGCAAAGCCTGCGATCATTCCACGTTGAGTACGGATGGCGAGAATTCTCGTCATTTTTTTCCCGAACGTTCCGGACGAATGACGAAGGTTCTCATCATTTAGGCGCGCCAACCTAAACAATTTCAAAGGATACAATACGTATTCGTTAGTACGTACGTTAGTACTGATAACAGGTTTTCACAACTTAAAAAATAAAATTTGTGATCTCATTTAATTATCAACATGATTTACGTACTGCATATGATGTCCACGTACTGTCCAAGTCCTACGTCGAGGTCAGGAGGTGGCATTTCTAGTTCGTTAAGCTTTTCTTCAAACTCAGCTGGCCACTCCTGCATTAAAGCATCAATCTCAGGCATTGGCCTTCAAAAAAGATAAAAGAAAAGAGATATACCAAATTGCACTAGCTGAAAATGTCAAGGTTAGTATTTAATTATGCTTTCACTTATCAAAGAAACTCAGGATTCAACAAAATTTTAGAAAGATGGTCATCATCAACCGACCACATGCAAAAAGATGTAGCGGATTCTTATGTCCTCTAAATCCAGAACATCATGTAGAAAGTTTTCATAATTTTATCAGCACAATATGTGCAAGTTTAGCTGTTGAGGCATATTAATTATGCACCGCCTGTCTATTGAATAAATTTTTCAATGGCTCTTAATTACTAGCATTTCCTTCAAAGTGGATATGAATCAATGTTGGCCATACACTAATAGTCCATTAACACGTTGCGTACGGATGGCGAGAATTCTCGTCATTTTTTTCCCGAAATGTTCCGGACGGATGACGAAGATTCTCGTCATTTAGGCGCGTCAACCTTAACAATTTTAAAGCGTACAATACGTATTCGTTAGTACGTTTTCAGTTGTTGTTCATTATTCATAATGAATTGATGCATCATAACGTTTGATTGGATAAAGTTATATTCTAAACATTAGCTTTTAACCATGTTTGAACCAAAGGCATTACGCCCCAATAGGCACATATTTCCCAGAATCGGCATTCCTAGGAATTTAAATACCCCGCTACGCAACGTGTTAAAAAAAGTTGGCGTCTTTATCATGCAAATTCTACCTAAATCACCAATTTAAAAAAATTTCTAACGAGCCCATTGGCATTTTCATTTTTTCTTTGATTTCAGAGTGGGGCCGGGGGCCATCGTAGCACGCACGGATGCCTCTTCTGCTGCCCCCGGGGGACCGTGATGGCGGAGGCGGGCGTCAGGAGGCGTGGGTTCGTGCCCGGGGAGCGAATTCCCTTGAGGGCGCACATCCTCAACGTCAGCGATCGATGTGTCAAGAGGACCAGGGCCCGACTCATGCAGGTCAGGGCTGGCCACAATAACCACCAACAACACGTCCAAAGTTCAGCACACCACTATCTCGGCTATCAAAACTTTCCCATGCACTTGAATCTAATTATGGGATGAAGGCTGAAAATGGACTTAAACGATCGACAAAAATAGTGTGCAATAGAAAACATCTTACGCATGGGCTTACACATGTTTTTTTCCCACTAACAGAAATCTTTTTTACACAAAATTTTCACACGTACTCGTTTATCTTTTTTGACATTTCACTAATAGTGTATATTGTATATCTTTTGTATTGTAAAGGTTTATATACAATTTTTTAATATGTTTGCATTGACTCTATCGAGGGGTTGAAGAGGGGACTTCTTCGTCTCAACCTCGCCCGAATAAAGGCATATTATTATTATTAAATGCCCCGAAACGAAAGACTTTCTAATGGTAAGCTTATTACAGAAAAAATTGTAGATGGTTATGCTGCAATTTTTCACAATAATTCCTCGCGATCATTGGATTTGATCTATCATTTTTTTAGAAAGTGAATTTTCAAGATAAATGTGTATTTAAAGTTTTTCACTCAATTTTGTTGCTAGTGAGATAAGTAAACCCCCTGCCCGGAACACGTGGTGTCATGCGCCTGAGACTAAGTCTGAGGCGAGCTCTACTCTCACCTGTCCAAACAAACTTTCGCGTTTAATCACTGAGTGAGTAAGATATATAAGATATTTAAAATATTTTCAGACCAAACTAACAAACAAACGATAAGTACACCACCTACCCTGAATATGTGGTATCGCACGCCTGTGGCTAAGTATGAGGAGAACTCTACCCTCACCTATCCAAAATTACCTTCGGATTCCACTTAGAGAGTAAAATATGTAAGATATTTAGAAATATTTTCAGACAAAACTAACTAATTAACTAACGATAAGTATATTTCCTACCCTGAATTTGTTTATCACACACCTGTGACTAAGTCTGATATCACCTCTACCCTAACCTATGCAATCCAACCTTCGGGTGTAATGGCTGAGTGTGTAAGATATGAACGATTTGTAGAAATATTTTCAGACCAGACAAATAATACACATTATAAAAAGCGCAGGTAAAAAACAGCAAATAATAAGAAAACGGTCAAAATTAGCATTATTTGCAAAAATCAAAGAACCATTGTGATCAGGGCCATGATAAAAGTATACCGTTTATTGACTAAAATGCTCGAAACCAAGAGTTTTTAATTAAAAACCACATTTCAGAGCAAAATATTTTATATTGACACATTGAATTTTCCCACGGATTTTTTTTTCTCTAAGAATGAGGCGATTTGTGAATACTATTTGCCGTTACCGAAAGTAATACAATAGAAGAATGTCTTTTATGGTGTTAAATGATCGAAATAAATAGTGTAAAATTGAAAAACATCTTAAAAATGCCCTGAAACAAAAGAGTTTCCAATGGAAGGCGTATTATAGAAAAAAATTGTAGATGGTGACTCAGCAATTTTTCACATTAGTTTTAAAAAGATTTTTAAATGAGAATTCTTTTTCGAAATTATATCTTTTCCATTTTCTTTCATGATACGCTCTCAAATGCCGTAATGATGTCTGGATAAAGACTTCTAGATTTAAATGATTTGAATTCCAATGGAGAAGATCTATAGAAACAATTGCTCATATCTTCCTCGTGAGAAATATGCATCTCATAATTCCTTCTAGTCATCCGCGTAGTTTAGATTTCTATAATGAGGGGGAGTCTTTGATGCAAGTAATTTCTATTATGTCGATTCTCAAATTTTTTACTCTAATATTTTTATACTGCTTGCAAAGAATTTTTATTTTGATTAATTAAAAATAAAACTAACTTTAAATAAAAATCCGTGCAATTAAAATTCAGGATGGTTTACTTTTATAATGAAGTTATCTACCCATCGCGGCAATCTTTCAGCTGCAGATGATGCGAAAGCATCCACAGCATTTTTCGGTAATATATTTTGATTGAACAATTAAATACGAATATTAAAATCTGCAGAGCATATTGAATCAGAACACGATCGCCAGGACTGACACTTTCCGCAGAATGCTTATTTTGCAAGGATTTTAGGGACTATGGAATATCCACCAGTGAAACGGCGGGGTCCCTGTGGACCTCCCCTGTAAAAGGGTGTTTTTAACTTATTCAAACTTCTGATATTTTTATAACACTTGAATGTACAGGTTTCGTGATTTTCTCGGACAAATTATTATCATTTAAGTTAGACGCTCCGACTGGTGCCCACAAAACTCTGCCCATATTTCTAGTCAATTATATACGACTAATTAGTTTCTATAATAAATGTATGAATTATTCTCAATTCCAATATTAAGTTATATATGTGCCCTTGAACGCTTGTGAACATTTTCCTTCCTTCATTGAATATACATCATGAGGCTGTATTCAAAATCTGGGGTCGAAAGATGAAAGAACACTACAGCTTTGTCATTGAATAGGAGATTGAAATTTTTTTCCGCAGTTCTTTTATTTATGATTGTGGAAAAGAACAGCTACTTTTCCTTTCAATACGCCGAACTTCCAACATACGAGAGTACGCGATTCGCGCACTGAATCGGTGGAACTTATAGCATAGGATGACTGGGAAACCATAAGGCGGTCAGAGAAGAGATCAATCCCGCCCCTTTACGCTTCACTTCAAAGAAGTGAAGCCGAACCGGGCATTATAGCCGGAAAGAACAGTCAATGTTCGATGATTACCATATTCAACGTTCCTTTCCGACCATAAATGGTCACGCATCGCCTATCAAAGAAATATCCGAAGTTGAGAGCCATGTGCCAACAATCGCTTCCTGTCTCGCACCCGTCAATCGATAATAATCGAATTTCTTTGCCGTTACTGGTGGTGGTGAATATTGTGAGCCCAAAGATCGCGGGTTCGAATTCCGAATCTGTGATTTTTTTACCTTCCAGGAGATGCCTGGTTGAATTCTTCGAAAAATACGTAATTCGTATTGAATTGAGAAAGATTATACCAACACAGTAAATTCAGCTTATTAAAATAACTTGTCTGTTTCCATTTTAACAACTTGTGTGTTTTAATAAGCTGAATATCAAAGATTTCCACAGCATCACGCCGGACACTGTATCTTTTAAACACAGTAAATGTTATCGTTAGAAATATCTTTAGTCTCTAGAGATAAATGTAAGAAGTGATGTCACATTTCCGCAGTAAAAATGAGAGCATTTTGATGATGAAGAATGATCGCAAGCTTTCCCGGCGTATAGAATTGTGGAAGGACAACTCGTTCATCGAAACGTCGGCCGAGATGGAGTTGGAGAACCTGACCCGGTGGATCTCCCGAGTAACCTTCCACATTTTGATGATATAATGCGGTTATAACTTAAACGCTCTAACTTGCGGAAAATTTCATCTCTAAGCCATCAGCCACAGCCCAAAAATCCACTGCCATCCCGATCACGATAGCAAGCATTCCCAAATTTGAGAAATGAAAATTATCGTGGCAAAAATCTTATGTATAAGTATTCACTAACTATACGTGACGGTAACGATTATAGACAAAAATGTAAAATTGAAATGTTTTCAAGCGCGCAAGATATTTCGTGTTCCAAAGTTTCGCAGAAAAACTATACTTAATGATCGATCAGTACATTAGCACTCTTATAGATCATATAAAAACTATAGTTAGGAGATATCTAAACTTCAGTGATCGTTGGACTCACACAAGGAATTACATTGCAATAGGGCTAATCAATGGGAGCAGTCAAAATTTTGGATCATGGCTCAGAATTCTGAACATATTGCAGCTCAATTCTAGGGAAAGACATATAATAAGTAAACAAAATTAGATGCTTATGCTTTATGATGAAACAAAAACTAATTTAAATAGAGCAAACATTAAAAAATATATATAAAATACTTTTTATAAATCGTTATGTATAAGCTGGGGCAAAGTCGGACGAATTTATGTTAGCTGACTCTTTTCAGCTAAAGCAGTCTTTACACCCCAACCGCTTTTACGGGGCTGAATACTTAACGTCAAAATTTTCAGTGAAAAAGATATCTTTACTTTGCAAATGCGACTTCGTGGAGAACTTTTTAAGCCGCTTGATTTCCTTTTGAGAATTTTATGAAAACAACTTGATGCTCTGGCGTGTGGAAATGATCGATACATTCCAAATACACGTCGTTATCGTATATTGGATATCTGAAACAGTGATCATTCAATTTTTCCATCACAGCGGGACACGGGGCTGAATAGATTGGTTCCACAGGCGATATCCTATTACTATATATCCGCCATCGCAAGAATGATAGAGCCAGATACGATCCTAGTCATCTCATCGCGTTGAAAATATTTTCTACCATTTGCCCTGAAAAATACTGAGCAAAATACATGCCCTAATATATAATGATTCATAATATATAGTATGTACTACCACGAACATGCGATTTGACCGTTACATACCCTCAGACAAATAGTTGAAGATTCCTCATTCATCTTTCAATTACTTTGAGCAATGCGAGATAAAAATGCAAGTATTCGAAGGCTTTCCATGGTTTGGATCGAGAGATTCGTGACATACCATAACTTCCCATCAAATTCAATTGCAATAACCTAAAGATAAACGACATTCCCCGTTGAACTGCAATAAAGTTATGAAAATTCTCTACAGGCATATGGTCTCCAAAATACAAGGGGCAGGCTACGCCAAAGCAGATATTGAAGGCCGTATGAAGCACCTATGCTTCAACCATTGGTAATGAAATACAAATATATCCGTGGACGAAGTATTACTTAATTTTACATTTTTATTCTGTAGTTTTTTTTAATTTTACTTCGACGCTTTGACAAAAACTCAATGTTTTAGAGACCTATCGCAAAAATAAAATAAAAATAATGCTTGTTATTACCACATTCGGGAGTCGGCAATTATACATAGAAAAGTCCATAAAATATTTCCGTGAATTTGAATGAATCGCAGATAGCTTCTGCACTACGAAAATATACTCTCCTAAGAGAGCATACGCTCTTCTCCAGCTAACAAGGAAAATTTTAAAGAAACGGTTTTAGCCTCTAATGAATCTTTCTAGGTAATGCATGCATTATAAGTTTTCTTGGATATTACACTATTACTTATGCATGCATTACCTTTTCCCCTATACATATATTGTTTTAAGTAATATTAGGGATCGAAATACATTCAGGATAAGTATTTATGATACACGCAGGAGAAAAATAATGCAAATAAATAATTATACACTGATAATTAATACGCACTCTTCTAGATTTACCTATCCAGGTAAGTCTGGATAGTGTCTACGATAACACACCTAAAAACGATCTCCCATGTGCACCGGACTAAGCGTACAAGCGTCCGATATATCCACCTCAAGTGGCATTCTCAATTTACCTCTTCATGTTGGAATAAACCTCCGTGAGAACTGCACTTAAGCTCACACGGAAGTCTACCCGAATTATCCCTCAGTAAACGTCAAACAGCTTTTTGCTTCAATATATTTTACAGCTACATTGGTTGGATAATCAACAATTTTCGACGTCGCATCGTCTCAAAAAATAACTTGCGGATTTAATCATACCTACTAATCTACGCTAAAATGGCTTAAAATAGGACTTATCATTGACTGCAAGCAGAGATCATTTGCACAGCAACCGGTCCAGAAATTGGAGTTAAAATTCTCCCAAGAATTCCCCTCGAATCAATGCACAATGACTATGCATTTATACAAGTAAATGTAGAGCACATTCATCAAAATGAAACTTATCCTCTTAATCTTATTTAAATTCATGAAAATTATACAAATTACTTTCATTATTATTTCCTTTATCGGTAAAAAAATCTTTGGGAGATCTGAATAAAAAATATTGATATATTTTTTCTACAGCCGTGTAGCAGTAGATTGGAAGAATAGCCCAATCTCGTACTCTTCAGAAATAGAACACCCATCATTCTTTTATTCGATATAAGCAAGCCTTATTAACGGGAATCGCCTCGTACCACCAATAGTCATGAGAAAACCGCTTGCCTCTTTCAGATAATGAATGAAGAGAGGAAATCTATGGAGTTGAATGTTGAAAGCAAATGGAGCGGTAATATTTGAGGCTCAATAATTTTTAACTTGAGCCTGATTATTTTAGTCCCTTCTAACCGACAATTTGGAGTGAATGCAAGGGATCAAAGGATGTCTGCAACCAATAGCTCAGTTCACGTACAAGCATACAATTCAAAAAGCTCCCTATCTAATCACTATATGGGGAAAAAGTGATTCATACGAAATATTTAACAATTAGGTAAAATTATTGGTAAGAAACGGATTGTTCTCGAGAAAGAAACACGTCGTGCAGGAATCATTTCGATTGAAAAAGAAAAACACGATGAAAGAGAGATGTTGACAAGAAAATGGAATGATGAAGGTTGTGACTGATGGAAGAATGATCGATGAATGAACTGAGATTGGAAAAAAATAAATTTTCGGTTCAGGCAAGGTGAGAAGTCAGGAAGGCTGACAGTAGATTGAAATGTAATACGGAAATGCCCCACATAATCGCTATATTTGAAGGCACCAAGGTGAATCTTTCAAAACTGACAAAAAGTTACTATCAAACTAATGATATCTAAATTTTACATTTTCAGTATTTTTAATTCGATGGTTCTGAAGGATGTCCTAACTGTTAAAGCAAAATTTTATTTCAGACTAAATAAATTTTCGTCTCAAATCTTGCAAACATTATTAAAATACCATAAATCAAAACTTCTTTAGCTTTAAGTACGTCTGAAGTAGCCTTTTCATGGCTGTGCAAAGCTTTAAGAAAATGAATCCTCGTCAAAAATTGCTGGTTTTTCCTAAATAAACAAAAGTATGTGACAAAAATAAGAATAAAATATGCAAGAGACGGCTGTAGTGTCCAAACCACGTCAAGGCTAAACACTTAATTTGGATGATTATTACAAAAATTTGTCTTCCCACAGTGAACCTCAAATCGGGTGTTGATTTTGATGCTGTTCTTGTTGTAATGTGAAAATTAATATTTGTAGGGTTTTGCATTTTTACGTTCAAGGTGATGATGAATGTTTGTTTTGTTATTTATTTACGTTGCCAATATAAAAAGTGATTGTTGTTACGGCCTTGGGATATAGAAGACGAATAAAATAGTTTAAAGACGTAAAGAAGACTTCTTCCGTTTTTTGACAGATTATGAGACTTAGTTGCACTAAGTGTTGATGCAAAGCGAAGTTTTTCTTTTGATGGTGTGAACGGCGAATACGTTTGAGGTTAGAAGAAGTGAACCCCATAATTGTTCTTTGTAAGTTCGGAATCATCAAAAAATGGCGGAAGAAAAGAAGACGTGTATCCCAATACTCGACAGCGATAATTACGATGTATGGGCTGTAAGAATTGAAGCTTTTTTAATGAAGAAAGATTGTTGGGAAGCGGTAAAAGGTTTCCATCCATACATAACATTCGGCAGTGATGGAAACGAGATAGAAATGGAAGACGAAAGCCAACTCCCACCACAAGAGGTTAGGCGCCGTCAGCGACAAAATCAACAGGCCAGAGCCATTATCATACAATACGTAGATGATTCATTTTTGGATGATATCGTGGGACTGGACCTAGCGAAGGATATGTGGGAAGCATTAAGAGACATGTGCACCACTTACGACGTGTTCCAGGAGATAATGTTCCTAAAGGAAATGGTAAATACCGAAAAAACGGAAGACCTTTCCATGATGGATTACATGAGCAAGATCCAGAATTACAACCGTAAAATTACTAAGTGTGGCATTAATCTCCCGGATAGAGCACTGGCTGCGTTCTACCTCATGGGTCTGCCTCGAGAAAAATATGCTGAGTTTATACGAAGTATTTACAGAACAAATGAAGGAGACATAACATCCAAATATGTTAAGTCCCAACTCCTGCTAGAAGAGAAGAGAATGAAAAATGAGGATTACGCGAAGACAGAAGAACACAAGGCTCTCAAGGTAAAGAAGAAGCCAAACATACCTAAAGTAAGCAGTGAAAATAAATCACAAAATGCTCCAAAGAAACCTATTGGGAGGAGATACATTTGTTTCACATGTGGAAAGGAGGGGCATACTGCAAGATGCCATACAGAAGCAAGATGAAGAAGAGAAGAAGTCATCAGCATCAGTAGTATCTAGAGGCTATAAAGTACTCTGCATGCAAAGAAATCCAAACCATGCAAACAACGGCATATGGATACTGGATTCAGCAGCATCGGATCACATGAGCCCTAGGAAAGATTTGTTTGTTGATTTCAAACCCCTCTCTGGAGAAGTAACTGTGGGTGATGGTACATCACTAAAAATAGAAGGTCAAGGATCAGTGACCATCCAGATGTCGAATGAATGTGGTGGATGGAAAATAAAGTTAACTAATGTGTTATATATTCCTTGCCTCCAAGACAATTTGATTTCGGAAGGGAAATTAGAAGAGAAGGGCTTGACCATTGTGAGGAGAGACGGAAAGACTACTGTTAGCGACGAAGAAGCTACTCTGTTCCAGGGGTATCGCGTTGGTTTCCTGTATTACCTCACTACTGAAGGGAGTGCTTCTATTTCACAAATAAGAAAAAAAGCTGAAGAACATGAAGGTATGAAAGCATGTAAAATTGCAGCAACAACATGGCACAACCGTTTGGGACACCTGCACCATGAAGGGGAAAGAATCGTAGTCGAGCAGAAGAAGGCTTCCAGAGTTTCTTTTGCAAAGAGGCACACACACCTTGAACCAATGGACCGGGAGAAGAGGTTGGCTGAAGTAGAAAAGCTGGAGACATCGCTTCAGGAGGCAGAGAAAGAGGCCAGCGATTGGAAAAGGAAAGCAGAAGTTAGTAAGGCAATATCAGCGGCTGACCAGGCAGAAATGGATGCCTTCAAAAGTCGTTTGTCCACAGTAATGGCCAAGGAAGAGCATGGTGACCAGCTAATACTATTCCTAAATGAGTGTTTGAAGAGCAAAGATAGTACTATTAAGGAGAAAGAATTAGAAATGAAGGCAATGGCAGAAGAACATAGGAAAGAAAAGAAAAATTTAACGATGCAGCTGATGAAAGAACAGGCAAAAGTCAATAATTTGGAAGATACACTGGAGAAGAAAAATATAATGGTAGAAAAGTTACAAGAAGCCCTCCATAGCATGAATGTTTCTCAAGGCTCAAATGATAACTCACTGGTAATTGCCGCAATGAGATCCGGAAATTTCAAGTCCTCGGAGTATGCTTTAAGAGCCATGATGCAGGCTGCTGAGGCTGAAAAGCTCAGATTAATGGAATTGATGGCTGTATTGAACAAACGCCTGAAGGAAGAGCAATCACAGAAAGACTACGCCTTGAAACAACTGGAGATGGAAAAACGAAAGCAGGAGAAGACGATGACTTGGGAGGAGCTCGAGGCGAGAGGTGGAGAGCCAGAGGAGGTGACACCCATCCAGGGGCCAGGGGAGGTAATCATCGCCTGTGAAAATGAGCCTGCCTATGAAGGAGTAGCGGAAGGTGGTCTACCACATAGGTCTCAGAGACAGAGAAATCCCAAGACCTGTCCCTGCTGCAGAAGGTCCAGATAGCAACATTCCGGAGGATGCAGAGGAGGCACTGAGTGGACCAGATGCGGAGAAGTGTCATTATATCATATATCAAGAAGTATTATTAAATATGATTATATGTCATACATCAAGAAGTATCATTGTATCAGGGAGATGGTAAAAACAGGGGAGGTTTCATTCCAGTTAGTCAGATCAAAAGATAATGTCGCTGACATGTTGACAAAGCCACTGTCAGGAACTAAGACAAAAGAATTTTGTAAGATGTTAAATCTTAAGGAGTGCTTAGAGATTTATATTTCAAATTATTATTTTGTCAATCCCGAGGGGAGGTGTTAGAATACGTTATTAACAAAATAAGCAGCGCCTGGGTGGAATTCGAATAGGCGTTGCCAACGTATTGTTTATGCATGATGTTTTTTGTGTTCCTTTCCATCATCCTCGAACGAGGGGAGGTGTTGTAATGTGAAAATTAATATTTGTAGGGTTTTGCATTTTTACGTTCAAGGTGATGATGAATGTTTGTTTTGTTATTTATTTACGTTGCCAATATAAAAAGTGATTGTTGTTACGGCCTTGGGATATAGAAGACGAATAAAATAGTTTAAAGACGTAAAGAAGATTTTTTCTTCCGTTTTTTTGACAGTTCTCAGGTTTTAATTGCCACGAAAAGCAATTTTTCCATGTACGTTTTCAGGGTGTGATAAAATAAGCTCGATAACCACCTAATGGCACAACTCACACATTCGATTTGCTATTAATCCTTCCTGTCATTAATCCAATGAGTGGATATATAAGTACCACACACCTGAATTTTTTTTTTGATCGGAAACGACGGATGCAACATAAACATGCTCAAGCAAATAATATAAGTTTTTTTCTATAAAACCATGTAAAGCCGCGTAATAATTAGGAAAAGTAAAAACAACAATACGTTTAATTTTCACCGTACAAATTCATTTATATATCAATTGAGTTTCCCGAGTGATTTAATCGCAGGCTCCAAGGGGTCCAATTACAACTTAACAACTTAACTTAACTGGTTTTTAACTGGAAAGCTTAACAACTTTCTGCATCAACACTTCAGTGGACCTGAGGAAGCCAACTGGAACGTTGGCGAAATATTGTCCTTCAAAATGGATAAACGCGGAAGAATACCCGGAAAAATCACCAGATATCATCATAATCTCCGCGGAAGCCTACTTGGAAACTTTAGGTATTATTTTATGGTTAGCGCTAACCAGAAAAAATAACACCGACTCTTAGGGTAACTATAGACAAAATAACAACAGAAACTGTTGAAATTGTTTTGGTTCAATGTTTTACAATAGGTAAAAGAACGATCGTGACTTACCAATGATGAAGCAGAGTTTTTGTCCTTGGATGTTACTGGCAGTGCTGGTGGACCGCAGTCGACACACTCCGATCTGCAATTACGAGGCTAATTCTTGCGTGAATATTCTATCATTCTTGTTCCGGTGTACCACACGAAACCATGTGTATACATACTTATGGAGTTAGCAAGAATTAGGACATTAAATAAATAAGCTATTTAATAATAGACGGATAAAAATATAACGAACATGTATATTGTAAATATAAGATTATTTTACGTATACTGAAACGAGCCTTCACGTTCTTAACGAACTTCTCATCAACTTGAGTGGTCATTATATATTCAGTTATCTACGCTTTCATCCTACTTTTTTCTAATTGCTGCGTCCATTCTCCTCGAAAGTGCCTCCTAATTTGAGAAATTCCTCAACTGGCTCAAGTTTACGACCATTTACTTTTACAATTAGTCTTAACTTCCTTTCTTTATCCCTTTTTTCCTGAAATAATTAAGTTCCATACGAATCTATGAGAGTTAAAGCACATTTTTTACGTGTAGATGTCCCTGAATTTACTCTAACAAGATTGTGTTCCATTATATAAAATTTATTCTTCAGCAGAATTTTTTTAAAAATTAGCGGTCATCATATCAATAAATATAAATATATTTTCATTAAAAGCGAAATACTATCATAATAAGATAAAGTACATATTCGTGAAATCGCACTTTCAAATAGAGTTCCATATTAATTAGCATGTAGGGGAAATTCATACAAATTTCTCCTTCGCAGACGGAGGTAGGTACCTATTAAAGATTGGCAGTCTTTTTTTTATAAGATACGCGGTGAGAACGTAAATCCCCAAAACTTACAAAAGGCGCGACCCTATTCAGTAAATTGCACCATCTCAAAGCCCAGGAAATGGATTGGATACCTAAGAGGCGTGATTATTATTTTTTATACAAACTGAAACCACCTTAATGGGCACAACAGCTGTTTGAAACATGATTTTTTGTCAGGATTTACAGTCAGGGTAAATAAATTACTCACCCCTCAATGTGAATTTGATCTCTTAGTTCTTTATTTAATGTAATATCAACAACAGTATGGGCCCGATGAAGTTTACCCATGTCTGTCAATGCGAAATTTAAACAGCTTACGTGCTTTGAATACTTCAGTGCGAGAATCTATGCAGCACATTCTTGGAGAGAGCTAAGCCTAGCTAAAATTAATCATCATTAATCAAATTAATCATCATATCAACGAGTGAATACGGATTGAAATAAAAAATAAACTTTGTCATATTCCACATAGTATTTATTAAACTTCCTGAATTCCAATATAATAAACCAGTTCTTTTACCTCTTGATAATGACCTGAAAAGGTCGAAATCGGTGGAGTTTTTAATAAATACTGTGTGGAATATAACTAAGTATTTTTTTTAATCAATCATGCCACCTTTCCACGACATGAACTCATGAACCATTCATTTCAGTACATAAGGATTGAAATCAAAAAATTGCTTTTTTTTCTTTTTTCTTCTTGCCTTAACCTCTATTATATAAAGATCTTAAGTTCTTGGAGTCTAGGCCAAATAATTCAAAAGTGATTTGCCTACGTTTCGTTTTTTTTAAACCATCCTCAGGCTTTAAATGAAAAAATGATTGTACAATAATGATAAATAAATAAAAGGTTACAAGCACTATATTTTTACAATAATATAATAAAAAATAAATAAATAAATACAAATACAATATAATAAATATTAATATATTTTTTCATAATTTTTCTCTTTCACGCATATTTTCTCGTCTGTATGCCAATGATAAAAATGACATATAGCAGTTCCTGACCCCTCCAATTCTCCTTCTCCAACAGTACCTCCTCTTTCCACATTGACGCTAACCCCTCCACTAGAGTCCCTCACGTAAAACCTTAAATAAACGGAAAAATCGATGCCGCCTTGTATTCACACACTCTCCTCCCACCGAAGCCTCCCTCTCAGAATACACCGGCGATGTCTTGGGTCGCTAAACGCCGACAGAAGGTCGGAAAGTCGGCATGAGGAGCGGCTCTTCATGCGGACAGATTTAGACCCCGTGTCGCGTTCTCCATGCCTTGGTTGAAGCGCGTTCAGCATGGATGGCTAGGACAACCGTGAATCAGGGCTTTTCTAGACAAGCTTTGCCGTTCTAAGTCAAATCCACTGGAGGGCACAAGCCTGAGAGAAAAAGTTTAAATTGTACATGACTTGCGCTTCACGGACAACTGCTCATATTTTATTAAATTTGTCCATTACAATTTTGCATGTATTTATGAGTTTGAACAAAGTTATAAAAGTAAATACTTAATATAAACTCATGAAAATGAAATCATAGCTGCAAATTATAAAAATGACTAGCGCATTAAAAATGTGTTTGGTGTTAACTTTCATATTATATAAAATAACTTTGTAAATTTCATGCGACCGAGTGATCTCATCACCTCCAGATGACACCCCGTCCCGTCGAAATCAGTCGTAAGAAATTAAGTATGTGAAAATAACTAAGTTATTTCATTCAATATTAAATCATTTCATCACGTTATGCCTGAAAGTATTGATTGACTTTCAGTCTCCATTTTTTTAATTACCATTCAAGGCATCTATTGATACAAAATTTTTCTACCAAATGAGTATAATGGCAATTCTAAACCTGAAGTGGAAGTATTTTAAACTAACGCAGTAGCAATCCTCTCACGTCAAACATATGCTGTCATCGTATACAAAGCTTGAAGCGTGTATTTATCGTTTTCAATTGAAGTTAAAGAAATTGTGAAAAATAAACGTATTTAAAATACAACAAGTCAATCAGTGCCATTTTGTAGTCATGATTGACTATTAAAATTGATGTAATTAATATTTTGGTTATCTGCCTCCATAGTTCCGTTAATATATTATTTCCAATTATCGCTATTCAATTCCATAGATAAGTTTCCCATTCCATCATTTATATGCTCCGAATTAATTCATAATTAATTAAGAGCTAATATTAAGAATATCAGTAAATATGATATAGTTGCAAATCACCCAAGGTATGTGATGTTTTACGGTATTTCGTCGCTTTCAAGAATAGTGTAAGTTTAAATATGTTCAATACCAATATTTTTTGTCCCCATTTATTATCAACAACTCAAAAAGCTTCATCAATTAACTGACATAAAAAAAGCATTGGAATTTGAATTTATAAGACCAAACTATCAAGAGCATCAATCATATATTGTGTATTGATTCCTTCCAATAAAATTAATATTATTTATTATGTTCTAAAAAATGGAATTTAAATTAAATTAAGCAAAACAAAAAAGGAATATGATTAGTAAATCTATGCGATATTCCCCATAGTATTTTTATTTGTAAAGAGCCAAAGAATAACATCCTTAAGAAACGTATATATGCTGTTAACTCTCTTTCATTGTACTATGCATACAGATGTAATTGTTTTTTTTTCAAATTAAGTTGTTGTGAAAAATGTTTAATTCTCCTCACTAGGAATAAATACAAAGAGATTAAAGAGAGATACATTGAGATTAAATGAAACAAAATTAAAAATGAAATTAGCTTTCTAAATATTTCTGTCATATCCCCATCATATTATTTTAAATGACCTAAGTTTCAAATGTTTTAGGCACTTACATATGGTGTTACTCCCTTTGACTGAATTTGGTGAATTTTTGTAATTTATTCAAATTAATTTGTTGTGGACAATGCTTAATTGTTCTCAGGTGGTGACGTACCACTCGACGAGCGGTGGTCGCAGCAAGGTGGACGAGGTGGTGGTTCGCGAGGCGGCGCGGGGGCAGGTGCCGAGGGGCGAGGCGGACACGTGGGACGAGGAGGCCAAGGGCCACTGCCCCCAGCCACCCGTCTCCATCGAAATCCCGCCCCTCCCCGCCAACTTCAAGTGCTCCGAGTTCTGCAAGATCATCGACGTTGACTACAGGCTCGACGTGAGTACCTATTATATTATAAGTGTATTCTACCGATTAAGGTAGGTTTCCATGGAGTGCTTAAGACGAATTCCGGGAGCCTACCCTTCCATCATGCACTTCCCTATTCAATTCACAATAAGACCTACTCCCTTTCAATCTATCTAAAAATCCTATTCTTTTCCTTCCTCTCCCTCGTTAGCCTAACATTCTTCCCTCTAACACTGTTTTCAACATCCCCTCCCCGCTAAGTACTGGCTCCATCCATACCCTCTGTCTCCTCCGTATCTCATCTAAAAGCTGCCTCTCCTCACCCACCATGTCCAGCACTTTGTCGTTCCTCTTCCTCTCCGTCCACTTCACTTCTCCATTCTTCGCAACACCCACATCTTGAGTAATAAAATAATATTTTGTAGTTTGTAATCAACGTAGAACATTTTTCCAACATTCTACCCTTTAACACTGTTTTCAACATCCCCCCCCCCCCCGCTAAGTACTCGCTCCATCCATACCTTCTGTCTCCTCCGTATCTCATCTAAAAGCTGCCTCTCCTCACCCACCATGTCCAGCACTTTGTCGTTCCTCTTCCTCTCCGTCCACTTCACTTCTCCATTCTTCGCCACACCCACATCTCGAATGCCTCGAGTCTTCTCTCGTCCTCCTGTCTTTGTTAATTTTTTTGGGCCTAAGATTGTAAAACAAAGAATCCATTTCTTGTCTCCGCAGCAAAAGGCGTAACTTTGGTAACGAATAACTTCATTCTCGTCACATGTAACATCTTTTCCCTCCGACATCCATTCCCATTTGTTAGATGGGGATCAGGTTGATATGGTGGCTAGAGTGTTGGCTTCCCATCCCGTGGGCTCGGGTTCAAATCCCGGCTGAGGCCGAGATTTTTCAAAGACCGCCCGATCCTTGGTTGAATGTTGTGTGGAGGATACTTCAATAGCGACACTTTTGTCCACGTTTCTGCACCGTAAAGCGCTGCACTCCAGATCAGACTCAAATTAACTGTGATATAAGCTTTCTCTGCGACTGTATTATACCTTTAGCAAATGCTGAAAGTATTCCTCATGTATTGAGGAAGGAAACAGAATAGTGTAATATGATGTTTGAAGTAGGAAATATTGGTCTCACGTCTAACAAGAAGATGTCATAAAACATGATAGATAGCATTTAATTAAAATAGTTCATGGTAAAGATTAATTAAAATAAAATCTAAATATTATTAAATTTTACGACTGTAATATTGAAGAGAATCCGATAAATTTTAACAAATAACTTTTTCTGCATGATATTGATTAAGAGACAGAATTATAAAAAAATGCCAACTTAAGACACAGAAAGATGGATGTGCTATAAATTGTATATCGATGTTTAGGAAGGAGACAGTACAAACAAATAGGATGCTGACGAAAGGGAAATATTGATCTCACGTCTTAAAAGATGATGTCTTAAGCCTTGATAGATCGTGTTTAATAAAGTTCAGAAAGACAGAGGTGGAAGAGTCAAGATAGTATAATACGTACGCGCGAAGTTTTCAATCCAAAAAATACTTCCCCTGAAAACAGACTGCCCATTAAACTATGAAGCCACTCAAGTTTCAAAGCTTGTATCTCAGTTAAAAAAATTGTTTCGGGAAGATATAACACGCATCAAAGGGAAGCTTGATTTACTTTACGTTACGTAGCACAATGAGGTCAGAAATCTTTTCGCAGTCTTTGTTAATTTTTTTGGGCCTAAGATTGTAAAACAAAGAATCCATTTCTTGTCTCCGCAGCAAAAGGCGTAACTTTGGTAACGAATAACTTCATTCTCGTCACATGTAACATCTTTTCCCTCCGACATCCATTCCCATTTGTTAGATGGGGATCAGGTTGATATGGTGGCTAGAGTGTTGGCTTCCCATCCCGTGGGCTCGGGTTCAAATCCCGGCTGAGGCCGAGATTTTTCAAAGACCGCCCGATCCTTGGTTGAATGTTGTGTGGAGGATACTTCAATAGCGACACTTTTGTCCATCGAATTGGACGTTAAGCCGTGGTCACCTAGGCGCCTTCCGTTAAGAGCAGGCAAATGCCGACGCCGGGTTTCTCTCCACCCTTCCTTACCTACCATGGCGCAAATGACCTCAGCTGTTGGTCGTCTCCTCCAAATAACTACATAATTTGAAATAACTGCAATATATAGAAATTTTCAAAATGAAATTTTCAAATCTTCATCATTTCTTGCAACAAGTATTTTTCATTTTTTTGCTCAACAACAACTGTATTTTGCTTTAACAACAAGAGTATTTTCCATTTTTTTTTTTGCTCTCATAGGTTTTACCTAGAGCATAATAAAAATATTCTATTCTATTCTATTCTAACAATAGCATTCAGCAATACTCAATATAAATTTGGAGTACCTAGATATCTGACCTATATGTCTTCGGTATTTTAGAGCTTCTCTAAATTTCCCTGCGGAGGAGAATGGAATGCTTCTTGGTAATCAAGAGAAAAGGGAACTGAAATTGATGCATATGGGTCAAACGCGGAATAACTAATTTCGTTGCAGTTCAAGGCTCGAGGCGGATCGATTTTGCGTAGTATTTCAAGGCTGTGCGATCCACGGTGACACATTGTTTCCTTTCTTAAGAAGAGATCTTCAGATATAGGGTGAAAATGGGAAAGGGGAATGGCAAAAATAAATGGAACGCATAAATGCATATTCCTTTTCTTGTTCTCAATTCGAATGAAAATAAAATTAAAACATATTTAAAAAACGCGCTTTTCCCAAAAAAGCATAAAATTCATTAAAGTATACAAAAATTAGCTTTTCGTCACACAGAAAATATAGCGCTGTTGCTGATTATGCTTATTAGAAGTGAGTATAGGAGAGCTATCAGTAACAATGGAAGCACAAACGCCGTCAAAAGAGCTCGAATTAACGCAACATGGCTGAAGTCAGAGGGGGGTAGTAGCCAGGAGGGGGCGGGGGGGGGTCTGGATGTCCCCCCCCCGAAATATAAAAACATAATTATTTTTCTTCATTATTGAAAAATCATGAATTTACAAAGTATTTATTAAACAAATGAAGTTTTTTCGATTATGAAAAGTGTTAAAATTAGTTTTGAACCCTTAAATTAGTATCCTGTTTTTCTATAATTCCCCCCCTGGTTTTGGATCCCCCTTCCCCTTCCCCAAACGATATTCCTGTCTACACCACTGGCTGAACTGGCGCCAAGTAAGTGGCGTATTGCGCAACCGTGGAATGCCCGACCGATTCAAGGCCAAAGTATACAAGACCGTGGTCAGCACAGTGGCCCTAAATGGAACAGAATGTTGGCCAGCCACAGCAAATCAAGAACAGGCAATGCATGCCATGGAAATGAGGATGCTGCGATGGATCCGTGGCATTTCCCGCCTTGATCACGTCATGAATGAAGACATCCGGAAAAGAATGGGAGGAGAAATTGCACTAGTCACGGACAAGATGCGGGAAGCTCAACTGCGGTGGTAGGGCGGATAAAAAAAATCGATTTTTTTTTCAAATCCATCACGCCCAATGAAAATAGTTGTGGGATTGATAAAAAATAAGGCCTGAAAGGCTTTTAGACCCCTAGGTGAACCCCTGACCGTCGCGTCGCTAAAACGCCATTTAGGGAGGAGGGGGAGGGTAAAATATAGGAAAATTTAATATTTTATGACCATTCCCTACAGATTTTGCCGCGTTACTGCCCTTCTAGGTACAGGTTGATTTTAGTCCTTAATGCTCATTACATGAGGAACGTAGAGGTACAAATCCGCAGATTTCTGTTTAATTTTCTTCGCATGAATTGATGAAGAAAATTTTTGATACTATTTTCCCCTGCAAGAATTGACAAGGTTAGTACCAATCACACCATTTTTCATTCAACATATTAATATGTATAGCAGTAGTGATGTCTTTTATTTTCTCTCTTGTAATTTACAAAAATAAAAGTGGGAGGAGAAAGGGCCTCATAAGTGAAATAGCCATACGATATACTTTCATCTACATTCGACCCCATCAGAAACCTTTCACGACCGCGAATTAAAATCGATAGGGAACGAAATTGAACGTTTAATCCTCCTTTTTTGAAGTAAGAGTGGTTGCCTAGGGCACCTCGCGATTGATACACGTGCTGGAGTCAAAGCGATTCCTTTGCGATAAGTGTTAACAAGTGGTGGTGAGGCACGAAACGAGAAGCTATCCGACTGGTGGCAGGAGTTCCGATTGAGACCACAGCTAGGGGAAAGCTCGGAACTAGTTTGAACGTGCCCTTTGACTCGAAAAGTCTACCCCGTCGATATGGATGTCAACAAGTAAGTCGAAGACGGGGTATCGCGAGAAAAGACGGACTTCCCAGGAAGGAAGTGAATCGCCGTCAAGACTCCAAGGATTGATTTGCGGTGTACGTCCGAGACATCCCCGTCACCGCACAGCTGGACGTACCGATAGGACATGTGGATCAAGGATATCTTGGATAGCAAGAGGAATCCTGTGTATCGACTCTTTCTAGGAATTCAATCGCTCTTTAGAGCCATGAAATTTGCACAATCATCATATGACTCGAACAAGGTTTCACAGATGACGGAAATTAGGTAATATACATCCAAATCCTAGGATAGGATCACAACATTGGTAAAGAAAGGTGACATAGATAAATTATTTTTCCATTTTTATGTTCGTCATCATTGGTCAACAATCCTAAGATTGGTTTGACGCAACTCTGCAATCAGTTCTATTATCGGCTAATCTTTTTGCACCAACGTATTTATTCTATTTCACATTTTTCCTTTCTTGCCATCTACTTGTCCGTTGACGGTTGTCTTCATTATGCCATCTTGTCTGAAGATGTGGCCTATAAGATTGTTCCGTCTTCCGTGTTCCGATAAGATGAGGCTTCTCTTCTCTGCTACTCTTCCCAGGACTTCCTAATTACAAACTCGGTCGATCCATATGATCCTCATCATTCTTCATTAGCACCACATTTTGAAGGCCTCTACTCTTGATTTCTCACCTTCTGCCATTGTTCGTTACTCGACATTTGCACCGCGAGACGAAATTGGTGATATTTATGTGAAATATTAAAAACACCTCTGCAATATTGCGCTCCACTATCAGTTGTTCACTTATACTGGTCTACAAAACAATTCCAAGATAGCTCCGACACAGCTCTCCATTAAATTCTCCTACCAGCTAATCTTTTCACACCTACGTATTTAATCTTTTTCGCATCCTTCTTAACCTGTTCCATGAATGTATTTCATTCGAGGTTGTTCTTTTCTGTTCTTGCCATCTACTTGTCCCTCAACGATCGTCTTCAAGAAGCCATCATGTCCCAAGATGTGGCCAATAAGGTTGTTCCGTCTTCTTTTCGAGGTTTCCATGAGGCTTCTCTTCTCTCCTACTCTTCCAGAACTTCCTCATCACTAACTCGATCGATCCAGTTGATCCTCATCATTCTTTTGTAGCATCACATTTAGAAGGCCTCTACCCTTGATTTCTACACTGCTATTATTTTCCATACCTCACTTTCGTAGAGAAGCAGACTCCAAGGGTTAGTTCTAATAAATTGTTTCCTTAATTCTATGTTATCATGCAAGGTAATACAGCGAAACTCGTTAGTGACGCATTTCAGGGGACCATCGTTCAATTTCCTTATATGTATATTAAAGAATTTTGCCCTATACATCACATTATTTACAGCTATGGCCCCTTGCACACACACCGATTTCGGGCGGCCGGTAAAATATCGGCCGATGTTTACCGGCGAAGCGATGCTTGCACACACGCCGGATTTTAACCGGTCAAACGATAAGTTGCTATGTTTTTGAGCCGGCGCCGGCGATCCACAGTGACAATGGCCGGCAGCTAACCGGCATTTTACCGGTGCCGGCGCGTGATCGGTGTGTGTGCAAGCTCCAATGCTCCCCCATTGTTCACTATTGGAATGTGGACGGCCGATATTTTACCGGCCGTCCAAAATCGGTGTGTGTGCAAGGGGCCTAACACTCCGTAAATCGTCTTTATTTAAGTGACAGATCCGCAACAATTAACTTCTCAGTTCTCACCCTTTCCATAAAACGGGTGTAAAGGGAAGGATATGAGATCAATAAAAGATTAGAGAAACAATAGAACTATGCGGTGATGACAACACGTAAGAACGGCTGATGATAAAGTAAGGAGCGATTAAGTAGCCAAGATGACCGTAATTTCTTTACATAAGAGGAAATAATTCACCGAGGGACCAAATAATAGATCGTAATAGCGGGGATTTCGTATAATCCGAACTCGTTACATTCGGGGAAATTAACATTGGCGATAATAGGAAAGTCCAAGGGACCGGGAACTCACTTGGTTATAGGTGAGATTTCGTTAAACGCGCGATCTCTATGAGCGAGTTTTACTGTATATATTTCATACAAAATCTTCTGCATGTTTATGTTAGGTACCTAAATATAGACAAAGGAGAGGTAGGAAGAAAACTCCTGAAATCATCCCCCGCCGATAGAAAAAAAAAGTGAAATAAGAATACTCCTCGCTTCACCTGATCTCCGAATAGCGTGTCGGGTACGTTGCATCCCGAATAATGATTTTTATCTCCCCTTGACCTAAATGCGGCATTATGCAATGACTGGATCATTAAGGGAAGATCGATTACTTTCACAGTTGGGAAGGGCAGAGAGTAATTTTGAACCGGCCAGGTGCGATGGATATGTTTAAGAGAAGCAAAATACGGAAAAGAGTTCACAAGTTCCATTCCCAGATTCGATCATTAAAAAGTTGATTGTTTAAAAGATTGAAATTGGAGATAAGTAGTACATTAACACATTCATACATCTTTACAACCGATAAATAAACACCCATATGTCTAGAGTGTAGTGTCTCCTAGCAATTAAACATATCGTAACTAACCGTTTGAAATAGACGTTCCACGTCAACTAAAATAAAACCTGAGTGATGACTCTATTAGTATCGACAAAATAGTTTTGTTCCTTCATGAGGCATATGTGTTTTCAAAAATATAAATAAGATACATTACTTTACCAAATATTCAATTGATGATTTTTTTAATAGGAGACCAAAAGGCTATGTTACCCTTACTGGTAATTAATGAAGATATGAATAAATAAATAACGTAGGTGACCGATGAAGCCGTTTTACCTGAGTACCAAATACCACAACTAATTTAAAAGTTAAACATTTAAGTGAGCAATTAAAGTTAGCGATTCGAGACTTGAAATTAAGATTAACCCTTCCTAACCCAGAGCGGCTTCCGGGAGAAATGATATTTCAAGATTTCCCATTTTAAAAACATGAAAATTTTCTACACGATCATAAATATTGTGGCAGCTACATATTTCAACACTAAACTTTACAGCACGGAAGAACACGTTGTTTGAATCTTTCCGGAATAAAACTTAAAATGTATACATTTTTGATGTTACATAGAAGCAACATTGGTTATAATGGGTCAACAGGTCATCAGCTAAGAGAGACAAATAAGGTTTCACTAAGAACGACGCACGCGTAATTTTGAAGACCAGTCAAAACACGTCCTCCTGCAAGAACTCTAACGACTAAAAATAAAAAAATAGGGATTTCAAAGAAGAGTATTTCCAGGAAAATCATTTAAATATTTTTTGATTTTCTTAATATATGCGGCCTTCTTGAAAATTGAAATATTCTTATCTCAGCCTGAGGTATTATGAATATAATACATATAACTTCCTGCCCAATACCTAACGCCGGAAATTTTAATAAAATTAACGTACAGACAAAAAAAAAGGATTGGGTAGAAATGGACAGTGAGATAGCTCCATTAATTGGATACTATAACCTTTTATACAAATTTTCCAAATCACATAACTGAGAAAAGCAATTTTTCAAACCTCAAAAATCACATTACATATAAAATACTAGAGGCGGTTCCCAGACAGGAAATCTAGCGATATAGCACCCCATTGAGAAATAATTTCAAGTAAAATTGAACAGTTTCACAAGAGGCATTCCCGACCTCCATTCCTCTAAACCTAATTTCTCACTACCTGGACTGGAGCAAAATTTTCAAGCATGAGATACAGTCAATCATTGAAAATAGTGTACCTCAATGTACCTTGATATAGTGAAGTGTTAAGAAAGTACTTAAAACGACTGGAAGCCAAAATTACACGCAACGATATTATACTGTCTACTTATTTTAATTAAAAAAAACTCTATTAGACGTATTAGCATCAGATCATCAGATCATTAGGTACACAGATATTTCATTTCCTGACAGATTTCGACAAGAAAATAAGGCAAATGCGTACGGTGAAGCGGTAAGGATACATTTTCGTAAAGATTAACATAAAAGTGGCGATTTGTTTCACTTTGGACTTGAATCAGAATCACTTCCTTATCGAATCAACTTCCAAATTTCGCGGCAGAAGAAGATTAAACTCAAACACCTACCAAAAGTGATTATGACCCAAAGCTATAAAGAGCGTCGGTCGGGTAATACGAAAGGGTGTTCCCTGGAGGTTGAATCGAAAGTAGCGTTTGAGCAGCGGTATCTTGCGAGGCTTTTAAAATGGCATTCATTCGGCGTCTTGGCCTTGAATCACGGAAGCCCAGCTTAATATCAGAGGCAGTGGGTTTAAGCGGCGCCACCCCTGCATGGATTGTCCTTTGTTTTGACGGAGGGGTAAATACACTGGCAATCGAAGAGAAGGACAGGGAAGAAAAGGCCTTCGCCACTGTCTCGCCAGCAGGTCAACAGCTGTTTTGTAAATAGGTAAAAATAGAAAGATAACTTATTAAATAATACGCTATCAATCTGTAAATTGGCATATTATTAGGACAATTTTTACGAAAGTTTAGGTATTCTGCAGGAAAAGTATTTAATAGTTTATATGATTTGGTTAATATCAGTGGCCTTCCTGAAAATTGAAATATGTATTCTTTTCTCTTAAATCTAATCTCAGATTCAGGTCCTAAGAATAACATATAACTTTCTGCCTCAACTTATATAAATCTATAATGATATAAAAAATTAACTTTTTCTTTTACCACGTTTTATAATACTAGCTTTCTTGTTTGTTTGTCCCTCCGGGATAAATCTTGAAACTCAAATTTCGATCATTTCCTAGTTAGCTAGAGCGCTGAAATTTTCAGGATAGCTCGGAACTGGATGACAACGCAATTTTCTTATACTTCTTCTTTGATCGGAGCAGTATATCGCGTAATATTCAGAAATAAAAATTAAATATCGATATTAGTTCCAAAATTGACCGCCAAAATCCAATGGAAGCGCTGAAATCATTAAAGGCGTAATGAAGAAGAACGCTAGTACATCAATCTAGTCTGCCGCAATCCAGTTGTTACAGCGGGTGTCTTTAGCGGGGGAGCCCGCATCGAAGGTTTCGGAAAGCCGTTTTTTCTAACGTAGCCATATTTCACTTCAATTAAATCTTAGTAGTCTAAAATAATATTATAATATAAAAATATAATTTTTTATTAAAAGAACACGTATTATTAAAAAGAACAAAAATAACGCTGTCTGGGCTGTCATTTCTTCTTTTAAAATAATGTGTTTTTTATATAAGTTAATGTAATATTATTCAACAGTAGTTTGTCCTAAAGTGAGCATGAATATATAGTTTGATTACATAAAGCATCACCAAGCCTAAACTGATATACAACTGTAAATTACATTCACCATGTGAATATAGTAATTCGAAATCTACTCCAAACATGCTTATAATTTTATACATTTTTAAATTGATGATTACTATTTCTAATTAGTGGGTTTAGCAGCCTCATTCCACGGCTTATTTTTGCCTGATCCCGAAACCTGATATAATGTAAAGGCAGAGTACAGAACCAGCCAAAGCGCCTAAAATATGTCCCCAAATCTAGATAGAATAAGTTTCAAAGGTTTCCATCAGTAATGTCCGTAGCAATGACCCAGCACTCAAAGCTACTGCCTAAAAATCAGCACACGCATTAAATCCTAGCCCAAATATTTTATTCAGGACCCAATTTCTTCCATAATATGATTAAAATTAACTTTTACCAACGCAGGATGGGTTTTCCAGAGCTAAGAACACGAAAAATCTCACTCCGTGGGCGTTTAAAATTACTAGGGTCCGAACGTCACTGAGAATGATGAAAGAGGTAGGAATTAAATGCTAGAGCTCACGAAAGTGGAGGAAAAAAGGAGTCATGACCTTTCCCAAAAAGGAAAGATTACTTTATAAATGGGTGTTTCAATGCCCGGTCTTTTTTTTAACTAGAGTCGTAAAAAAAGGAGATATACAGTATTATGAAATCAATGCTGTGCGAGGTTTTTTTGTGAAATCGCGACATGATAGATTAAAAATATACTTTGCTGTATTCCACACAATATTTATTGAAAGACTCAACTGGTTTCAACATTTTCAGGTCATTATCAAGAGTTAAATATTACAATATGATATAGATTATGTTCTAAAAGCATAAGTATCGGATTAACTAAATAAAATTCCGCTAATAATTTCAGTCCACTTAAAATATTGAAGAAAAATGAATAATATTTTTGAGCCATAATACAGAGGAACGAATTCAATATCAGGCATACCACAACTTCAAAAAACTCTAACATTCACCAAGAAAAAAAAATGTCGCGAGTTGGCTAGATGAATATACAAGTATTCATCTAGCCACCTCGCGACTCTACCACATGACTCTGTCTATTCAACTGAGTACGAATCCCCAAGTCCGTCTCTAGCATGATATAATTGGCTAGGAAGAAAACAGAAAATTTCATTGATCGAAGTATAATGAAATTAATCACTAGAGGCGTGTCTAGTACCTTCATTAAGGCGAACTCACGAAGGTGCCTATACTCTATTCTGCCACGCTAAATTTTCCAAGAGGGCATTATTCACATAGTTAGGTATCACCTTCAACGGAATGAAATATATCTTATCGCCTGAATACAATCATCATACGCAATTCCATCCCATAGAAAAATGGTAATGATACCGATTAAAAATGCTTTCGAGGTAACATTCCCATCAAAGTTTAGGAGCTATTCAACTATGAACAAAAATAGAAAGCCACCATTGTCACAACTGAAGACTAAGGTCCGGTTTTATAACGTCTGATTAAAATTTTCGGAGCATAAAAACAGGAGTTAACTAATCCTTTCGTTTGAGATCATGAGTTTAATAACACGATTCTAAACTACTTTTACACATAGTAGCTTGTTAGCATTCTCCAACTAAGGTTTTGGCTGTACCATGTTCCGGTTCAAGCTTACAGACATTATAAAACTGGCCCTAAGAAGATAAAATACCCTTGGATTCACTCATAAAGCAAGGAAATTGAATAAACTCAGAGGTATTTCAAATTTGAACTTGCATGTAGGCGAGTAAACATTTCTAATTTCCTATAATTAATGACAAAATTTCATGATAATTTCCCTTTTTCACATTTTCCTCTCCTAACCCGCCAGGTCTAGCACTTATTCGTCTCTTTTCCTCTTTAATCACTACATCTTCTCTATAATCCTCCGCACTCACACATTGAGGATATTTAATTTAAGGTATGAAGGATACTTCTCTTTCAACAAAGCTGAATGGAACCTGAAATGAGAATGTAAAAGGTCGTTATCAACTTCCACGTGGATAAGCGACTGACCTCAGACTGTCTGGCATCAAATTACCATTGATACCCATTCACCACGATTCTGGAAATGAGTTTCGTCGCGGCATGATTGCTAAAAATTATACCGCATCAAGATAAGGAATCGATATTTTCCACGCATGAAATTACAAATTAGGTTCCTGAGCACCATTTAAAATATTGATCGCTGGAATTATACAAAAAAATTAGGTCAAGTAGGAATCACATCAGAGGCTTTAAAAATATTTGTTCCACTCCCTTTCATTTCCTAACTGCTTGTTATGACCCACAAGGTTAACACCGTAAGGAAGACGGCCACACTTAAAGCTAAATAAGAAATGCAATGGGCCACTTCACAGACTGCTTAATTCGATATGTGGATAATTTAGGAATCAATTAACAAGAGAAAATTTTCGTATTTCTTTCAAACTAAATGAGACTCTCATTTATTTACTTCGTGAAGTAAGAGCACTCGATAAGTGATGAAGTATTAAGGCCGTTTTTCACGGAGCACGTACTTGCACAATCTGACGCGTGAACGAAGCCGAAGTCAAAATTGCGTCGTGTAAAGCGGTGAATTGCTAGAAAACATGCGAGAATGCGTGGACGTGAGGTGGTAAAATAGCCCCTATTCTAATTTCGTTCATGCATACGCGCATTTCCACGCCATTTTAGGAATTAATGCAGTTCTTACCTGCACAATCCCGTGCCCCATGTAAAGCGGCCGTAAGACATGTATTCAGCGGCGGATTTGGGGGGTCACAGGGGACATGATCCCCCCAAATTTTATGAAACACTTTTAATTGTTATTAGTTTAATAGTTTTTGTATCCTTGTGACGGAATGAAGGGAGTATATATCCAAATTTATGGCTACAAGTCCCAAACGTTAGAGAAGTTTGAGTTGTACTTTTCGTAGAGAGCAGCACTCCCTACAAAATATTTTACACGGGAGAAAGCCCCTCTCTCCTGGGGGGTATTCCATACTCTCCGGATCCAGCTCATGACCCCCCAAATTTTATTCTGAATCCGCCCCTGCGATGTATTCAATATACAATGAAGGAAACGATAGACAATGATTGCGATTCGTTACCCACCATTAGTGTATTCATAATGTACAAATTATCTGGCTTTAGAAATCCCAGTTTATACGAATGTTAATGGTGAATTTTAACCTCACTTGAAAAAGGCCAGATTGGCGCCCATGCGATGCCACTCCACGTGACGTCACAGGGACCTAGATACTATACGAGTAGTCGGGAGTTTTACATCGCCTGAGATTACCAATGCACGCAAGTGGCACAGGGCTCAGAGGAACATCTCTTAATAATCACCTATTAAAACTGCCTATGGTCGGAAAGTTTTCTTCGTTTGATAAGGTATTAATAATCCTTATTTAAGCCAAGCGCTACCTGCTAGCAGGGTAATCTGCTACCTGCTAGCAGCCTGCATCGCAGCGGCGCTCATAGCCTCGAACTAAGGTGCCTCACGCAGCGGCAGCTGGAACCAGAATGACGTCACCCGGGATTTTCCCAGCATTCATTTTTAGCCGTCGCGTTTTCGCGCGCTTGAAAATTTTCACTTTTCATTTAATCGCGAAAAATAGATATCGTAATTTAAAAATCTAAAACCATGACATACGTACTCCAGGAGTAATAATCTTTCGATTGAGGCAATAAAAAAATAGGAAACCACCCTATTGTGCCAGTTAACTGCTAACTAAACCAAAAGATCCAAACAAAATATCGAATCCCAGTTAACAATAGCAATTCCTATGATATTTACAAGAATAATAAAAAATCATCAGAACTGGTTCAGTGGTTACAAGGCGATTACCTAAACTACGTAAAACTTATCTTTTTTGTCTCGGAAAGATGATGTAATAATACTATTGTTAATTTGTTTCCCCAAGTGGCATTCTCAAAGGTGAGGTTTCTTAGAAATGGGTCGTCTTTCAAAGATGCGAGGACATACGAAAAATTATTGCCGAATCTTAAACTGATAGGAGGAAAACCTGTACTTCTTTTTAATTATCTTCCAGGCGGAAATGATTAATTTCATAAAAAGGCTCGGCGCGACCTCACACAGTCACGCCCGAGGACATTTCATTCCATTCTCACAACTTCAGCCACCGCCATCGAGTAATCATGGATTTGGGCAGCGATAAAAACTGAATGTGACTGGAGGGGGCATGTTTCGTCCTTGAGTGCCCAGTTTTACATTTACTCCCGGCGCGGCGGCGTCGAAAAATACGAGGACAGTACACAAACATACTTTCGGCAAGCGTAGTGGCCTAGTGAGTATAGCGTTTGATCACTGATGAAAGCAGGGGCACAGCTAGGAATTAATAATAGTAATAAAAAATGCTTCGGCCCTAGGACCGCGCTAACTTCACGCTCAACGAAGACCGTCGATAAAATTTTTCACTCAATATTTCTACAATCATCTATTTCCCTACAATTCCCAATAAAACTACGACCGAATTTACGCTTTCACTTTCATCAATGAATAAGACCTCGATGAACTCGTTCGCAAAGTTTAACGCAAAATAATACAAATAAAAAAATGCTTCGGCACGAAGATTGCGCGAACTTCACACTCCACGAAGACAGTCCATAAAAATTTTTACACAATATTTCTACAATCATCTATTTCCCTACAATTTCAAACAAAAATACGACCGAATTTACTCTTTCACTTCCATCGATGGATTATACAACGATGAACAATTCCGCAAAGTTTAACGCAAATGGATACAAATAAAAAATGCTTCGGCCCTATAGGACCGCGCTAACTTCACGCTTAACGAAGACCATCCATAAAAATTTTTACAGAATATTTCTATTATTATTTTCCCTACAATTTCCAACAAAAAAAGGAACGAATTTACGTTTTCGCTTTCATCAATGGATAACACCACGATGATCACATTCGCAAAGTTTAACGCAAAAATAATAAAAATAAAAAATGCTTCGGCCCTATAGGACCGCGCTAACTTCACGCACAACGAAGACCGTCCATAACATTTTTTACACAATGTTTCTATAATCATCTCTTTCCTTACAATTTCTAACTAAAATAAGAACGAATTTATGATTTCACTTTCATCGATAGATAACAGCACGATGAACAATTTCGCAAAGTTTAGCGCAAAATAATACAGCTAAAAATTCTCCGGCTTCTTCAAACCCCACGCAGCTCTCCTGTTATCCTGCCGAGTCTTCTACTCCCACCACGGCAATGAGTTCTGGTGTAGGGGGCGAATCAGTTGACCTCAGTCACGCACGCCTTCCTCAACGACGCGATTTTCGCCGCAGATTTCGAGATCGACCTTGCGGCCGCGGACGCCGAATTAAGGGGTTCCAGGGCCGGTGGCCGTGGCGTCAAGCACTATCAATGGTTTCCTCGCGACCCTAACCCTTTTAAAGGCCATCGCAGAACCATAGAAGTCTACCCTTGCCCTCCACATGGCCGCGCGTGTGAAGGAAAAAGAAACACCTAGTCAGTCGGCCTTGTCTCTTAATGCTTGAACTTCATAATGCGTCATTGAGTTCCATTCACAGCCTTCACAACGAGAGATAAATCAAAGAACGTGGCAATTAAAAAAATACTCTGAAGGAGAACCCCGTCAAGGGTGCTAATTTTAATGAATAATAATTCATACTATGTAGATAACGCAGTACAACTCCTCTCCGTCTCATTACTCTAGACCTCTTGCAACGATTTAGGCATCAATTTGAGGACAAAATATTGTCCCTAAGCGTGCAGCGATAAAATGAACCAGTTGAAGGAAATTTGCTGGCTACTTGTGTTCCAGTAAGCACACTCTGTCATGGGCGTACCCAGAATCAAAACAAGGGGGGGGGGGCAAAACTAGCCGTGGTCGTTCCAGTTGTAACTTTTTTTGCACAGACAAGGTTAATGAAACCAAAATTTTAAGGAAATTGTGACAGCAATTTATTAATTTTTACTATTATTTGCTTGAATAAAATAATGATTTTTATTTTAGTTCCATGTCTTATATTAATTACATTTTTCTTCAAAAGGAAAATTTGTTCATAACTTTTGTTTTGAGCTAAATGTATTTTCGCTTCTGGGGGGCTGCTGTCAACGTCCAAGCTTCGCTTCCAAAGAGAAACATGCTCCAAATGATGAATTTTTTCCTCACTTCTATGCTTGTATTCTCAGCTGTAAGAAGATTCTTCTTTTTGTAGAATGCCCTCTTCGCCTGCGTTATTCTACAGACTATTTCTTTCTTGCTTCCTCCATCGTTGTTAACTCGGCTTCCCACGTAACAAAACCCTTTCTCCTCTTCAAGCTTATGCCTTCCTATTTGAACCTAGGAAGCTAGGTTCAAATATATCATCCAACAGAAATTTACAAAAGGATTTCATGGAATGTTTACAATTTCAGTTTGTGGTGGAGGTGGAGGGTGAGCCAGAGCCACTGCACATACGGATGCCGATTGTGGTGGGCACAGTGCCGCTGGAGCGTGTGTTCCGCACTATGGAGATGGGCCCAAGGCGAAGGTCCACAGCCTCGGCAGCAGAAAAGATGGAAGGACCCTCGCCTATCATCATACCTGGCTCCCCACAATACCTCGAATTCCGTGAGCATACATCTACTACTGACTTCTGCATTCATGTTAGTGGGGCAGTGGCATAGCCATGGGGGGGGGGGGGTCCGGACCCCCCCTCCCCAAAATAATAAAAACAAAATTGTTTTGCTTCATAAAAGAAAACAAAATGTTGAAAAATTATGAATTAACTGAGTATTTCTTTAACAAATGAAGTTTTCTCTGTTATGAAAAGTGATAAAATTAGTTTAAAACCCTCTACCTGCGAGCCCATTTTTCAAAAATTAATTTTCCCCCTTGTTTTAGACCACCACACCCTTCCCCCCCCCCCCCCTCGAACAAAATTCCTGGCTACGCCACTGCAGTGGAGGAATGTTATTATTTTTGGAATTAAAAACAACCTACAGCCTTTGATAATTTTCACAGTTTTTTTATTTGGTATGACCCATTTCAAAGCTAAGATGTCATTTTCGAGAATGATGCCTTAGCATCGAAACCCGCCTTACCATGTAAAAATATATCTATGAAAATTTACAAAGGTCATATATCTTCATTCAGCACGAATTTCTACCAAGTGAAAGCCGACTCGATCAATTTCATCAAAACATCTTTTAGAACACCCTTACAAGTGCAGATCAAAAATTCCATCCGAATTCCAAAAACAGCTGGAGATATTGGAGCATAAAATTAAGTGAAAGACGTAAAAACCTCCGTAAAAACCAGGGTACAATACTATTGCTAGTAAAAACCTCATTTCTCTCATGCTTTTATCAGGGACAGACTATATATATAGAGCATCATGCAAGTAGAAGTCGAAATACACAATTCAACAAAGAGAAACTTGGTTTTCAATGCTAAAGGTTCATAAATTTCCTGGTCATATTAGTGCAATTTTTGGATAAATCAATGAGTAATTTTACAAGATTTATACATTGGTTATGGATTTTCCTCAGATGTTCAATAAAATCATGTACAAAAATTGATAAATTAATCAGAAAACAAAAAAGTGGAATGTGAAACCAACATTCTCGTTCACATGACATAAAGTTTGATATTGGGAGTTTTCAGAAGGTTAAACTAGAAGTAGGCTGTGGTGTTCTTATAATGTTCTGGCGTGATTTCATACAGCTCTATAAGAAGTTAAATATATTAGGAAGACCTACAGTATAATATAGATTTGACTAAACTAGCATAGCCACACACATGTTCTTGTGCAATTGGGGCTTCTCACGAAATATATTAATTCACCACATTTAATTTAGTAAATAATTAGCATAAGTATCCATTGGCAATACATAGTTTAACCGCAGTGGTAGAGCTAATGCAATTACACTGTTCTGCAAAAAAATAGTTCAAAAAATGCCCAGCTACAATTTAGGGTGTTTCTGGCTAATTTTGGGTCGCTGATTCCGAAAATGACCTCCGTTTTTTTCTATCACCCTCCATTTTTACGCAACCCCTAAATTGGGGAAAACAACCCCTTATCTAAACATATTGCTTTACAATGGACTTTTACTAATGTTATCTGCTTCTGATTGAAAAACTTGACGTTTTAAGGCTATAAGGGTCAAGAAAGAGACAAACTTCACTCGGGTTGAAAAGATTTAGGGGGTGACAATTGAAGAAAAAACTTTTAAAAACATTTAAATAACCATTTTTCGTCGTTTTTTATGACATACGATATGGTAGCTAATGGAAAAGTTTTTAACACTAGAACTACCGATGGAGTCAGTTTGACTCCTCGCAATTTTTATTTCTCCGCCCTGACTAAAATTTTCTGAATTCTGACCTGAAATTCCATGACTTTTACTCATTTTTGACACAAAATAAGGCTTAGCGATTAAAATAGTTCTAGAAAATAAAATAGTACACGCTTTTAAAAAAAATTGCGAGGAGTCAAAATTACTTTTTTGGTAGTTCTAGTGTTAAGGGATGAATATACTGTTCACCCCCCTATTTTGTAAAGGATTAATATATCATCATGGCAACATACATAGAAACATACATAGCAACATCCATAGCAACATGGATACATATTCATAACACGAAGTAGCTGTGACCAATGGCATGCTATGAGAGGCCAAAAAAGTGACTCATTGAATCGGTATGAAGATAAAGGCAACGTTTTGGTCATTACGTCCAAAGCGGCAGTGAACGTGTTAAACTTGAAGCGAATAAATATTGCCAAAATCATCTTGCGTAATTAATGGGTGGTCCTAAATCGTACATTTGGAACACAGAGGACAATCCCATTGTAATGAGGGAAATTAGAAGCACTGGGTGACTAACCTTTTGGTGGTTCTCTTGACACATGCAGCCCTCCCTCGCTTTGAGCAATGCAACTGGGGACCCCGCCACGTAGAGGCGTACTTCCACCACGAGGTTACCCGGAAGCTGAACGATGAGGATGAGACGACACCGACGGCAGAGACCCCCGGTGGAGGTGGAGTGGGGGCAGCAGCCAAGGCAACCAAGGCAGTGACACCCGTGGCCATGGCAGGGGCACTCCCTGGAGTTGGATCCACCCTCAGGTGAGACCGCCATGGTTGGAGACTTAAATCACCATGGAATTTAAAAAAATGATAATAGTTCAATATTACAATACAAAGGCAAAATATGGAAAGATAAAATTACACAAAAAATATACAAATGGACAAAATATTGGAAACTGCTCAAAACGGACAAAGCTTTGAGTTTTACGAGGGTTGTACCAAAAGTAAGGTTCCCATATTTGTTTAAAACATAAAACTTTCTTAATTGTTATTAATGTTCATATTGTTGAAAAGCTTACACTTGTGCCTATTTTACAATGTAGTTTTCATTTTTCTCGACACTCTTTTGAAGACGGTGCTCCACCTTTCCCTAAGGTGACGAACCCATTGAGGAGGCTTGTGACCTCTGCTTGGACTTCATTGTTGCTCTTGAAGCGTTTGCCACCTAAGTGTTTTGTTTCGGGGCTTTGCAAATTCCTGGCAAATAGCTAAGCAATCTAGCTAAGGCTGAACAGACTGCACTGTGAAGTGTACTGCAAACAGTACCGTATATTAGGAAAGCACAGGTTATGAGAGATGCATGCACAGCCAATGAAAGCATAAAAAGAGAAAGAAAATATATTAGTCAGTGAAAACAGAAACACCAGTAACTCCATTCCTAAAGCTACAGAATGATACAAAACAAAATAATAATCTATGTTTACTAACGGCCAGAATGCTGAGGGGAAGATATGAAGTAGGTTTTGAATTCAGATAAATCCTAGCTGAGCTACTCTAATCTACATAAATCTCTTAAAATAAGTAGAAATTAGCCAAACATAAGCTAACTTTTGGAGTAACTAACCAAAAGTGACACACCGGAAAGCATCTGAAGAGCCATGTTTCTTTTGAATATAAAGCAATTGTACTTGAAGGACTAAAGAAGAGACTTTTCTATGTTGCCTTTTTGAAAAATTATTTTTATTCAATAAGAAATGCATTTAATAACTACAAATTAAAATAAAAGATGCAGTTTATGATGTAATTCTGACGAAATTGTTAAAATTTAACATAATGAAATCACCTGAGCCTTATTTCCACATCCTTTTATTTCAACTGGATTAGGTTTCAGCATATACATAATGCCATATTCAAAGCACCTTGCAAATGGAAATAAGACTAAATAATTTAATTATGATAAATACAAATTTAGGCTGGGAAAATAGCGGGCAATACCCAATAGCAAGGGGTATAGGGATGCTTAATAGCTTGAGGCTAGGTATGCTTGGTAGCCTAGTGGATAGCGCTTGGCTGCCAATCAAAAGAGTCCCAAGTATACAGTCTGGCCAGGTGAGACTTATCTGACGACAGCGCAAAAGGAGGGGTGAAGAACCCTGTGCCAGCACAGTTTGCTGCCAATCAGTGACCCCCAAACACAACTCACACCCTCGCCAGCCATGCAACGTTGTCACATGCATATGAAGCACTGAAACAAGCCTGACCAACCAAAACAAGCCCTTTCTTTGAATCGCCGAAACAAGGGATTCTTCCGTTGGCCCTTCAATGCTTGTTGTCCCTTTTGGCTTCTTTATTCATTCATGGAGGCCTTTTGTTTACACGTGACCAGACCATTTCCCCTACTGACCTTGCAACCTCATCCCCAACCCTGAACTAGAGCCTTCCGCCTGTCACTGGACAACTCTCGGTGGCCAGTCAGTAATTCCATGATAAAAGCTTTTGACACCCCACAAAAATCCTTGCTTGGCGAGGAAGACTAGGGTTAGGATCAGTGGCCGCTGGTGGTTATATATCCAGGGTGTGTATTAGAGAAGATATATATATATATAGGACTAGGATCCTGAGCCCAGGTAGTGTAGGTGGCAGCTACACCTCTACGCTACCTGCGAGTTACTCACCAAACATGTGTGTGTGCATTCGCATCGTGTTGAATCTGCACCCAGAATGCATTTTGCATTTGAACATGGCATGCCCCCCCCGCTTACCTTGTCCCGCCCAAGCACCCACAAGCAATCGAGTAGACCGAATATAGTCCCCCCCCCTAATTTTGAGGCTTTCGGGAAAAAATTAAAAAAATGGGTTTGGAGTTGTCCCCTCCCCTTAACTTTCATCACGGGCATTTTTGGAAAAAAAGGGGGGACTATATTCAGACATATACGGTACGTGGCTGGCGCGATGCCACAGGATCGCTCACTTGTAAAGCGGTTAATTCGCCAAGGAGATAGCAGTAGCATTTGGCACTTCATATCCCATCTCTGTGTGGACAGGGTATTCTTTCTCTTTGCAAAGGAGAACATAGTTTTCTTTTATAATTCATTCATCTTTGGGTGTGCAGTTGCTAACATGTGTATATGCACACGGCGCCACTAGTTAGGATTAATTCTTTCCACCCTGAATGAGAGATACTTGCATTCCTGTGGCAGAGGCTGAGGTGAGCTTGACCCTCACCTATCAACACCAGCCTTCAGGTTGAACAGCTGAGCGAGATCTGCAAAGAAAATTTCAGCCTAATACAGTAGAACCTCTTTACATCGTAATTGAGGGGACCAAAATTTGGGTAATTTGATGTATGGAGGTTCACTATAAAGAGGTTTAAGTGATAGGCACCATTTTTTCATATCCTTTGGAAATGAAAGGCACAGCTGTCTTTTAAACCATTGTATTTGTGTGTTAAAACAAACATGTATGCGTCAGTGAACATAAATTTATTATTTAATAATTAAAGAAAGCGAGCGCTATCGCATGATTTTTACCATGATTCGAGAGAAAACGAAGTGATTTCTCTCAATTCAACAGTCACTTCAAATTATTAGGATAGTTGGGTACCTTTTTTCTTATTTACTGTTAGGTATGCTCTCATATGGAACAAAATGGCCACAAATAATGATTAACGTGAAAATTACAGCATATTTAAGGTGCAAAAGAAAAAAAAATACAGTTGAAACATTTATCGTTGAAAATGTCATTCCATGTATGTAATCGTGGCTGCTTTAATTGTTTCTTGTTGTCTCGGTGCGATTTGCAGAGGTAGTTAGGCCGTCTCGGGGGTATCTCCTTGGTATGATAAGTGGAGGTTTTACGAGATAAAGAGGTTCACTACAAAGAGGTTTGCCTATAAGTTTACATGTAAATCTGATGGGACCGTAGGGGTGGTATGAAGTATGGAGGTTTATGATGTAAAGAGGTTCACTACATAGAGGCTTTACTGTACATATCTTTGTCTTTCTCCAGAGTCCACCGCAAAGGTGAAACCTTTGCCCCCAGATATGTGTGCTACAAGCTGAAGGACCCTGATGCTATGGCTAACCACGAGGGAGGCTCGAACGTGGGAATCCCAGGAGGAAGGACCAGCATGGGAGAGCTCTCCCTGTCACCTCTCAGCCCAAGCCACTTGAAGGGAATACGGTCACCATCCGAGGCCTGGATCCCGAGGGACACAAGCGAGACTGAGCTAGTCTCACCAGCTGGAGGACCTTCTGGGAAGGGAAAAAGATCCTGAAGGAGCTCATCAAGCTAATGGCCTTTAAATTTATCTTTGCAACCTAGAACGGGTCTAAAGTTAGATGCCCATCAGCAAAGGGAAGAACCAATTAGGAAACAGGACAAAGGGCTATCACCAGTGCAAGCCTCATTTTCTGAAGAGAATTCGAGGAGAAAACATAGGTTTCTGGACTGCTGAGTTGCCAAACTTATCAAGAATGACTGGAGGATGGAGTAAAGTGAGACAGCTGTCTGGAGAGGAAGGGAGTATGAACCAATCAGGTGGCAATAGAGGGAGCTTACTCTAGTTGAAAAAAAAGAAAAGCTTGCTCCATTTTAGACTGAAGAGTTGCCAAGTTAATCGAGCTTGGTTACCGTCCTCTTGCCCCAGCCATTACCTGAATGCTAACACAACAAAAGTTTTGCACAAGCAGATGTGATAAAGTTTACCGCAGGTGTCACAAGGAATTTTTATGAATACTAGACCCATACAAATATTGACTTGTAAATTAATCTTTGCAATATAAGGTGTCTTTGCAAAAGTCAACCGTTCCAATTTTCATAGAATACATACACAACTTTTCCTGATGCACTGAGCAGTGACAAAATGAAAAGCATTATGGGTAATATTATTTTTCTGTAAAATGTCAGACCAGATTCTCACCTCGTACATCCAAAGACAATCCTCTAATCAGAAATTAGAATAATCAAATCAAATAATGCCCCTAAATCAAACAGTAACTGGTGTACTTTTTTCAACCATTAAACAGAAAGCACCACAGATACAAACATTCAAGGAAGGAGTATAACAAAATTAAGAGCAAGCTTACTTAAAATGTCAAACATATCTCCTGTGGGACAAAAATACCTCTCTCCAGTTTGCATCTAAGACAACCATCATTAGGAAACTATGAACTCTTTTGGCATTGACAGTGTCCAGATGAAATCTTTCCAAGATACGAAAGTGAATCCAAAAAGGTTTTCAGGAGCCCTTGTACTGTTTCCTCGGTTGGAAAGTATGGAAATGACAGTAAAGTTATATTCAAAGGATAAGTTTGAGAGATCTGATGAGAAATAAACACAAGTGCCTTCATTAGAAAGAATAGCATATATTGAAAACATTAGTCGTCTTTTGAGACAGTAGGCATTTTTTCTCCAAAACATTTCTATCACAAGGAGACACAATTAAATCACACTCCAAAAGGCAAGTTTTACCAAGGCTAAAGTATCCTCAGCATCAGTGGAATGTTATAAAAATGATTAATACTAGTTTCTGAAAGAGTAATTTAATGTTCCAGATAGTAATCTAGATGAGCAAAGATGCTACTTTAAAACTTTCATTCCAATAATTTCTCCTAATTGCATTCATATTCCAATCAACTGGAACAATTCTCAAATAATATCAATGATATCCTCACATACAAAGATTTTTTTCTTTCATAGAATTGGACAATGAGCAATAATGTTTTTCATAAAATGAGGTAGATAATGTTGTGCTGTCAGCAACCAGGTTCACCATTTTTAATTTTGCTCTAAAAATTACATTTTCATCATTAGCACTACTCACTTAAAATCATTCCAAGACAACTTAGAAGTATAGGGAGGAAAATGCAACATTTCATCAATTCTCCTTGGCAAATGGCAAAACTGATGGATTCAGTTATTGATTCAAACAGATAGCAAAGGGAGTGCTACTTCAATGGAAATAACATACTTGGAGCAAATATCTTGCATAGCTAACAGCTCAGAATCTATAGTTGAAATATCCACAAATTATGTTAGCATACATAAGCGGATGTTAAGCTTTCGAAAAGAAGTTTTCCCAAAATATAGAACTTTTAATTTTGTTTACCTGGCTATTTTTCCGAATCTTACACTGCACCTTTCATTTCAGTTTGAGCAAAGAAAATGACACAGAAAGGCAGATGAGGTCATATGTATTCAGGTGATTTTCACGTTTTCATATGAAATCAACTGCTTCAATTTGCAGATAATCCACAATATTTTCTCTTCCCTTCACCGCTGAACTCATTTGGTAAGAAAAAGAGAAACTTTTTGCACAGCTAATGATAAGTGCAACAGTTGACTCTGACAGTCACAAGGTGAGAAATATTTTCCATCCAACAAATTGAATGTCATTACAATGACCACATTTCCTATTTTTTTACTGTTCATGCCTTTCATTGTGCAATTGACATGGAAAATATCCACCAGGTGCAGTCATCCAAAAATTTAAATAATTAATAATTGAATCATAGTTATTATGCAGTGGAATTTCCTCAAATGATGAGAGACTGAGAGCTTTGATTATCAAATTAGCATATGTCTTTCTAAAGCAAAATATTTGTCCCGACATCTTATGAGGGCTTTTCATGATGACCTCGTCCAAAACCAGCAGCATCAAACGTTTACGTCAGGTAACAGTGGCGTAACTAGGCATTTGCTTTGAGTGGCAACCCCCCCCCCCCTCCCAGGCAACAGGGGTTCCGGAAAATTTTTTTAAAAACAACATGCCTGAAAATACATTTTACCTCATTTTGGTGCTTAAGATTTAACTTCAAGCAGATACAATTATTATACGTCAGAACCAGACAATAGTTTTAAATTATTTTTTAATTTGTCTGAGGCTTTGAGGGGGATCTATCCCCTTCTCCCCCCCATATTTACGCCACTATCAGGTAACATCACCTCCAAGGATCTGCACGTGTTTTCTCTTAAAGCCTGTTCATAAGAGTCATGCAAAACAGCCTCCGTACGCAGTCATATCAGATGGATGCTAGTGAGACATTTCCCATTCCACATCTTACTCCACATGCTAGATGGAGAAATGGGAGAAGAGCCGATACTCTGGTGGAGTAATTTGAAAACATACAGCCGAGCATGGCTACACTCGACGATGAATTGTCGAGTACAGTCATAGTCAGGAGGCAGCCCGAGAAATTGTGCCTCATTTTTCCCAGCTCCTCAGGATGCTATAAGTTACATATTTAAGCAAAGCGAATTTGTAAGTGCACACCAAGCAGCTGTCAATTTACCCTAATCTATTTATATTCGTAAGTTGACAGTGGATTTGAGGCAAGTAACGGGTCAAGCATAGCCACACTTGGTTAGCTCGGAGGCTATGTATTCGATTATAATGCCAGCCGAGCAAAATTTGGGAGGTCCTTTGCAGGGCTCTACTGTTCATACATTCCTTAAGAGCATCGTAAGTAAAAACTGAATGTGATAGAATTGGAGTGAGGGAAAAGAGGTCCAATTCTCAAGAAATTTTTTCCTAACAAGGAGACTCTATTAGAAAATATGGCAAATATTTCTCACAAACAACAACTGTGGGTATTTAGCAAACATGTAATATCAGGGGTCCCAGCCTATGCTGAGGCCTATAGCCTAAACAAACATAGGTGCATATGTGTTAATGTGTATGATTGAAGACTGAGAGATCACCAGTATTGTGATGACACTCACAACTGTTGCAATGTAATTTTATAAGAAACACCAACCACAAACATAAAATCCCTTGGAGTAAAACTGCCTTTGGAATATTGGCACCGCTGATGGAATGGACCAGATCAATGGCTTGCCATAGAACTTTACAGTGATCTGATTGCACATAGCAGCAACAATGAGACTCTCTTTACAAGAGGAAAACTCTTCATTACCAGTGTTGTGTTGTCAGTTTGGACACTAGAGTACTCATTATTTTGGAACTTAAACGTAGTCATAACAACACTACTGTACAGATAATCTAATTTAAAGTGTAAGTAACTCCATTTTTTTTGGAAAGAGGTGAACGTGTGACTCAAATATTGGTAATGATGAAACCCTAATTTTTTTAAAGGGTAAAACTAATCTTCCTTCTCCATTAATCTTTTTAAATTTCAACTACCTTTAGGAAAAACTTGTCAAACGAAGATAGGTGTTTAAGTTTCCACTAAATTTTCATTAGTGGAAAAGGTTTATGCCACAGATGTGATCTATTGTTTTATTGAATAATTGTGGAATAATAAATCTATAATAAAAAATAGTAAAATTCATTTTGTTTGTTATAAGTTCCTGTTTGACTCCAGCTTCCACATGAATCAGACTCCATAACATAAATTTGAATGACAAGTTCATTTTTTTCTGCCCTCATGAGGTATGTGTCTTTCAAATGGAAGGTGTGTAGAAGATCTTGAAATTGATTATTCCACCTACAATTTGCAAAATAAAATGTTAAATTTCACTTCCCTTTTCCGTAATTTTTCCAGCCATTTTTTACATTACAATAATGTTTTAAACTCTCATTACATCTTCTAGTGACATTTGGCATTATGACAGGTCTTCCTCCTTCAGTGCTTGAAAGGGCAAAATAGCATCATCACGGTCAGAAAAAGTGACATACATACATGATGGATACAGTAATTAGGATCAATTACAATTAAGTCACCTGATTGACTCCACCTCAAATATTAATCTGTGACCATGCATTAGAGGCATCACTTGAGGTAAGCCTTCAAAGGGACATAAAGGAACCACTGCATTATTAAGCAAATTTTTACGTAAACAGTCAGATATAAGCAATTATTTATGCAGGTATGGTATTTGGAGAAGGGGGCCAACAGCTGAGGTCAATCACACAATGAAGGAAGGGGAAAGAAGTCTGGAGAAAAATCCTGTGCCCGCTTAAAATGGCTCTTAATCTTTCGTCAGGCACAATATTGAAATTGCTGAGTTAAGGCGAACCTGACAAGCACAGATGTGAAACAACATTATTAACTTATTGCATGGCTCAGTGGTACACCTTTAAAGTTAAAGCCATCATTATTAGTGTACTCGAACACTTACATGATGTCTTTCTTGCAGGCGCAGCTAGGAATTAAGGTGGGGGGGGGGAGGTTTACGGGCAACTAATACCGGGGTGTGTGGGGGTATGGAATACCCACCAGGATAAGCGGTAGGTACGACATTAATAAATTATGGAATTTTAAGATAAATTGTTCAAAATGGTGAGTTTTACAGCTTTCTGGGGGATATTTTATTAATACACCCATGTCTCGTATAGCGCAAGGGATGCGTTCCTTGGGGTCTTTGCGCTATACGAATTTGCGTTATACGAGAGCGTTTTAACATAGGGAAGATAGGGATGCGTTCCATAGGTAGCATAGGTCTTGGGTATTGAATTTCCTCTAAAACATCTATATTCCCATAAAAAGCCTTAGAAAACATTATTTCTATAAATATTTATAGTTTAAAACATCTTTAAAGATAGTATTCACGCATTCAAAGACTTTTATTCACGTGAAAAAAAATTCTTACGTGCTTTCGAAATTCCATCCTGTCGTGCGGGTGGGCTAACATCTGCTATCTCAGGGGATCGTAATGCGTTGCCGGCAGTTGATGATTTTTCAAACTAGTCTAAAAACAACTATTGTGTCACCCAGGCCCTTTTGTCGCTCATCGAAATGACAGGAAAATGCTACTTTAAATGCCATTTCATAGCTAGCGGAGTTTATGAATGATAAATCATTTTAATTTGAAGTCCTCCGAGTCATTAGCAGCTACGTGAAACAGTCTTTAAATGCCTTGAAACCTGACCCAAGTTTTCCTTCCCTGAAAATGAATGAACGAGAATGCATTCTTTTCCAAAAGAATATCGTCTCATCAACACTAAAAACTAGTTGAGGGGGAAAGGAGCCACTTTCAATAACAGCTTGGAGTTCATCAGAAAATGTTGTGGTGGCTGCGCTATCGACACTTGCAGATTCACCTGATATCGCCGCACTGAAAATACCTGCTTGCCGTTTAAATTCTGGAACCAACCGGAGCTTTCACTTAATGTCTCGGAGCGATTACCACTCTCGTCTTTTTGTACTGATTCACCATGAACTTTCCGTGTGTGTAGACCGCTTGGTTGAAGTTGGTGCGGCTGAGGTCACTGATATTTTAGCTTCGTCTTTATTCAGAATAAGGCATCGTGAGTTTAAACTTCCGCGCAATATCGCTTTGACGCTCTCCATTTTCAAAGCAATTGACCTCTCTCAAGTCCTCTTCTAGGTTTATAGTTTTTATTGATAAATTCTTGATTTTTCTACACGCATTCCTATTTTTTGCCATATTCTCTTGGTTTTTACTCTGTATGGCTCTATCTAAATCACCTTCCACTGCTGAACTGTATTCCTGAGACGCAGAAGGCCTAAGACTGCGGGGAGGGAACGAAGCCATTGTGTTTGAGACTCTATAGCGGACCCTTTTATGTGTTGATGCTATTCATGCTCAACTCGGCCACCGCTCCATTTCTCCCCCGTGAATACCGATGACCTTGAAGGCTTTAGCGTAGACCGCGTAGACTCTCTACCTGGAAGTCAATCGCCCGGTAACCTACGACGGCAAAAATACGTCTCAAACCGTATTGCTGAAAAAAAACTCATTTCCACTAGCCCCACGCTTAATTAACGATCTAAATTATTTATTATCATTCTGTTAAGGAGACGAGATAAATCTTCGGTAGGCCGGCTATCTAGACCCAATGACGAGTAATACTTTTGGCAATCGCGCAGCAATGAATTTCGATTAATATATAAACAAAAAAGAAGATTTGAGGCAAGAAATAATATTACCTACTATGCGTAAATTGATAGAAATTTCGTGTGTACTTAGCGCAAGTTCACGTTTTATCACGAGAGCGTTTAAGATTTTTGATTAGGCTACACTGCGTTGCAATGTTTCCCCGAGGAACGAATTTGCGCTATATCGAAATTGCGCTAATCGAAATTGCGCTATACGAGACATGGGTGTACTTACACTATTCTATTAGTAATTTCATTCCAATGATGTAAAATGGATTAAACTTAAAAACATTTCTGAGCTCTGGGGGGTTTTATCCCCCAAAATCCACTGTGCCACTGATGCATATACCCCTTTACATGCCATCATACAACCCCGGACCGATCCAGCAAGGTGCGAATTAACGTACTCTTCAGGCTATTAAGTGTTATTATAGCATTTGATTCTATAACATAAATTTTCTTAGTTTTTCTATCTTATTTATCTAATAATGCTTTTTCATCGCTTTATGGTGCCATTATTTTGCTCAGTTATGCTGAATAATCCACCACTAATCTGTCGGCACGAATGCGAAAACTGAAAGGTTGCATAGAACATGTCAAAACAAAAAGCTAGTATAAGTGCCAAGGATGTATGCTGCCTAGTGGCATGGAGGAATGAAAAAAAAAACTTGCGCTGAGCCAGTCAGATCCATTGCGCCCAACAGGTGGAAAACAAAAGGCACCAAGAGTTTACAAAAAAATGTGCTAAATAATGCAGTAATTGCTTAAAATGGCTCTTAATTTTTTGTCAGGTGTGATATTAGAATTGCTGAGTTCAGGCACAGATGGGAAAAAACATTAAAGTGAAAGGTTGCATAGAGCATGTCAAAACAAAAAGCTACTATGAGCGTCAAGGGCCTATGCCGCATAGTGGCGCAGAGAAAAGAAAACAAACTCGTGCTGTGCCTGTCAGATTCATTGCACCCGACGGAAGGTAAACAAAAGGCACCAAGAGTACCACAAATTATTGTCCCATATAACTCCCACTTCCTTCAGGTCATGTGTGCCATTGGGAAGGGTAGTGAAGGAAGGGTGGAGAGAAACCTAATGTCGTCATTAACATCCAACGGATGGAGTGCAGAACTTGAAGTGCCCTCCACAAGGCATTCAAGTACCCAGATAGCACAAAGTAAGAGAGTTATCCGTTTCGTATGGTTTTCTTATGGAAAAAATTGATAAGCAGCTTACCGTAAACTAAGGGACCAATATAAGGTAAGGATAAGATTTTAGAGAAGAATAGGTAAGGAATGCCGTCAAATATCCTCAGATTAACATAAGTGTTGGAGTGCCAAAGGCAGCAGAACAGTGCACTACACATGCTACGCTACTCAGCCTGACATGAATTTAAAGCCTACTGGGGAAATTAAGTGAGTCTTTATAAGAGCTGAACAACTGATGACCGATTTTCCCGTAAATAGAAAAAAATTAACATCTAAAAGCGACTGGCTGGTGATGATGTGAAGCATAAATACACATGCTTTTTCTTTGTGGCTGAAAGAAAAAAAATAACATCCGGGTGAATCGATCATATGATCCCTAGATCAGCAGTTTTGTATACTAACCATTACACTGCGACACCTTAAGAATATGAGGTGGTTTAAACCCACTGATACCAGTTTAAACCCACTTATACAGAAAACCTTGGCTGCTGCGTGCATGAAACAAACTGAAATTATTCAAGGTCCACACAATCTAACATTTACGAATTTCAATTTATTGTCTGATATCCCAATGAATAAAACATACACATTAGAGATTCCTTTCCGGCATTTTTACATTCTACATCGCTAATCATGCAAAATTATGTGTTTTTCTTACGACCGTGGTTTCGCCATCATTTCATAAATGTGAAAAATTTTCAAATTATGGCCGTATGATGTTATTTCTCCTCATAATATAGAAGCACCAAGAATGAAGACATTATTCTTACATATAAATGCCTTAATGAATACTCTTAAACGATGGAATGATAACAACACCTACGGAAGTAATGAAAGTTTGGCCACCATGTTGTCATTACTCTGGATGTTTGTCGGCCTGGCCATACAAGACCTGTAAGAAAAGGCCAACAAGCTTACTTATAAGCGCCTTCCTTATTTCTTCCTTTCACCTCATCTCCATGACTTAAAATGTGTTGGTTAGGTAGGGATCAAGCAGTCTCTTATAAATCTCTGCCACCAATGGGATTTGAACCTGAACCCACAGGGTGGGATGCCAACACTCCAGTCACCACATAAACCTGACTGCTTATTTATACAGAAGTGATCAACTAGTTAATGTTAAGTTCTTACATCAATTACCACATAGCTGTTTGTCCTCATACCTTCTTGCCAACAATAAAATGATTTAAATGCTTTCTTCATTTCGTTACACAGCCAGCCTCTTTTCATTCCATCAATAAACCACTCGATCATCTTGCAATTCTCTGATAACAAAGATGTCCCACTATTTTTATCATCCTTTAATCCCTTACACTTCAATTTATTTCCAGAATATTGTGCTCCTATCCTCAATTTACTTTTTCTGAGGTTCTTTTTAAATGGAATGGTAGGTAAGGAAATGATATTTTGTAGTTTGTAATCAATGCAGAACAGTGAAATAAAAAGTGATTATTATTTTATGTTGTGAAGGATCTAGTTAAATAAATCGAGGACACAGTTATCGCTACTTGCGTGAAATAACGTTATTCCTTCCAATGCATCATAGTTCTTTATGTACATTATGGATGTTTTGACATTCTTAAACTTTCAAAATATTGCGCGAAAGATCCACAGAGAAAAAATCATTCGCCTTGACCGGGATTCGAACCCGGATCCCCCGATTTCCGGTCGAGTGCTTTAGCCAGTTAAGCTACCGAGGCATCATTCTTCCTTGTGGATATTTTCGGACACTACGAAGAGGTGTTCGCTCTAGACTAGTTTAAAGTATACCAGGACTAATAGTTATCACTGCGGCTAGTCCCGGTATACTTTAAACTAGTCTAGAGCGAACACCTCTTTGTGTTCTATGTCCGGGCCTGCTCTCCAGCTGTGGCGCTGTGCGCACGATTTGGACTGCTTGTGGCATCATATGCTCTGCAGTCCAGCAACATCATGTCCGGTAGTGTCCAAAAATATCCACAAGGAAGAATGACGCCTCGGTAGCTTAACTGGCTAAAGCACTCGACCGGAAATCGGGGGATCCCGGTTCGAATCCCGGTCAAGGCGAATGATTTTTTCTCTGTGGATCTTTCGCACGATTGTGCATTGCGGGTGACTCCCGCAAAAGTTATCACCGCGGCTAGTCCCGGTATACTTTAAGCTTTCAAAATATTTATTCTATTCCCCTAAATAGTGCTAAAATTATGAAAATCTGATGATAAGCTAAACTCATTTCTTCATAAGACGATAACCGCTCAACAGTGTTTCCATCTACATCCTCCACTTCCTATACACATATTCATCCAGCTATTTCCTAACCTAACCCAACAAGTCAACACTTTCCTCATATCCTTACTGGCCTATTTACCTGATTTGCTCAATTCCTCTAAATGCCTATGATTTAGCTCGATTCTCACATCTCTTGGGACTGATGATCAAAGTGGGGTCCCATCTAACCCACCCCGAGCAACTGACATTTTTAGTATACTCCGTGGCGCTGACTCCATGGGGCTTGAGGGGGCCCGAGCCCCCCCAATAATTCGTTATGGGTGTGAGGAAAAAAGTGTCAGGCTTGTCGATTTTCCCCGGAGTGTCCAGATATCGAGATTAGAGTTATCAGGGTTCTAACTTTGATCATATGACTCTTATAAAATGCATAAAAGACTTAAAATTCACTACTTATAAAATTTCCCGGGAAAAGATCCCCGGTTTGGGCCCCCCCAATATTTTTTGTAAGTCGGCGTGCCTGAGTATACTCCAGAACATATTCACTTTTGGCAGAGCTGCATGAAAAGATGTCAACATGTATACCATAAAGAATCCATAAAATTAAATGATACCCATTTATTACTGATGGTGCCCCATCGTTGCTACACCACAATTCCATACTTACTTGGCAATGTCCGAAGTGTGTTTTCATCTTACTGCCTCAGTTATATCTGTGCTATCAGATAAATGAGCGGTGGCACCGACTCCATGGGTCTTGAGGGTGCCCAAGCCCCCTCAAAAATTCGTTATGGGTGTGAGGAAAAATGTGTCAGGCTTGCTGATTTTCCCCTGAGTGTCCAGATATCGAGATTCGAGTTATGAGGGTTCTAATTTTGATCATACGACTCTTCTAAAATGCTTAAAAAACTTAAAACTCACTACTTAAAAAAATTCCCGGGGCAAGATCCCCGGTTTGGGCCCCCCCAATATTTTTTGTAATTCGGCATCCCTGTAGATGAGTCAGAAAGAGTTAAAAATAAACTGATAAAAAGACCAATGTAGGAAAATTGAAATATGTATTTACATGAATGTACAAGTTTATTGTGCCTAAAGATGAAATTTATGAATGCCAAATCAAATGACGGAAGGCTACCAATGCATATAAATAAACAAGGTTTTATGCTGAAGTGAATCTAACACAAGGTTAATAATTAAGGAAATACACATATCCATACCAAACCATTTAAAATGCAAAATATTATTAAATAAAGTAGTATTGGCATGCATTGTCATGTCATGTCTATCTGTGTATTATGTTAACTTTAAAGGCACAGTAAAGTTAAAGCCTTTGAGGATCAGAAAGCACGGCATTTTCCAAAGTAAGATAAAATATCAGATGCATTTTACAGTAAAAATAAGTCTCTAAAGGTTCCTTCACAATAGCATGCCGTGATAGCACCACTTCCTTCTCAAAGTGACACATGATGTCACTCCTGAAATCATCCATTTGTGCTACATCTCTTTCAAGTTAGATGTTTTTACACCCAGTTTATGATAAGGTCGTCCCCGACGGGCCGGCACCAGTCTGCCCCAATTCCTGTGACACTGATGACGCGATTATCATCATCCACGTAGCGGGCACTCCCATGCACTGATATGTTACCATTCACGGACACGATGCCGTTGAGGACTTTACCCGTCGCCCCAAACACAGTGATGGAGTCAAGGGCAGTGGAGATGTCGCCTTGGCCCCCACATGGCAACCAAGAATTCAGCCTCCTCACTATCACATGCCTATCGGACGAGGCTTCGAACTGAAGGATGTCGTAAGCCCCTTCCTCTACGGTCCTTAGACTCTCGCCATCATCAACAAAGAGCTCTCCTTGCGCGCAAGTGCTCCTGCCGATCGGTTGGCAGTCCAGGGCGACCAGGAGGCTGAGTGGATTTCGACGCGATGCTGGAGCAGTGAGACCCGGCTTCTGAAAATTCAGCAGGAATCCCACTCCCATTAATGCCAGAGCAGAGAGAGTTTGGACATAAATACAAACAATGTAAGGCTCTGAATATACCGTATATGTCTGAATATAGTCCCCTCTTTTTTTCCAAAAATGCCTGTGGTAAAAGTAAATGGGGAGACTATATTCAAATGCATTTCTTTAACTTTTCCCGAAACTGAAGCCTCAAAATTAGGGGAGGGGGACTATATTCAGAGGGGGACTATATTTGGAGAAATACGGTAGTCTCTCCTTATTTGCCAAAAACGATCATGGAAAAATTAATAGAGACACTGTATTCAAGTGCACCTGACTGTTTCCAATACTGAGTCCTAAAAAATTAGACAATGGGACAATTATTGGTTGAGAGGAGCTTCTGGGTTAGAAATACAGTATTACATACAACTGCAAATAATTCAGAACCTGCACCATTATTGGGTGGGACTACGCAAAAATTACTTTAGGAAAAATTGCCCTGGCCTAGTAATCAAAGCATGGACCTTAGACTACCCAGACTACAGTGCAGACTACTACATTACTCAGATTCTACAATTCTAACTACAAATTTATTAAGGGCCACATGTTTAGCAGTTCATCAATAAACTCAAAGCAAGAAGGAAAATGGATTTTTAAAAAAAGCCACAGCCATTGTAAAACTAATACCAGTGCTAAAGCTGTACTAGTCAGTAAACCAACATTTGAACGGCATTAATGAAATTAAATGCATGTTAACATGTTATATAATTAATTTTTTATAACTGCAGGTTATTTTAATAGGGAAGTGCACTAATTTTTTTTTATTGCTGAATTTGAAAGTTTAGCCTAAAAAAGAAACATTAGTATAGTCACTTTTATTTTCTGCATCTGGGGTATGCACTTTAAAACGTTTTGAAAGTCGGAAAATTTCATGTTGCGCTGAAACACAGTGCCTCCATCTTGATTGAGATGTGACGTCACAAGGCAGTAGTCACCAGTGGAGTATCGCTGTATTCCGTCGCCTTCTTTAGCGCGGCGAGAGTTTCCGGGAATCGGTGGAGTTTGCTTCCTAAAAATGTCGTCTAGTACCGAAAACATGAATTCAAAATAGAATTATAAATGATTTTTTGTTCCAAATTTCATCTCGACGTCGAAACAAAAGCCTGGAGAAGATATTCATTCCCGTGCCTTAAGCACAAGCTATACGGAATAAATGGTTCAAGGCTGCTCCTGACTCTTACCTATCGATGATATTCTGTTTTGAAGATCATTTGAAGGTATTGTAAGATCAAATTGATATTTATATTATAATAATTTACTTAATAGGTACCTCAGTCACATCAGAAAGAGTGTTGAGTCAAAATATAGCATCTTCCGCGTAGACCTACGTAAATTATAAACTGAAATTAGTTTGGTTAAAGAATTATGGCGCGACTGTTATTTTACACGACCGGGCAAAATGCGTACTTTGCCCATGATATGTGCATATATGATAACAAACGATTTTTGTTAAAGTTAATCTTTATTTGTTGAAATTAGTACATTTATAGGTGATACAGATATAAAGGTACACGGCAGGTCGCGCGGCGTAATTTGTACTCCACTGGTGACGGGTTCATCTTGCTGATCTAAAAAATTAGCTACAATACCTCGAACTTTGAAAACTCGCAATATAGGCAGTCAAAGTACATTGTAAGAATACACGAGACCATTATAGCCCAGAATGTACGTACAATGTCGAAATCTTTGGTTTTCAAAGATTGACGTATTTTATACGCCAGCGCGCCCGGTCCAGGGTTATCAACTTTTATTTCATCCTATTTGTTAGTTGAAATTATATTTCAGAATGGTTCTTTTAGCACTGCTACTGAGGTAAACTGGTAGGTACTGAGTACAAGGTACTGAGGTATGTACTGAGTAAGTAAACTCCCTTTGGAGTAATGTGAATTACAAGTGTTCGAGATATATGGCATTTTATATTCGCTTTGTGTTCTTATTAATTATGCCTGTACGCATATTGTTGCTTGCCGCGAGCCTTTAATGGTATGTGCTCTTGCAAGAGTGGTTTTCATTTTTAATGTGGAAGTTGGTCAGTATAAGCAAAGAAAAAATTAACATTTTTGCGCACACCAACCCTTGTAGTCATCGTATCTCTGCGTTTGTAAAGACACTGCTAAAATACCTAAACGCCATAATGATGATTAAAAAATTGTCTCATGTCAATGATTGCTGCAATTATAATTAATGAAAAACTTGATGCCGTATGATCACAATGAAGACAACAAAAAATAAAGCCATGACGTAGTCTTGAACCACGGTCCTTCGAGTTAGATCTTTCCTTAGAATCGTGCACGCTACCACTACCCCAACCGACCCATTAGGATTTTGTGGATATTTTGAATTTATATATATATAACTTGTAAAAAGTAACGCATGAAAATTAATTAATTACAGCCTAAATAACGCCCTAATTGAAAAAGATGCAGCAAGGTACGCGGTCTCCCCTTGTTACCCTTAACGTCTCGCATTTCTATGGAGCGTTGAACCTGTCCTCCTTATTCAAAAATTCAGTAACCATAAATAAATCAAAGTTTGGTATACCATTTATAAATCGTTGGAATTTTCCTTCTCCCAACCAAGATTACCTTTTCTTGAACCCATCCTGGACAGCGAACCATTGCAACAACCAGCCAGCTCGGAAATAAGGCTAACATCCCATGATTCTAGTTGCGAAGGGCGAACGTTCCGGCCGGCGTGAATACATACGCAACGAATAAGTCTTGCAGCAAACGTCTGAAATAGGTTTATTAGTTTGACTCGGTTCTTACAAAAAAAGTTTTGGCATGATAAACGGCATTGTGCCAAAATATACCCAGCGAAAAATAAATGCCATCATGCATTTATTAAAGATTCAATGTGCTATTCGTACTACTCTTTCCAAACTTGAAGTTGACACGTAAATGAATATTAATATATTACGCAATGATGAAGTCGTTTACTCAAAAGAGAAGCAGCCACATATATATTCTGAAGATATTTTATGACAGCTAAAAACGGATACCCTCAAATTCTGTAATTTTTCTATGCAATAATAGTGGTAGAACTAAACGGTGTAGAAGCTGCCTTCTGCTACTGCCTTGTGACGTCACGGCCAATATTCAACATGGACACCCGTTTTCGCGGCCTTTGAATTTTTCCATATTTCAGACGGTCATCTCGAATCAAGTATTCACTATTAGGATTTAAACTGTGGTTTTACGACATTATGTTATTCTGAACTCTAATTTAAAAAATGTGTTTGATGCATTTGAAACACTAGTGCACTTCCCTATTATGTAGTAGCACAAAATGAAAAATTACCATAGATATCTCCCTCATAATTGCTGCAAGTTGTTTGAGCTCTTCTACCTTTGGCCTGGCACATAAAAGCACCAAGTGGTAGATTTGGGTGGGGGGGGATTATAGGGGTCATGACTACCCCCCCCAAAATCAAAAACTTTTTAAAAAATTGCAAAACTTTTTAATTTTTATTCGTTTAATGGTTTTTGTAAAAGAGTTGAGGGAGTGCATATGAAAATCCATGGCTACAAGTCCCAAGGGTGAGAGAAGTTTGAGTGGTATTCATCATAGAGCTTAGCACTTCCTACTGTAAAAATGCCCCTCTCTCTCGGGGGGATATTCTATACTCCCTGGACACACATAACTCCCATGACCACCTCCCAAATTTTATGTTGAATCTGCCCTGAGAACACCACAGTGAAGATCTGAACAATAACCTATTCAACCTGTGCTCAAGTCTAAAATTGTTTTACCTTGTATTGTATCTATCAATATAAAGAAATGGAAGCATATTAAACAAATAGAAAATTTATGCCATGTCATTTCTTTGAGCTGTAAAAGAGTACGTAAGAATGAATGGCATGAATTATTGCAGCCTCTAACTCATTTTAGAGAGCAGCAGGTTGCAATAAGCAGTATGTGACAGTCAGTAAGGATGATAGCATTCAAGTACCTAGTTGCTCAGCTCTAATGGTGGTTGTAAAATACAAACAAAATTGTTCAATGCCCTAGGTGAAGCCAGTTTTGGGTGAGTTGCTAGCCAGATGTAGTCATTTCCTTAACTAATTAGGAGTTATGAAGTTAAGATGAGTTGAGACAGACTGACACTTACCTGCATTGGTATTATGTGTCCACCTCTCACAAAGACAGGAGTTTCATCTCTCCTCAGCATACAAGTGATCATCCCTCCGACATAATCCACAATCTCTCCGCCAGGATACCTGTACCAAGTTCCGTTGGGCATGACGATGCTCACAGTTGGGGCATCCGGGATGAAAGATGGAGTCACCATTAGAGCTGGACCCAGGAGGAGCTGGTCATCTGCATCCCTGGTCAACTGGGACTCGGGATAATCAAAGAGAAGGTGCCTCGCTACCGGAACACCACTGATTGAAGCCTTGTACATCTGAGTGTAAATGTACGGGATCAGGGAATAACGCAATTTTGCGGAATCCAATATGCTTGCCATCATTCCCTTGGCAATATCTCCCTTCGGAAGGTGAACCCTCCACAGAGGCAATAAGGATCCAAGCCTTATCCATCGACGACAGAGAGAAGAATCAAATGGCTGAGTAGTTTTCGAGCCATCTCCTGCTTCTTCACTAGGCCGTCCGCATGCGGCTATGCCTGCCGATAGTGGGATTCCCACAAGTCCGTTGGAGAGTGCAGTCATGAAGGCAGAACGCATCGCAGTCCAAGTCCTGTTGACCCTTGAAGAGCCCCCGTGACCACCATAAACTCCCATTCCAGGGTAAGTCCACTCGCCAAGGATCAGACGCCTTGTGTGCGGTGCACCAGGAGGCCAGCTCTGATCAATAAGGCTTTCATTGAGCAACTGACAGAATCGTGAACCATAGGAGTTGTGGATTTCATAGTGGAGAACCTTGTCTGAGTGCTGGGCCAAGAACCACAAGGTCCCTTGAGAAATTGAATTGTTAAGGCCCTGTAAAGAAATGAACAATTAGCTTACTCATCAGTTTTCTTTTCGTGTCCATTGCGACAGAGTTTGAAAATAACAGAACCAATTTCTCTGTTGCTCAATCACTCCTAACTGCTTGGGATATTTGAGGCAAAAAATCGACGGCTATAAACATTTGGTAGAAAAGTTGATAATATCATGAACTCCTGTCATAACTCCTTCCCTACAACTCGGCCTTTTCAGTCTTAGTCCTGATGACAATGAGTGAGTTTCTCATCGAAACGTTGGCCTTCAACAACCTTACCCAGTGCCAAACCCGAGAAGATTTCATCAACGATCAGCTCATTCACCAGTTTTCTTTTAATACCCCTTTCGATAGAGTTTGAAAATAAACAAACCCAATTTCTCTGTTGCTCAATCTGGTCCCTAGTCGTGCTATTTGCAGCAAAAAATAGGCGGCCATAAACCTTAAGTGGAGAAGTTGACAATGTTGCGAACTCCTGCTGAGGGGGTAACCACTCCTCCACTACTACTCAGCCTTACGCATAGACCTCTCAGTGCTTGTTGTTGTGTAAATTACCGTCAAAAATTCCTTCCCTCAACAAGCAGTTTTCCCTGATCAAGTTTATAAACTTGAAATGCAATAATGCAACCCACCAATTCGGATAAAGTCAGCTTAGGCATCTTTGTCTTCATCTATCTTTTTCTTTCTATGAGGATCTACCAGGTTTGATTCACAGGAAATATTTGACATCAATGACATAAAACTACAATGGTAATGAAACTCAAGTCAGCATGCGATGAGAAAGTGACAAAATTTGGGGGAAACTTATGTGAGGAATATTAAAATTCAGTCAATGGTTTATCCAAAGATTGAAAACTACATATTTTTATTTCCAAACGCAAGCGTGACATTTTAGATGCTGAGCTTTAAAGATTTTATCATTCTTAAAAATAATTTGAAAGTTTATGAAAATGAGTTTTAAATTTTAATAAGTAAAAATATTAAAATGTGTATGTATATTTTAAAAAAAATTTATTCTTTGATTGTATGTACCCAAAAGAAACTTGAATAATTACTTCGTTTTATAGCAGAAATTTGAAAATGCAATTGGATCCAAAAATATCTGAAGATCCGGATCTGAAAATTATGGATCCGATCCGGATCCTGGTACGAAAAAAATCCTTGATCCATCAATCCCTAATAATTAACTTAACCAAAAAAACCAAAAACTACCTCTAGTACCAAATTAATCATACCTAGGCATCCATAGTGTCAAAAAAGATAGAAATTATTTGACAATACCATTTCATTTCCTTTGTCTTCAACCCATACACCAAAGTCAGCCTTTCTCAAGACTTTTGTACTCCCAAATACTAAGAAAAAATAGCTCAACATACCCTTGGTACAAAGCTCAAATCATCAGTAGGATATTGATTATTTCCATATGTTCCGAAGCTGAGAGGAGAGTCATCTTCCATGATAAAACCTGGGATTGTTGCAGACACATTGAATCCAAAGTTGCTGAAAATATTGGTCAGCCAATCCTTGGTGCTGGGATTTAGAAGGGAAGGAAAGACAACAGCCTCATTGTTGAAAGTGCCCACAAATGGTTCATCAAATCCATTTCCAGCCATCACAAACAAGTTCTTAGCCATACCATCAGTATAGGCATTCAAACTTGATTTTTCAATCTGCAGTTGGGAGAAAAAAGGAAATGATTACACTCAATAATGCAAAGATGAACAGTATTCCCCTACGTTTGTTGAATTCCACTACATTAATGGAACTGCAAACTTATTTTCAAAACAAGGGCATACCCAGGATCAAAACTGGGGGGGAGGGGGGGGGACAAGTAATGGTTGTTCAAGTTGTAGGTAAGATTTAAGCATAGAAAAGGTGAATGAAATCAACATTTTAAGGAAACTGTAACAACTCTTTATTCATTTTTAAAATCATTTGCATGAAAAAATATTATTTTCCTTAAAAACAATTGCAATTTATGCTTCTAGAGGGGAAGGGGGGGGGGGGGCAGCTGCCCCCTCCTGCCCCTCGCGGGGTAAGCCCATGTTTCAAAAGATACTTTTTTAGGACTTCTTTCTAATCCCTTCTCTGGCTTTTTCCAAAAGTAAATCTTCATTAATAAAACAGCAAAATGTTGAATAGAAAATACATAGTCAATATAAAATCAACTCTTTCAGTGCCAGCCTATTTTGCCCAGTATGCTGAAGAATGCCAGGGATTTTTTTGGCAAATATATAGGTTTACATTTAAAAATTTACTTAAAGACTAATATGCATTTTCAGAAACTATTTTATTGATTAGTTCGCTCACAAAACTTATGTGTATATTAAAACATGACAGATACAGTGAGTCCTCGTTTAACGTCACTTACCGTTCTTGAAAAATGTGACGATAAACGAAATGACGTTAATCGAAACATAATATCCCATAAGAAACAATGTAAAAAGTGAATATCGGCTCCTGGACCTCACAATTCCTATGAGAAAAAATTTTAGCGTATAATTTCAGGGGCATTTTTTACGATGGGAATGCCAAACCATGGCATAAATACGAGTTCCTGTCTTCATCGATGACAATAGCAGCAGTGACGTAAATCCTTCTCCATTTTTGTATCTTCCCACATTTGCTTTTCGGCTTCGCTATGGTGGTCGCCCGGGCGAGCATCGCCTGGGCATGATCATCACTGAAACATCGTCGCAGTTACAGGAGCCAAAATTATTGTGAATACGGTGAAAAAAGTGACGGCAAAAACTCCGATTTCTACACGGAAAAATGCCTCGAAATCACTTTTTAGGTTCCTGAAAACCATTATGTCAAGTAAAACCTTGCGCACCTACCTAAGAATTCATTTTGCAGAAAATTTGCTAAAACCGTAATCGCAATTAACAATAAACACACCGTTTTACACTTCGTTTAGACTGACTGTATTACCGCCCACAAAACGAACAACCTGCAACGCCCGCCGCTTCGCGTTTTTTCTCGCACGAAATTTAACAGACTTGACGTTATCGCGAAGCAGAGGTGCGATAAACGAATGACGATCTCAAAATTTTTGTGACGTTATTGCGAAATGACGTTAAACGGGGTGACGTAGAACGAGGACTCACTGTACTAAAAATAGTCACCAAAGCTACATGAAACACAAATAATAAAAGGCGTGAGTATAAAAAAAAACCCGGCCGATAGATTGGCCCCTTGGCACTCTTTGCACATACCCCATGGGCCGATGGATCAACCCACTGGCACTGTAAGGGTTAAATAAGAATAAAATAAAAGTAATAAGTGGAAAATAAAGTAAATTTTTTGGTCTTTCCCTACTTTTTCACCATAATATTTCATGTTTAGTTAAAAGAAAATTATTTTTCCTCGTCAAATGCTATAAATCTGACTAACCTTCAACTTTGAACAATGAATTCTCAAAAATTAAGTACAACAATTTTTTAAAATTTTTGTCTTGAGAGCTACTTTACCATTTTTTACCATTAGATCACTGTCCTGACATGGTAACTACACGGTTGGTAGACATTTTAAGTAGCCATGAAAAATTTTATTGCCACTTCAATACACACTTAAATCACAATCCCACCAAATAAACTCATCAAGTAGTACTAAATAATATTCACCTGTGGTCGCTGCACAGGCAGATACCTTCGCCCTGACTGAGTTAACATGAGCCTGGCAGGAGCAGTGTCAGACAGCAAGCCATTGTCAACCTCGAAGGCTTTGCTGCTCAGAGCTTGTAGTCCCAAGCAGTCTGAGTCAAAAGGAAGGCCCACAGTCTCCGCTCTTGTGAAGAAATCCACGGCATTAGTTGAGTCGTCACGGCAAGTATGAAGTCCTAGGGCCCAGTATGGAGGGAGGCTGGGGTAGCCAATGGCCTCGGCTAACTGGCGTGATACGTCATGGGGTGTGGGGCCTGCCAGCACATGTATCTCCATGGAGACTTTGATGACAGCCCTTATGGTCAGCAGACCTGTAAGTAATTTTTAATGATGATACGAAATGGTATTTGGAGGAGGCGACCAACATCTGAGGTAATTTGTGCCATGAGGGAAGGGTATGGAAGGCAGGGTGGAGAGAAACCTCAAGCGTATTTAAGTATGTGTGTGTGTGTCTATTGTTCTGTAGATGTCACCACTGGTCTAGAGTGTTTGAGATGTATGTGATTTCTCTAGCTTGAGAGGGTGGGTGCCATGTTGTTAGGGCACTGCGTCGGTTGTGAGTGTTAAGGCTGTTTTACACGGGGCACGGAATTGCGCAGGTTAGAGCTGCATTAATTTCTAAAATGGCGTGGAATTGCGCAAATGCATGAATGAAATTAGAACAGGGGCTATTTTGCCGTCTCGCATCCACGCATTCTCGCATGTATTCTAGCAATTCACCGCTTTACACGACACAATTTTGATTGCGCCTTCGCACGTACGTCAGATTGCACAATTCCGTATACCGTGTAAAACGGCCTTTACGCACTGTACGAGAGCAATAAAGCACTTATCTAAATGGACTACGTGGTTGTTAATTCGGACCTCCTCTCCTCAGGAAAACTTCAAAACCCAGCATCGGCATAAGCCTAATCTTAATGAAAGGTGCCAAGGGGACCATGGCTTAACGTCCCAGCCGATGGACGGAGTGTTGCGCTAGAAATGTCCTCCAATCAACATTCAAGCAGTGATAGGGCGGTCACTGAAAATTCTCCGCCATTGCCGGGATTTGAAACCAACCCCACAGGTTGGGAAGCCAACACTGAATATTCCACATCAGCCTGATCCCGCAATTTTTAATGATTACATACATGCGTAAAGACTAAGAAACCTGAATGCTGAGCCAGGAGGACAAGAAAGGAGGAGATAGGAGGATAGATGGACAATGAGGGAAAATAATGAAGTAGCACTGGATATGATGGGTGTGGAGGGGGAACTACCTATTATAAGAGATTTGGAGGAGATAGTAGGATCAGATGGAGTGAGTAGCAAGTGGGGGAGGAATACAGAAAACTGTGTTAGGAGGAAAAATGATAAAGTCAAAGAGGAAATCCTACTGCTATAAAGCATAAGGCCGGGGACCATAATACAGTAGTGCGAAAAATCCACAGAGGAAAAATCATTCGCCTTGACCGGGATTCGAACCCGGATCCCTCGATTTCCGGCCGAGTGCTTTAGCCAGTTAAGCTGCCGAGGCGTCATCTCCCCTGTGGAAATTTGTGGACTATACCGGACAAGGTACTATGGACTACAGAGCATATCATGCGACAAGCAGTCCAGGTCATGCGCATGGTGCCACAGCCGGAAAGCAAAGCCCGAACTTACAACACGAAGAGGTGTTCGCTCTAGACTTGTTTAGGTATACCGGGACTAGCCACGGTGATAACTTTTATGGAGTCACCCGCAATGCACAAATTGTGCGGAAATCGCGGGATCCGGGTTCGGATCACGGTCAAGGCGAATGATTTTTTCCTCTGTGAATTTTTCGCACAATTTGTGCATTGCGGGTGACTCCGTAAAAGTTATCACCGTGGCTAGTCCCGGTAAACCTAAACAACCATTATACAGTGCTAGAAAACATATCCGTACATAATGAATGACTGAGAAACAGCAATTACCTGGGATGCATAAATTACCAGGAGTAAAATCCAGGAAAAAGAACATAATTCTGACACGAAATATGATTTATTAACATTATTTATGAATACCTGAGGAGAGGAGTGTTGCCTCAAGAGGCCCGGAGGCGTTGATGTAGATCCCATGAGCTCGCCCCTCGTTGTCAAGGAAGATGAGGAAAGGGTGGGCAGGTCTTCGGCCCTCACCAGCCCACAAAGGCAAAGGCCCTGGAGGAAGCTTGAGTGTTGGAGGCACAATGTCCCCAATGCCAGCACCACCCCAGCCATAAACATCGGCAGTAGGGAGCTTAAGAGAGATGGCCCAATACCTAGGGAGAACGAAATTAGTCATTTCTGTATTCATGAATGGTTAAACTATAACTTTGAATGAACCCTAACCATTTTATTAGTGAAAATCAATCCAGGTTCTTGCACTAACAGTCCATTTCAAAAGTATGCAGACCCAAGTTTGAGGCAGCAAATTAAAATAAAAACCAATTAACTTACATCAGAATGTAGGTTATTTAATACTGTGTTAATCATAGGAAGCAAAATATTTACATGATTTTCATGCATTAAATGCTTGGTACATATACATTAAAATATTTAGACCTGTAAATTTTAGACTGTAGCACACCTTGGTTGGATTTCATTAAATAAATAAGTGATCGTGGAAAAAGTTGCTATTTAATAAAAAATTTCTGTGACTTCCTTAAATTTCACAGGAGATGATTACATGTACGCATATATATGAGGAAAATTTCTTCCAAAATCTCCAAAAACTGTTCATGATGAAGTTAACAACATGCACTTAACCAAAGTAAGCAGGCAAGAGGTCACCTCTCTGACTACGACTGTGAGCAATGTGCTTAATGAGATGGCTACATGGGATGCGAAGATGCAGGGGTGCAGCTAGGAATTAAGGCTGGGGGGGGTTTAGATGCAACTAATACTGGGGTGTGTGGGGTTATGGAATACCCACAAGGATAAGCGGTAGGTGCGAGATTAATAAATTGCGGAATTTTGAGATAAATGGTTCAAAATTGTGAGTTTTATGGCTTTCTGAGGGATAATTTATTAATCCTTACACTATTCTATTAGTAACATCAATCCAATTAAGTAAAATGGGTTAAAATTAAATATTTCTCTGAGCTCTGGGGGGGGGGGAGGGTTTTATTCCCCAAAACCACCCCCTCGCTGTGCCACTGCATACTTGCATTTTACAAGGTGTCTCAATGAATAATTGATATGTGCAATATCATCATGCAATACTATCTCTTAATGACCACTCTAATCACATTAAATATAAAGATAATCAACTGCAACAAGTACAAAGGGCCGCACGTAATCAGAATTAGTACCTAGCCCACATATATCCATTCCAGTGTACAGTAATAAGGTGATATTTTAAGATCCGCATCAAATGTGGGGAGTAAAAAGTACTGATCTCCAGCAATTTCAACATTGTAACTCAAAAAATAAATGTGTGTTTCCGCCATTTGGTCCATAAGAGGTTTCATACACATACCAGTCAACACAACAATTGTGGCCACAATTATGGCCATAGTGGGTTGCCATTATGGCCTCATAATGATTTTGACCCTCAGCTATAGTGTGGCCAAAGTGTGGCCTGCCATAATATGGCTTAACTATGGATAATACACTTTCTTTATATCAATTGAATCAACCAACTTCCATTTTAATAACTCACCAATGAACCTGTATCAATAGCAACCGTAATATACATACTTATGTTTACAAATGTTTGGTTTGACAATCTGTGGCCTTCCTGAGACGATCCAAAGCGTGGCCATAGTTGCGCATGGGTTAGCAAGCCAAAAACCGACTTGCCGGATGGCACCCACAGCCTATGACTATGGATAATACAGCAATCTGTGATTAACCATAGCCATAGTTGCCACAGGTAAACCACAATGCGGCCACAGTGTGGCCATAATGGTTGTGTTGACTGGGATATATCACAAGTCCACCGTCATCAAGGACTTACCAATCACTGGCAATTAGTGGCCCTTCTGCAGTCCCAATGAGAAAAGTTGAGCTGTTCCTGTCGGAGATATTGATGGAGAAGGGCGGCTTGCCTTCAGGCAAGCCATAGGTTTTGACTTCAAAGGCAGTCTTGGATATAGGGAGGTGTGAGGCTGGTGGCATTTCCCATTCATATCGTCTTGGGTCGTAGAACAGCAAAGACAGATGGTTCACAGACTTTGGATATATCTTCAAACGAATAGAGTGCATCTTGGTGCCAAAGGGGGACTTTTCAACGAGCGGAACCAGGGATATGTTGGTGCCGTCGGAGGAGGCGGAATCTTTCAAGTAATTGTTGTAGGATGGGAGTGAGTGGTAGCAATGAGGTTCTGTTGTTGAGTTCCAGCAGCATCCAGCCTTTATGCACTGCTTCACAGTTGGCGACTTTCCTGCCATGCACTCCACCCTGAAGAGCAAAAGATTCATATTCAGTACCCAATGCAACGAGTGAAATACAACACATTTTCTTTGGTATGGGTCAGTTTTTTATTGCGATTAGTATATCAAATTCCAATTAGTTTATTACTGGGCGATAGATATAATGCAAGAATTAACTGATAAAAGTGAATTGTGAAGGAAACTCAAAATCCATTTTTTTTTACAGCAATCAGTGCATTACACTACTTATAGTAAAGAAAACTAGAAATAGCATTTGGGTGACCTTAGGTGACCTTGAGTGGCCTTTAGTCAAGATCAAGACTCGAGACCTCTTCTGCAAACTTATATCTAACACCACAGCCAAAATTATTGAAGTTATTTCGCAAAATTCGTGAAAATTGCAAAAGAAATTCATCAAGTCTAATCAAACAAATATCTTCTGACAAATATTTCTCGGGTTTGCATCCAGGTTAAAGCTTTTATGCAAGCCGACGTTTCGGAAGACGACTTGTCTTCCATCCTCAAGGCTGTGTTACTTTATTGAAGTTCAATTTCACCTGAACTGGATCGACCGTTTACCGAGGACAACAATGCGGCTAAGGTGTCGTCCAATTGGCTGTAGGTCTTTTGAAATTCTTCACGTTTAACCCTTATTTTTTTTTTTCATACAGATGATTACAGGTCTCCATGTAGTGCTTAGATGAAAGCCGGTGTCCCGATTGAAATTTTTGGGATTGAGGCGGATCTCTATTGCTTCCTTAACTACGCGGTCCCAGTAACGTTGAGAGTGGCAAAGGATTTTTGTGTCGTCCCATTTAATAGCATGGTCTTCATTAATGCTGTGCTCCGCCACGGCCGACTTTTCTGGTTGCGCTAATCTGAGAATCTCCGGTGTTCTTTCAGCCTCGTCTCAATCATTCGGCCTGTCTCCCCCACATACATTTTACCGCATTCACAAGGTATTCCATAAACCCCAGGTGTCTGAAATGCAAACCTGGATGCAAACCCGAGAAATATTTGTCAGAAGTATTCACCAGGAAAAACTTACATCGTTTAAACAAATATCTTGTATGATGTTAGGCATAATGTGGTGGAAGTTCTTAATATATAAGTAAAATTGGACATTGCAATATCTCCACTGAGCTTTATTGAATTTATATATGTACATTGAATTTTAAACAATTAATTGAATAATAAATTTACAGAAAAAAAATCATCAAATAAATTGAGGTACTTAATAAGATATCCACTGAAATGACAATCTCATCCACTGCGACAATATATGTATAGAGGAGGAAAGGAAGAAGAACTTAGAGTGAAATTCTGCTAATGGCAGTTGTAAATGATGAAATAGATGGTGTTAAGTGAACAAAAAGGGTGTTGAAGGAATTGTAGGTAAGAGATAGCTGGTAGGTTAGCGATCTCTGGGTCATTGATAGTGATTAAGTGGATGAAAAAGAGAAGAGCTCCATGTTTTAGATTAAGAGGAGACAGATGGAAAACAATGGAAGAATGTTGTTATACCTGAAGTGGCCATTCATTATCCAGTGACAAATGTAAGGTGAACTAAATGCACATTAATGTTGAAGGAGAATGATCTGTTGGGAGAGCAGATCACCAGAAGTCAGATTATGAAGTGCGGGGTTATGATTTTTTACAGTGCTGATGAAGAAGCTGAAATCTGCCTCCCAAAATGTGACATGTCTCTCTTTCTCTATCATAACACTGTGGAAAATATGGTTTTCTATATTTTTGAAGGAGGGAAGTCCAAGGTTACATGAAGGGTTATTTTAAATACCTTAATCCAATTTTGAAACGCTATGATATTTTACATTTAAAATAAAATAAGGAAGCTCAATTCAAAATAAGAAAGTCGGACATAAGAACTATCATAAAATGTTAAAAATATAAGAAGGATAATGCTCTGAAGCATCTCTCATTTCACTAATTCAGATTGAGGTAGATAGTTTATTTTTCTTCATTTTCCTGATTTTGTAGAGAAGCTTGGGTTTCCATTATTTCATCCCCATCATAACATTATGCTCTCTTTACTTATATTCAAGAAAAAGAATAAGCCACTTACCTATACTCCTCATAGATGGCACAACTTCGTCCAGTAACGGAAAACTGTGCTATGGACATGAAAATGTAGACAAGGATAGGCAGCATTATGCCCAGGAATAAAATCCCCATTCCTGCACGAAATGCACGGTTCAGCAGGATCTGATCCCAGCAGGATGCCTCCTCCATTTCGATCAAACCTTCTGCAACCCCACAAAAAAGAGATGTTAATTCTGGTGCTTTACTGGCTGATTGAATGGATGTATTCACCAATAAATGACAGACAGGAGTGAAATTCAGAAGTCATTCATTTGATACATAAGAAAAAATCATCAGTAGAAAATCCCAGATGAAAAGGATCATTCTACAGAAGATTTTGGGATCCACATAAGTTGGGCAATGCATACATATCGATGGTTAAGTTCTAACAACACGCATCTCAAAAATAGCAACTCAAAAATACAAGCAAAAAAATGATTAATTTTTTTACTTGTACATTAACATTAATAACCCAAAGTTCAAAAACCTGAAAAAGAAGCATTCATTTGCAAAAAAAGTTGTTTATTGCTTGGATTTCATTGTTTAAATATTATTACACTTTGTTTAAGATACCTGTCTCAAACCAGCCAAATTTGAGATACCTGTTGTAAGAACTTAGCCATCGATATGGGCAACATTACAATAAGCAAGGGTGGTCATGTGTTCAAACCTTAAAGTATGACCACTGCCAGTAAATATCAATTAATAATAAGGGTCAGATAGCTTTGAAGAAAAGAACACTTTAACATCACCATATTACAATATAATGAACTTCATTTTTGAAACACCATATAAATTGTTAATTGATAGTCTGCTTACCTTGGCTGTCATTCATCTCACTTTCCATCGGATACTCTTCCATGATACTGGACCTCTGCAAGGTTTTGGATTTTTTCCTAGCCATTTTTTCTAGTCCTTGTCAACTCCAGATAATGAAAGATGTACTCTATCCTTGGAAAAGAAATAAACACTAACTCCAATGGCAGGGATAAATGAAAAGCAAATTTAAAAAATGGATTGAACTAGCACTCAAAGATGCTAATAACAAAGAATCAAAGAAAGAGAAACATTTGATCAAAACTAAAAATATTTTTGATAGCACAAAATCAGTAACAAACAAATGGATTGAACACAGCATGTGAACACAGTTAAAACATACATCCTCACAATTCTATAATAGGTACCAATATATACAAGAATAATGGAATGGAGTAAAATGCTATAATTAGCTTAATAAGGCATTGAATTAGGAATAAGGGCACATACCTTATATGGCATTGAATTAATAACTACGTGTATTCCAACAGGTATATATATATATATATTGTGTAATGCAACAATGTACTTTGCTATATACAGTGGAACCTGGATAATTCGAACTTCTTTAATTTGAAAATTCGTAAATCCGAATATTTCTCTTGATTCCCAGCATTTTGTATTCAAACAATGCTAAATAATCGTGGATAATTTGAATTTTATTTTGGATAATTATGTGACGAATTTTTGGTGTGTCAAATCAAGGTATAAATTACAATCTGTGACTCAAAATAATTGTGAATCCATCGGAAAATATGCTATACTAACGCAATTGTCAAAAGGTTTGTGTTAGACAAAATGCGTGCTAGTGTAGAGTATGATGACTCACCCTTCCCCTCCCGCCTGCCGTTCCAACCCTAGGCAGCAACAAAACAAAGCCGCGTCACCAAGGTCATTGTATACTGGCCCCCTTTCTCTCCCCTGCCAAACTGTCTTCCTATTTCCAGTGACAGTGATGCATAGGCACATTCCAGTGTTATCGGTCACTCGGTCAACTACGTAGTATATTTCGGTTTGTGCATCGTCCGGCTTGTTAATCTACTGTAGTTTTAAAGTCATCCTTTATGTTGCACAGTGGAAAGTGATTACGTGTAGTTTTGGTGTACAATAAGGCTTAGTGAGTGTAGCGATCATGGCATCAACCTCGTCAACAAAAACAAAAAAAAGGTTACTTTAATCATCTTAACAGGCATTAATCAAAGTATTTATATTTCAAGAGTGTCAATTTGATAAAAGAGTTTTGATTGGAAATATGACTTTTATTGCTTTGGACATATTTATTAAGCACTTAGAAGTTTATAGCTGGTCCATTGATGTACGAATTATCCACGTTCCACTGTAGCTTTAAAATATAACATAAAAATATCTTTTGTGATAGAACCATCAGATACTAAACCAAGTTTTTGTGGTTCAGCATAAGCAATTAGCAAGATTAGCAATTGAGATGAACTGCGGCAAACTTTATCCTTCGTTTGCTGACTCCTGATCAAATTGTGGTACGTGTTGCTGCTTGCCGCGACTTGAGTTTTTGGTAAAAAATTGCATGATACTGCTTTCTCACCCACCCTACTCGACAGATCTTGTGCCTTTTGAGTTCCTTTTGTTCAACCGGATGAAATTGGTGATGTAAGGGAAATGTTTTGTTCATATTATGGAAGTGAAAAAATCGAAGGCGGCTCTGCAAGGCATCGGAAACGACAAGGACCAAAGGTGTTTTGTGTAGTGGAAAAAACGTTTTAACCAACGTATCAGTGTAAATAGAGAGCACTTCGAAGGTGACCAATGCTTGTAAGATGTCCCTTGGATTGTGTAACCTTTCCTTGAGATGACAGGCAGTGTGTATCTACAATCATTTGAGCTTCAAACTCTTCACATCAAATTGTGGAGTTACATAAATTTGGTTCAGAAAACAACACTCTAATGATATTAAAACCTGTTTTCCAACATAATTCACTGATAATTAATTAGAAATAAATTAATGTACAGGTGACTTTAACAGAAATAAGGAACAGATGGTTAACTGCAGTAAAAGAACAACTAATACCATCCCTTGAGTTAAATAGTTGAGCAAGTGAGAGAGTGAAAAGCTGTTAGTCTAATTGTGGTGGAATTAATACTTCATCTGAAAACTATTTACAATTTGCCACTATTACAAGTGATGGTATTAAGGGACTTGTAAATATAACACAGCCATTTCACTAAACTGTCATAAGCATCCTTACTTCAAATACTGTGGACACTAGAGCGAAGTGCTGAGCAAGTTATTGGTACAATTCCTACATGACCTACCCCCAGCATTCGGGCATGCACACATGTTTCACAGCAACGGCTCAACGGCTACATAAAATTTTATAAACTGCCTGTCGTTTGATTCGCAACATTTGTGCAAATATTATAGGCACATTGATGGACCTAAACATTCGCGCTAGACCCCAAATGGCAAGCCCTTAGTGTTTATCATCCTTGTGGGTATACTTTCTTCACTACGTATGTGTACGTATGGTGGTAGGCTGGAAAAATGCAAGGGGTTTTCCAGATACGCAGTTTACTACACGAGTGTGCGAACAGCAAGTCGAGTTAACGACAGTTGTCCCAAGACGGGTAGAAGGGTTGAAAGACGGATAAAGGGCAAAGTTGACAGGTCATGAACGAAAACGGCTTTTATCAGAGATGAATAAAAGGCTTCCGTAAAGATAGCGTTGTTATGTGTTGTTGTACTGTGTGCTTGACCTGTGTCCGGCAAGCGAGCGCGTTTCTGAACAAGGCTAGGATGAGGGCGAGGAAATACCCTGTTGGCGGTACTCACGGTACCTCGTAAATGTAAATAAGGTTCAATCGGTGGTAGCGCGTGAATATACGCATGTTAGCAACTGCACACCCAAAGATGAATGAATTATAAAATAAGACTATGTACTCCTTTGCAAAGAGAAAGATAAAAATCCTGTCCACACAGAGATGGGATATGAAGCGCCGAATGCTCCTTTGCTTGCTCCAAACGCTACTGCTATCTCCTTGGCGAATTCACCGCTCTACAGAAGTGCGATCCCGTGGGATTGCGCCGGCCGCATATTCGGTCTATGCGATCTCTTGTGGGTGCTCGGGCGGGACGAGGTAAGCGGGGTGGCACGCCATATTCTAATGGGTGCTGGGTGCAGACTCAACACGACGCGAGTGCGCACGCGCATATTCGGTGAGTAAATCGCAGATACTATAGCGGTGTAGCTGCCACCTACACTACCTGCGCTCAGGATCCTAGTCCGTCGTTGCATTCAGTGCCATATATTCATTTCAGTGCAGTATTCATTTAAACTTCATGCCCTTTTTCATCATCTTATATCTTCTCTAATGCACACCCTGGATATATAACCACCAGCCGCCACTGGGTTCAAGGCATGGTATATTTGGAAGAGGCGACCGATAGCTTAGGTCATTTGAGCCATGAGGAAAATGTGGGGAGGGAAGGATAGAAGGACTGCGGCTTAGACGTCCTATGCGACGGAAAGAGGGTTGCACTTGAAACACCCCCTACGCAGCACTCAACCAGGCATCTGGCAAACTCCGAAAAGTTTCTTACACCGCCACGCGCTGGGATTTGACCCCGGGCCCCCAGGATGTCATGCTCTCATACCAAACCTATCCTCGATAGAGTTCAACACACTCTTTAAACAGAAAGGGAGATAGAGGGTTTACCCTGGTGTTTCTGACGATTCACTTCCAAGTGAGAACCAGGGATGGCAAGGGAAACTAAACGAAAGTCAAAACCAGTAAAATTTCTATAGTTTCGTTCGCGAGAGTGAAATGAAGAAACGAAATGGGTTTAAACCCGGGTAGCTAAACTCAGGGTCGAAACGAAATCCGAGTCAAAACTACTCTGGGTCGAAACTTAACTAATACTCTGGGACGAAACGAGACGCAGATAATTTTTCGCCACGGAGGGACCACGTGCTTCACCTTCGAACAGTTAAGTTTCAACCCACGCACTGAGTACGAAGTATGGTTGAATGAAGAAGAGGTTCCGCCTACCGCCATCAGATGCATGGGGCACTCACATTTTTACCAAAAAAAAGGATAACGGTGATCGCAATACGGCCATTTGATTTTTAAGCTCAATCTTTTAGCCTCTCCACACGCATGTCAAACGTAATGGGTCGAAAATATTCCCTCTTTTCCCCCTCCACTCAACTTCTGGGATCGAAACTTAACTATGAGCTTCGACTAATTCAGTTTCGTTCTCGGGAAAGTTTCGCCCCGGGTCGAAACTGAACTCCTTGGTGATTTTAATTTCGTGCGGGAACGAAACTAAACCTAGACCTCGTATTTACGTTTCGCCCCGGGTCGAATCGAAACATTTTCGTTTCGTTTCACTTGCCATCCGCGGTTTTTTGTTCCACCATGAATATCTGTGGAACTTGACAAAGTTATTTTTAGAAAATCATATTTGTGGGGGAGGGGGGGCAGCGACAACCGATGTGTTATGCGCCAAGCGAGACGAAGTCAAGGAGGGGCGGAGAGAAACTTAGTAACGGCATTAGACTGGTATTAGCGTCAAAGCGTTCAAGGTTTAACATCCCCAACCCAGAACGGAGTGGTGCTTTAAATAGTAGTAGATACACTTAGTAATCAAGCGGGACTTGGGCTTACTATATAATGAAATACTTTGTTATGTTCCATAGATAAATCTGTGAATCTTAATCATCATCATCACTGGTCAACAATCCTAGGATTGGTTTGACGCAGCTCTCCACTCAGTTCTCCTATCAGCTAATCTTTTCACACCTACGTATTTATTCTCTTTCACATCTCTCTTTACTTGTTCCATATATTTTGTTCGAGGTCTTCCTTTTCCATTCTTGCCTTCCACTTGTCCTTCAACGATTGTCTTCATCAGGCCATCATGTCTCAAGATGTGGCCTATAAGGTTGTTCCGTCTTCTTATTAAGGTTTTCATGAGGCTTCTCTTCTCTCCTACCCTTCTTAGGACTTCCTCGTTACTAACTCGGTTGATCCATTTGATTTTCATCATTCTTTTGTAGCACCACATTTCAAAGGCCTCTATCCTTGCTTTCTCCGCTGCGGTCATTGTCCATGACTCACTTCCGTATAGGAGCATACTCCAGATGTAGGTTCTTATAAATTGTTTCTTTACTTCCATATTTAAGTTTCCCGCTGTAAGCAGGTCTCTCTTTTGGTGGAATGCTCTCTTCGCCTGGGCTATTCTGCTGATGTGAATGTGAATCTTAATAAGTGATGATATTCTATAGCACTTTGTAGAGAGTTTAGGTTTATTGGAAACCAGCAGGCCACCCGGCGTTGCTCGGTTAGGATACTACCCAAAGAAGTGGGAAACTTTGAATACGTGGTCACACGGCAGGATTTTTATGTTTTCTCTTACAGCTTGTCAGTAGGTGTGCCTACCCGGCAGGATGTCCAACCGCAGAGGTTGAATGATGTGACGTAACAAACGGTAATGAGAAAAAGACGCAAAAGATGCAAGGAGGTTGTTAATATCCCGAGGCGCTATTTCCGAGTAAATAAACCCACGTGACAACTCCTCTCATCGAAAAAGGCCAATATCTGGTTAACACGATCTCTATTAGTACCTAGGTAACCGATCTACGTGCATTCACACGACCGCGGAAACCCAGTGCTGCCCTCGTGTGCCGACGTTTGTAATGAGCAGAAAAATATTCCAAAGTCGATACAGCCATTCTCTCATAAGTTCAAAATTAAAAAAAAGGCATGACTTCAGAAGAATTCCAGTTCATTGAATCAATCAAGCAGAGCCGTCTATTGAAGGAGGTTGTAAATATGTGGAGGCGCTGTTTCCGAGTTTTTAGCGTGGTCAAAGTTCCGCCATCTTGGTTTTGACAATTTTTGGACTTATCTCCTACTGATATTTTGAGGTGGCTAAGTTTTGTTCTGAAAATGAACTACATCAAGTGAAAAATACTACGATAACCATTAGTATTCCGTCGGTGATTGTCATCGGATTTTTCTCATCATTCGCGATACTTCTATTAATGTATAAAATCTGTTTCTGTTGGCCACTTTACTGGAGGAGATATCCTTGAAGATATACTCTATTACTGTAATTTTAAGATTTCATTTGGCTGTAATAAAATTAAATGCCAGTAAAAGTGCACGTAAATGACTAGTTTACTCTGGTAAAATTTAATTTTAAGCCGAGCTGGTTGTACAACGTAACCGTGGTGATTGATAATAATTTTTCCCTAGGAAAAAATGTTTTTTGAGTCATAACTTCGGGAAGCCTACCCATGAACTATGAAAAAAATGGTTTACAGTGTGTGTTCCATAGTTTATTTTAATGTATTATCGAGTTATGACCAAAAAAATCACCAAATAGTAAGCATTGACCCTTATGGGGCTGTCAATGTTTTGGTCAAAGTGGGCGTGGCTTGTCCTACCCAAGCACCTCCATTCCGGCCACACTTCGCTCCACGCTAGGAAACCAGTGGTGCCCCCTCCAGATATTTACAACCTCCTTGATCCAATGCAACAAGAAGTAGCACTAAGGGGTTTGGGAGCATAAGATGCTTCTATGTGCTAACTTTGGTTGCGATCCGAACAGCAGTATGAAAATGCATAGCGGACCAACAAACAACCATCCTTTTTTATACACATAGATGAGCGTGGAAGAGCCTTAGGGGAAGGATTGGCACCCACGATTTAATATACTAGTGATTTAAAGCTTATTTTTTATTTGTAATGCATTTTTTCTGGTTTTGGAAAAAGCGTGTTTTTAAATCTTTTTTATTTTTATTTTGTTTTTCGTACCTAGGTCGCACACAATACTTTTGGGAAAATTGAGAAAATTTGGAGGTGCTTCGGCCTCTTAGCCATACCCCTAGCTACGTATCTTAACCGCATTGAATGCACATCGCCAAGGGCGTACCCAGGATCCAAAGTAGAAGGGGGGTCAAGCCATGGTTGTTCAAGTTGTAGGTAATATTTATGCATGGAAAAGGTGAATGAAATCAACGTTATAAGGAAACTGAAACAGTTCTTTATTAGTTTTTAAAATTATTTGCTTGAAAATTTTATTATTTTCCTCAAAGACATTTGCATTTTTGCTGCTGGGGGGGGGGGGGGGCAGCTTCCCCCTCTTGCCCCTCGCTGGATACGCCCATGCAAACCACCACGATTCCCTGATTGAGTGATTAGAGCCCGACGTCGAAGGCTGGATCTATACAGTTTGCGTGTCACTGGGGCAACCAAAAGGTCACGGGCAAGGATGTAACCTAGGTAATGGATTCTCCATCAGATCTAGAATTAGCCTCAGGCCTGGCTTGAACTTTATCCGAGGCTATTAACCCATATCTCCCCACCGTAGCCCTATGGCTACATCCTACCATTCTGAGCATATTAGGTTCTTGAAGAAACGCCGAACTCCGGCTTGCTGTTGAATTGCAAAGAAATATGTTGTTGAAGCCTGAACTAATTTAATCCAATAAAAAATATAATATTTGTAGCCGGTCGAAATGAGCCCATAGACGGAAATGGACGCGAGTGAAACGGGAATTCGATATGGACGCCTACTGTCTAACACGCAAGTATAATAAAGTTAAACAGGAAATGGCAATGCACAGAGTATTTTAACCTTCCTCCATGCACAAATAAGCTTGCCCTGAAGATTTATCCGTTCTATCAAGGTCACTCGTAGGAATTGAACAACGTTATATTCTCACCTCCTTACCACCCACCGTATGGCATGGTAAAGTTTTTGAAGGAGGCGACCGACAGCTGAGGTCATTTACGCCAAGAGGAAAGGGTAGGTTTGGAAGGGTGGAGAGAAACCCGGCGTCGGCATTAGCCTACTCTTAACGAAAGGCGGCAACGGGACCACGGCTTAACGTTCCATCCGACGGACGCAGTGTTGCGCTTGAAATGTCCTCCATGCAACATTCAAGCAGGGATCAGGCAGTTTCAGACAATTCTCTGCTACCGCCGGAATTTGAACCCGAGACCGCTGGGTGGGAATGCAACACTCTAGCCACCACACCATTCCGATCCCCACCACCCACTGTAGCTATTTGGCTAAGGGTCATTCTGAAGAAACAGCTTTATTTATCACCAAAATATTTCACTGAATTGCGAAAGACAGCCATAGGAGCAGTGTGCCTCAATATCTTCACAATCTCAAGCAGAAAGTTTTCTGGGCGGAAATGAGTTAAGCGACACTGAACGCTTTAAAAGAAAAAGTGTACTCTAGGGCACTACGCACTAACGATTAAATGTTTAAGTAGATATCTATAGTAAAATTAAGAAAAAGCAGAAAAATAATATTAAATACGCCCTTTATCTCCGGGATTTTAATATAAAACAGTGGTCACGATTGGTATTCACAAAATTACGGCAGTAAATGAAATCTTTGAGCTATCATACGGATTAAGTGAGGATATTATTTATGACTCGATTAAAATAAAATTACAGAAACGATGAACAAAGAAAAATAGTAATAAAATTAAATTCGAAAAAATAGTAAAAATGAAACTATATATTCCTACAAAAGATAGTAGCTCTCCCAAAACCTAAGGATTTCAATCATAGGACTAGAAACATGTGAGCGGATCCAATAATCACTCGCGCCCTTACATGTCCCCCTTCTATAAACGCAGTCTCAAACCTTACGAGCTGGTCAACATCCGGGGTCAAGAATCATAAAGGTCAGACGAATAGAGCTTCAGCTAACAGTGTGAATGCCCCAGTTTCGCGAATGCAAACTTCAGAAAGGTCGCTTCGACTTGATTGACGCCGCAATAGGGTGGTTTCCTATTATTTTTTTGCCTAAATAGAAGATTATTACTCATGGAGTACGTACTTCACGCTTTTAGATTTTTATACGACGATATCTATTTTTCGCGATTAAATGAAAAGTGAAAATTTTCAAGCGCGTGAAAACGCGACGGGTAAGTATGAATGCCGGGAAAACTCCTGTGTGACGTCGCTCTGGTTCCCGCTGCCGCAAGTGAGGTGACCTTGGGGCGAGGCTCTGAGCGCTGATACGATGCAGGATGCTAGCAGGTTGCAGAGTACCATGCTAGCTGGTAGCGCTTGGCTTTAATAAGGATTATTAATACCTTATCAAACGAGGAAAACTTTCCGACCTTAGCCAGTTTTAATAGGTTATTATTAAGACATGTTTCCCTGAGCACTGTGCCTCATGCATGCATTGGTAACCTAGACGATGTAAAACTCCTATCTACTCGTATAGAACTAGGTCCCTGTGACGTCACGTGGAGTGGCATCTTATGGGCGCCAATCTGGCCTTTTGCAAATGAGGATAAAATTGACCCTTGCCATTCGTCTAAACCGGTATTTCTAAAACCAAATAATTTGTATATTATGAATACACTAATGGTGGGTAACGATACGTAATCAATGCCTTTCGTTTTCTTTGATGAAGGAAACTACCTAGAAAGGGAATAGAAGCTCATTCTCGACCCGCGCGTCTCACGTGCGCGGAGAAATGGAGAGCTGCGTCAAACCAATCTTAGGATTGTTGATTGATGATGATTTAATTAGAAAATTTCATCTAAGTCTTAGACCCTAAGGGACAAACGTTTGTTGAATTGAGAGGTTGAATGACACACATTTTCAAACTTTACCTCTGTATTGGTGCAATTTTCATATTTTAAACACACGTGATGTCTGTCTATTCCGTACACCCTCAAAATTTACAATATGGTAGCCTAAGTTTTGCTGCAGTAATTCGTTAGGATATCAGTACAAAATACAACTGGTGCGGCATTAATGATGCGTGATCGTAAAGACGACAATCCTTGACTGTAAGGAGGCAAAACAAAAACTTATTCGCACATTCTTATTACTGATGTACAAAAATACTTATTTCTAGCGAGACGAGCTAGGAAACATATTAATGCTTTTTCTCAATGGACATAGTTTTCAATCGACTCTATTCTTAGCATTCGGATTCAAATTCGTCTCCATTTTGATACACTATGTTCTTCTGGGTCATTAGTTTTGATGATGACTCAAGAGAGATAAAGATGAAAGAACCAAGAAAAAATATTTTGAAATTTTCATGAGATGATATTCACGCATTTCTCGGTTGGACCTTCATTATGAGAAGACTTCAAGTAGGATAACCCCATAGAGAATAGCCACAGTTAGACCAAATAATTCTGATAGACTACGAGAGCAAAGAATTTGAGTGCGTGAAGAGTACTCGGGATATGCCACCGCGTCAAAACTGCATAGTAACTGCAAAACAACTTCAGACATACCACAGGCAGTCATCAAATAAACTCTTTTCATTATTTTTCGAAACAAAAACAATAAGTTTTTCATCAAGAAACTGACATACGTGACATAAGAGCCATTGTAAAAATATAAGTTCGAATATTTTAATTTTCCATCTTTCTGCAAATAAATTCTACGACAGTAATAAAATTACGAGTCATAACTTCGAGGACTATGGCCGAGTCGGACATCGAAACGTCGGCAGAAATGCAGTTCCTGACACGATGGCGATCCCGAGATCTCTTCACGCAGTCTACTCGCCGGGAAAGCACCAAAAGAATTTGAGATTTAACAACGATTTCTACAGCCACACACTTGAGCAGGTTGAACTACTCCAATATTTTGGAAATGTTTGGGTGATGGAATTAGCCTGGTGTGGAGCCAGAGAATTCCTGAATCTTTTCATTATCTTTCAAAATAAAAAAAATTGGCATCAAGATATTGACATACGGTGCGTCATGAGATACGAGCCATTATAAAAATAAAATGTTCAATATTCTACTTTTCTATCTCCAAATAAATAAATAAACTCAATAACTGTATCAAAATACGCCAGTGGAGTGAGAACGCGCAACAGGCGAATTAAACTGTTTGAAAAAGTAACCATGTAGTCTAATTCCCTCATTGTCATCGCTGAAAAATATTTTATCATAATCTTACGAAAAATAACCGACTTATCAAATTATTTGGTGACTCACATGATAGTATTCTTATCACTACCTAATCCCGAACTAAAATATGACGAAAATGATTCATTCCACACTTAATTACGGAATCATCTCGACACCGTGAACGGAGTGGGCATTTTTAAGAATGGAATTTTCGCACGAGGAACTGCGCCGTGTTTATTTAAACTTCAAAGTAAACTTGGTGATAAAAAGCTAAGTTGTCCAAATACTAATATTTGGAGAGAGATCATAGCTCTACACTCCAAGTTCACTCCCAACTGTGCTAGAACGTACTCATATCTCAATCGTCCGACAGTTTCGACTTCATCACAGCTGGCAAAGAGATTTATCAATTCGGAGATAAAGACCAACATGGAGCGTAAAAGCTATAAATAAGAGCAAAGAATTAAATTTTAGCGTTAAAATTAATACTTTCTCATGACCACTAGTAAAATTATCCTACCTCTACGTAAAGATCCACGGGAAAAGAAAAAAGATCAAGTCCGAAGATCTCTTCTTACCGCAGATCCGCGTTGACATTTGTGCCAGCACAAGTTTCAGCAAAATACACCATCAGAAACACACAATTTAAAACACAAACACGTTTCTTAGCCCGTAAATAGCGAAAACTTAAAAAATATCACTCAAAATAGAACAAGTCACTCTCCGGCACAGAAAACGGTATCGGACTGCGAACTTATCTCGCGCTTCTCAGCATTATCCGTGACGTTTGTTATCAAACAGTTTATCACAATTTCATTATCTAATTGACTGTAATCGTTATTCTCTGTTCTTAGACTAGGCCACGAAAACAAATATGTATCCATAAAAAAACTCTTGGGACTTCCGCGGAGCCTGAGAATAAGTTCTGTAAGTAAGGCTGATCATGTTAACACGACCGTGGTAATGCAAAAATGTATAATGCATTCTGACGATAGTAACAATTAGAAGGACGAAATAAATCTAAATTTTGTGGAAAATAGACATACTATATATAAAACATATTTCCCCAGAGAGGAACCCCAAAGAAAAAAAGGAAAAAGAGAAAGTCGTCTGAGAAACCAAGGAAAAAGACGGCAAAACTCAACCGGCAACATCATCAGACATAGTAATCTGATGTAAAATATTCGAGGGGAAGAAAAGGGGAAGAATGACATGAACACCGCGTAGTATGAGCTATACAGAACAGATGATGAGGAATGTAAAAAAGAAACGGTTACCTAAGTGATAAAGGTCCTTCACTCAGACCCAGTGGTGTAGCCAGGAATTTCGTTCGGGGGGGGTCCAAAACCTGGGGGGAAATTTTTTTAAAAACAGGGTACTAAGTAATGGGTTTTAAACTAATTTTAATACTTTTCATGATCGAAAATAACATCATTTCTTAAAGAAAAATCTTTAAAACTCATGATTTTTCAATATTTTGTTTTATTTTATGAAATAAATAATTGTGTTTTTATATTTCGGCTACGCCACTACTCAGACCAGAAATTGCAATTTATAAAAGAATTCGCCTGATGGAATGGAAAGTTACGGCCAAAAAATTAAATCCACATTCAGTCATAACCTCATAAGGTAAAAATTTGAAATACGATATATGAGAAAATTGCCGCCAACAGATTCACTGTGGGAAGGAATCGCGCACAGATGAGAAAAACATAAACGAACCATACGAGGCCGAAGAGAGGCTGGGAGGCAGTGACCCGGTCAGAAGAAGCGCGAGCCTTCATAAACTTATGTGTCGAGGACTTGGATTTTTCACCGTCATTAGCTCGAAAAGTAGCAAATGCACCTGTCTGGCTTATGGCGGCAAAAACTCATCAAATGAAAATTCAATCTACGGAAAACAAGATAATCAGGAGAATTGCCGGAGGCCCATGGTTGATTAGAAATAAGGATATTAGGAAGGATTTAAAAATAACTCCAATCCTTATTGACCTAAATCCCCAGTTACCCAAATTTGAAAAATCTCTGGCTGCAACGAAAAACGACTTGCTATTGAATCTTTGGAATTACTCCCCTGTACAAACCGACAAGCACAAAACTCCCAAATACGCCCTAATATCCCTTCCCATTTAAGTACCTTTCGGCCACACTGTGACTACTCCATGAATAACCTCAACTGAAATGAAATTTTTTGAACCTCTCTGTAGACAGCCAATAGGGTAGTTTCCTTCATCAAAGAAAACAAAAGGCAATAATTGCGATTCGTTACCCACCATTAGTGTATTCATAATATACAAATTATTTCGTTTTATAAATGCCGGTTTAGACGAATGGTAATGGTCCATTTTTATCCTCATTTGAAAAGGGCCAGATTGGCGCCCATGCGATGCCACTCCACGTGACGTCACAGGGACCTAGTTTCTATAGGAGAAGATAGGAGTTATACATCGTCTGAGGTTACCAATGCATGCATGAGGCGCAGAGCTCAGGGAAACATGTCTTAATAATCACTTATTAAAACTGGCTAAGGTCGGAAAGTTTTCCTCGTTTGATAAGGTATTAATAATCCTTATTTAAGCCAAGCGCTACCAGGCGGCAGGGCACTAGGCTACCCGCTGGCAGCCTGCGACAAATCAGCGCTAAGCCTCGCCTCAAGGTCACCTCACCGGGCGGAGGGGGAACCAGAAATACGACGTACGGAGAGATTTCCCATCATTCCTACTAACGCGTCGCGTTTTCGCGCGCTTGAAAATTTTCACTTTTCATTTAATCGCGAAAAATAGATATTATCATTTAAAAATCTAAAAGTGTGAAATACGTACTCCAGGAGTAATAATCTTTCGATTAAGGCAATAAAAAAATAATAGGAAACCACCCTATTGGCTCGGAATAGTGACCAAGAATAAGGAAATTTCGGCGCGTGGCGATGGATCTAAGAAACGAAAAACACGGTTCCCTGAACCTTTCATACTTTACCAAAATGTAAAATTCATAAATTTAATGAACCAGTCTATTGCAGAAGTGGGCGCCAAACCGGCAAACGAGTCCACGACGCGGCACCGCCGCCGAATCAACACGAAATACTCAGTACTAGAATGAGCTTTCAATATATTATCTTAGTTTTGCACTTCTAAATCCTTGGGACTCGATTTTTAATAAATAGTTACTAATTCGCACCGTAGACATCATCGGCGTGGACGCAGGGGCGCCGACTTATAAAAAATATTGGGGGGCCCATATCGGAGGCCTTGCCCCGGGAAGAGGTTAAATTCAAAGTGTGTCGCAGCACCGAAACACTACCATGATTCACACCACTTGATTCAGTTAACCTGCATAACCTGCTTAACCTTATAATTATTTGTTTCAACACACATTGTTGAATTTATTTTAAAAGGTAACTATCGTCAAACATGGGAAATAAAAATTACCAATATTTATGTGATTTCACAAGGCATAAAACAACTTAATAATTTTCTTAAATTATTGAGGGGGCTCCGCCCCCCCAAACGAATTTTTGAGGGGGCTCGGGCCCCCTCAGGCCCCATGGAGTCGGCGCCACTGCGTGGACGCAAAAGCCGTTAAAAATGCGAACGGACGCCGCGCCGCAGCGATATAATTTTTACTGTACGAAAATTCCGCAGAAAAAAATCATTGGCCTTGACCAGGATTCGAAACCGGATCCCCCGATTTCCAGCCGAGTTTTTCAGCCATTTAAGCAACCGACGAGCCTTTCCCTTAAATACCCTTTCCATGAGCAATCTAATTTACTATTTACTGTCTGCGTTCATGTCTAATCATTGGGGATCCGCGTAACACTAATCCCAGGTCAAGGGATGCCGACTTACAAAAAATATTGGGGGGCCAAAACCGGGGATCTTGCCCCGGAAAATTTTTTAAGTAGTGAGTTTTAAGTTTTTTAAGCATTTTAGAAGAGTCATATAATCAACATTAGAACCCTGATAAGTCGAATCTCGATATCTGGACACTCCGGGGAAAATCGACTGGTCTGACACATTTTTTCCTCACACCCTTAACGAATTTTTGAGGGGGCCCCATGGAGTCGGCGCCACTGCCCAGGTCGGATAGCCAATGATGAGCTATAGTAGGTTGTTATCAAAACCTGGTAAAAAAATACATTCTTTACCCACTACAATTAAAAGATAGCACTGATTTCGACAAATAAAAAACAATTGTCTGAAATTATTTCAAGCTTAATGGCTACCAAACGAATTCTTACTTCCCCCACGTTTACATACACTGTGAGATTTTTAAAATAAAAAGATTCACCTACCTAAAGAGAGGCGATCTTCAATCTTTATCACAGGCCCGGAATAGAAGATGGAGGTTGCAGAATCCAATTGCCATTGTGACAGATCCTCTGCAGCCACTCCTCAGCATTGGGGACCTGGTGTACCGGCATGACCACAACCACTTGTGGGGTCAGTAACACCCGTGGAACCACCGAGATGGATTTCATTTTGTCGACCTTCACCGTGATGGAAATTAGGCAAGGACAATGACTCCTCATGCAGGGTGACATATCTGTATAGCTGCCATAGAGTTCCTTTGACATCTTCCTCCCTGACAGGACTATCTTCTAGCACATTGGGGTCCTCCTAAGGTATTTACCATTCTTTTCATATTTACTCAAGGATTTTATAAGGATTCTGACATGAAAGACTCACCTCACCTTGCCATGAGTGGGTGATAATGGTTATGGGATCCAATGACCATCCTTGACCGCTGCTCTTCAGTGGCAGAGGCTCTAGCGGACCAGCAGGGCCACTATTCTTTCTGAATTTATGGAAACCAAACATATTGCCTTCATCTGAAGATGGATGTGACCTTCCCGCTAACCAGAGTTTGCTCAATCTCTTCCTCCCTGGTATGTCCCTCACCAGCTGCACAAGGGTTCTATTCTTTTTCCCCACAGCCTTCAGCAGGACCAACAAAATCACCTCCGTAAATAGGTATTCATCCAGGAATAAGAGTCCCCAAGGGTTTTTCTCCAGAGGAGGAGACTAAGGTGGAGGATATCCAACAGAAGGTGGTGGAAAGCAAGTAAATTCGCTCCATATGAAGGTCGACTCCCCCTTCTTTCTCCTCCGAAAGCTCTAAAACCCTTCTTGCACAGACATCTTCCTTCTCACTGGGTCTCCTTCTAAAGGAGCTTGAAGGCCTTCTTCCCTAAACATCCATCCTGCCATAATGTACCCTTTAAGTTCTTCCTCCACCGCAGTTGCTGGAGGAGATGCTATATCTGAGTTTGTAGGCATAGGACGCATGGCGGATGGGTCCAGCATTTGTTCTGAAGCCTCCATATCTGCCTCTAGAGTCATCAACTCCCTCGAAGTAGGGCCCTTGGCTGTCATCCCTTTCTCATATCGTTCTCACATGCCACATAATTTCCCTATAACAGAGAGGAAAGAAACACAGGGTGACTTAACTACATATAAGCTGCAATTCAGATGAAAAAATTATCAATTTCAAACTCAACCTACCTCTGGTTGCTCAACTTCTGTTTGGCTCTATGTAGGTTGTAGAGAAAAAATAGAACCCATTATTTGCAGAATGTTTGGAATACCATGCTTGGAATGGGATATTCAAATGTTGAAGACATAACTTTACATAAGAGGATGAGTAAAATAACTAGCTACTTGAATATTTTACAATGATAGTTTAAGATTTTTTGTCCTTTTTTAAGACATTCCATGACTTTTCCATGCTACTTTTTTGCAATATTCCAAGGAATTCGACAATATGCAAGGGTCATTCCAAGCCAAGTTGAACTAGAGTGGATCCTTGACCTCTTAGATTTTGATGAAATTTGGTGTACATAAATGTTTGCCTACTCAAAGAAAAGATGTCATTTGAAGCAGATATAAAAATATAGGTGAAGACTTGTCATTGTTATAATAGCTGTATTTTGCAAACAAGAAATTATCAATGTCACATATTTTGGGAGAGCAATAATTTAAACAATGTTTGAGGATTTGTTTCATACTATTTTTTTGGAAAATTAGACAATATAACCAACATATTAATGCAATTTTAATGGCTCGAACAATTAATTGCAAAAAAATAAAATTCTGAATAAACAAAAACGTGGTTAACTGTAGATAAATAATAGAAGTTGAAAAATAATGACATCATATGATGATGGTATTCTAATTTTGAAGATATACTTACATGTCTGCAGATGAAGAAAAATAACCACTTGAATTTTACAGCAAATATGACTTTTCCATACTTTTTCATCATTTTCTCCTCACATTCTATTACACATCACACACAAGTAAATTCCATGTCTTTCAAGGTTTTCCAGATGAGTGGACACCTAAATACAAATGGCCAAAGAATATAAGTACATGGCACTAAACAATGCCAAACCTATTTTGAAAATACCCATGTAAGTAGGTACATATTATGTTTAACATTCCTTGAGCCAGGGACCTAAAAAAATCCAAATATAAAATTCAAACATAATTCCAGGTTTTCTTGGCTTAATCTCTGCATTTCTCCAGGGTTTTCTTCCGCATCAGATTGTTGGTTGACAACAGTTTCGCTGGCCATCCTGCCAGCGTCTTCAGGTCGAAGGCCTTACCTTAAAGACGCTGACAGGATAGCCAGCGAAACTGTTGTCAACCAACAATCTGACGCGGAAGAAAACCCTGGAGAAATGCAGAGATCAAACCATCGCCGCGGAAACCTACGCTCTAACATTTCTTGGCTTAAGTTTAATTTACATTGCTGTGATTTTTGCATGAACAGATGCATGCATAGATTAAGTGTCTTACATGGTATATAAAATTCGAATAATAAAAATTAAATAAAAAATATAAATAATTAGCTAAGGTGTAAGTGTACAAAAAAAAGCAATTGGGATAGATAATTTCCTTCGCATTATGGCACACATGGGTAGTTTACGTAGAACATAATTCCTAAGGTTTTCTTAAGTTTCTTTTTACCAGCAAACATATCCACTCATAGAAGTGCAGAAGCTATATGGGCCAAACTAAGTTTAGGTATTCCATTCACTTTTTTACTCACACCAAGAGTAATTCCATAAAATTGTACATGGTTATACATACATATCTTATTTTGAAAGCAGTTAATAATATTTGGTGTTTAATTGTTTTCAGGAGATTGTTATAAACATTCCAGATTTTTAAAAAAATCACAAAAAGTTACAGGCCCTTAAAATTCAAGCATACCTTCCAGATTTCCAAAGACACTTTATGGTCTAACATGGCCTCCAATATTACCTCCAACATTACCATAAAAACTTAACACTTTCTTCCATGGACCCTTTGATTTGACCATATGATATCCTTACACCGTTAGATGAGACCCGAATAGAAAAACTTTTATTTTACTGCTTCTCAAGAGATCAATAATTGTTACGCTTGCTGAACTGCAATGAATAATAACAGCTTTTGGAAAAAAAATTCCCATCAAGAAGTAAAATACAAATTTTATTTTTATAATCAGCATCATTTTTAATAAGACTGCATTACTTCAAAAGCAGTTCTGAAGTTAGACTGAGATAGGATACTTCAATCTTAAGTCAACATCCTACATTTACTCCATTGATAAAAAAAAAACAAAACGCACAATAAGACCAACCTAAGAGTTGGCCAAGACAAGCATCACATTCACACAGTTCACAACGAAGACTTCTTTTCATCCATGTCTTAAGGTTTTTTCATCAACATTGCACACATACTATAATTAACTTCGGAACATGAAAATTCTTCTTTCACACAATATCATTTACCTGTTTCAACAAAACAACCACCAGATACACATACACAAGCACTTACACACACACATACATAACCTAGTAAAGAGAAGAACACACAACTTCCTTTCATTCACAGGAAAATAATAATCGATGGCTCCCAGAAAACTGCACTCTTACCTGAGATTTTATTAATTTAAAAACAAGTAATGAGAAATCAATTGCCACCACATACCTCAAGCAGTCATCACAAAATTCTGTTTCCCCACTAAAAAATTCTTTTGCAATCGAATATTCACTTTCATGTTCTTCGCTACATGAACCATCCATGAACATACTTCAAACCACTCATATTAAGCTGTCACTTCATTAAAAATGAGCTGCAAAGTATAAACTCCAGTCAACTAAACAAATGAAGCCACTAATTTAACCGATTCAAATAAAAATTGGTGCCAGGAACAGACCAGTAACTTTTATCACTTTATCCACCAGCCCATCATTTTATCCATTATTCATTTTATCAGATGGACACTTATTCACGCTCACTCCTCAAGAACACTTCAACTGCAAGAGCTATCACAATAATCTCCATCAAACTTTCTTTGTGAAAGATAGCAATGGTGAGTTCTGAACCAAAGCTTTGTATTCCAAGGCACTTTTTTGGCAGTCTGGAACACGCCCCAGCTCCCTGTACATGCATGCCTGTTGAAAGAAAAATTAATAAGACAAAACTGACCATAACTGGCGGCAGTTATTAAAAATGCTAAATGAGAGATTGATATCATAGTGAAAACTACCACAATCATTGACAATGCACCACTTTCATTTTATGTTGGCAAAAATATGATCAGTCACAGGAAATGCAACTGTGGAAGCAATGACTATTCTCCTAAGAGATACCTATGACCAAGGACAGAACGCCATGCTTGGATGAAGACAAATGTCACTACCAAAACCTACTTAATTTGAATAAATTTTGTAACAACTGATTTCTTATTTTTCTCATTTCCTCAGGTATACATATATGTTCATAGTTCTGATATATATTGCACGAACTTTTCTGTTGACTCTGCTAAAACAAAAGAAACCTTTTTCACGCCTCCCCCTTTCTCGACCGCTGACTTTTTTAGCTGACTCGCTTCAAAGATCCCCACTTCTGGAGGTCAACTGCAGCATGAATCATTAAACTTTTATAAGATTTAAATATTAGTAATGTGCACGTAATTAAAAAAAGAATGATACCAAACACGATGTATTTCTAACGTTATTTAAGCATTTGAAGCAAGGAAATAGTTGGAATAATATGATGGTGATTTCTGGCGAATATCGATATCCTCGCAGCTGATAGTGAGCTTCACGGTAGTTGATGCGGATTTTTTTTTCGAAAACAGGGCGTCTGGTTACAATTTACGAGTTATGCTACAAGTTTCACTTGTCTGAGTTGCTAACGAAGCGATGTCTTCTCAGGATATTTTGTTTCTCTTTATTAGCAATCTGAATTCATCTGCTCATCTAGAGCTACACTACTTATTGTTAGAAATGAGTGGGTAAGTTGCCTTCTCTACAGGATAAAAAATTTCATTGCGTAGTAATATGGTCATGCTTCACCCTCTGCAGATTTCGGACCATGGCCCTTCCGAAGACACAAGTGAGAGCTGTAAAAGATGGACTGAAAATAATTGAAGATGAAGAAAATCCGGGCCAGATATGCGCGAATATTGTAGAACCCCTCGGTATGTCCGCTAGCATATGAGGCAGGGCTGGGGGTATAGCGAGATCCCTGGTGAAAACAAGAAGTGGGATGAAGCCGAGGATCAGGTGGGCGTGCCGCTGATGATTAACGCCACATTGCCTCAATCATATTAAAATTTTAATTGCTAGAAAGCAACATTTCAAATAATAAACTATTTTTGACCTTCTTGATCCATCTCATAACCAATCACTGCGACGGCAAAATCAGTTGTTTGAGGCACAACACGCACATTTCTCGTAAATATGTGTACTTGAAATGGCATTTGATGGATAAGAATTTTTACAGTGAAATAGAAGTGAAAATTCCGAGTGGAGTGCAAACATTTTTTAGCAAGACCGCAAGGTTCCTTTAGGATATTTGAAAGAGAGATAATTCGAATCAACAATATGACCTAAGTGTTTTGATAAAGTAATAATATTCCTGTAATCAGCTAAAATCTTGTTTGAATCCGTTAATGAATATCATAATTCGCAAAAATCAAGCGTTTCCTGGGACATAGGCAACCAAGACAAACATTCCCGCATTCATCGGTTTTTTCATCCATCCCCCTGAAAAACGATAGATCGAGGTTCCACTGTAATTCTTCCAGGAGGTGAATATTCATACACAGAGTCAATAAATTTTCAAATATCAAGAAGTTCGTGAATATGGATTTGAGATTTGACTGAAATAACAGAAAGATTTGTTTCTTGGATTCGGATTGTGAAGATTGAGGATTCCACCCATCCATCGGTGTCGGCCAACGTGGCTCCGGGGTAATGTCCCCTACTGCCAACCGCGATCACGCGTTCGAATCCCACCTGGGTGGATTCACCATCATCTATGGTATGGATGTATGAGCAAAAAATCCACAGAGAAAAATAATCATTCGCCTATGGGGAATTTGATTTTTTTCTGTTGGTATTTTGCACAACTTGTGCAGCATGGGAGACTACCGTAAAGTTATCACTGTGGCTAGTCCCAGTACACTTAAATGGATGTATGTGATAGTCAAACAAGTAAGTTGTGAGAAAGGATTATCTAGTCCTAAATTCACTAGTAATAAAGATGACATTTTTATTATTAATATTATCCCTAGTAAATCGAGCTTGGAAGACGACGCACCTGAAGAACGAGGACGTCCTTTAACAGGGAAATGCTTTCCACCTTCTCTAAATCTGTCTTCACGCCCTCCAGTACCCTCACACACTCTTCCAGTATCTCCTTCTTGCTGGGTGGTGACAATGGGCCGTGGACTGCACCCTCTTCCTCCCCTCCCACAGGAGCACCTTTCACCGAGGACCTTGGCAGTCGAGTAGCACTCGCAGCCAGCTTGCATTGCACCAACACCATCATAGCCTTGGCCCTCATGTACCGACTGCCATGGGACAATATAACGGGCAGGCACTGCTCAAGCACACCCAGAGCTTGAGATGACAATCCCATTCTGAGCTGAAATGGAAAGTAATTATAACAATACATTAAAACTCTATATCGATGGCTACAACACGTATCTCAAAAATAGCAGATTTTCAGGAGAGCAAAAAAATGATTAATATGTGTTACTTGCACACTGAAATTAAAAACCAAAAGTTGATAAAATTGAAATAGAAGCATTCATTTGCAAAGAAAGAGCTGTTTTATGCTTGTATTTTATTTTTTTAATGTTATTACGCTTTTTTTAAGATGCCTGTTTCAAACCAACCGAATTTGAGATATGTGTTGTTAAAACTTACCCATCGACATGGTAAATATTAGGCAGGGTCCATTAACCCGGTAACGCCTGAATTAAAAAGTTTCTGCGATTTTTGTGGTAATCATATATTTAATACCAATGTAAGTCTGAGTCATTCAGTGCAAATTTTATTCTTTTAGCACTAATAGTTACCGAGATACATCCTGGTACCATATGGTACCGCTAGGCGTTTAAGAGGTCAAAAAAATCGGAATTTGAAAAACATTTCGGAAATCACATTTTAAGCCAAAAAAGTTAAATCTTAAAGCATCTTATCTGATATTCCCATTGCGGTGTAATCACAGCAACAAATAAACCTACGAATTTGTAGAAATCTGTCACGTCTCATTGTGTAATAAGTAAGATTATTTCTGGCGTTTGGTGCTGCCTCACAATAGTCCCTTTTACTGGGAGTCGTTTTAGGCCAACTTATAAAAAGAATTGCAACAAATATTTTCAGTACCACATGTGTTATATTTGGGTCATAATAGTTGCAGAATTGTACACACCTATTCGGTTCTAACACTTCGTGCATAAGGACATTTTTGTCAAAGACAGTTCAAATGTTCTGGTTGGGGATGCTTCATGGAACAGTGAGTTGGTAATCAGGATTACGAGAAATCCTTTCGTGCTTTACAATCTCTTCATCATCAAAAAAGCATCCTTCCTCCCTATTTTTATACCTTTTTCTGCTTTACGGCTCGGTCCAGTTTCACTTCACTCGTGAAAATTCTCAGACATTTCTTGAGATAAACTCAGCTGTTTGTCCACCTTTTCGAACAACAACTTCAAATTCGAGCGAAATTGGCGTCCACTCGTTATTCAATTTTCCTCAGTCAGAAGGAAGGTATTCATCCTCTCTTTGCAGCAGCACATGCTACATTATAAGCAGTATGTGTAAGTTATTTCGGCTTTACTAGCACATGAAAGTGTGCAAAGTATCTGAGTGTGATTGAGATCCGTAAGACAAAAATAATTTAAGTGATTAGACTGCTTCTTGTCGAAATGATGTCTGTCCCGTGGTGGTCTCTTGCCGCCAGCCGTCATTGAATTTTCCCCTTAGTAAGCCCCCTTATTCACCATCATACCCCCTTCCTAATTGAGTACACAGATACTCTTCCTATTCATCTTTCTAAATAGGGTTCAGGTATGCAATCATACCTCCCACTTCTTGAGCCCTCGTTTGGGTACGAGATTCTGAAAAAAGGCGGGCCTTATGTACTTGGATGACGTCAATATAACAAAAAAAATTAACTTATGTATATGCGTAATAACATTGATATAACGGAAAATTTATAATATAAATGATGAAAAATAAATATGTAATTGTAAAATAAAGAACTGTTAGAAAACGAAAACAACAGAAATATGCGCATTTACGCTTTCTGCCAAAACACTGTAGTGCAAGCGCCTAGCGGTACCATATGGTACCACCAAAATGGTTTGCATCATAACATCCCAAATATTAGGCTCACATACAAACACGATACTTAATATGAAATGTACATGTTATGACCATCATAATTACATAAAAACATCTTCGTATTATGAGTACATAAGAAGCAAGTAAAGAAAATCGAAATGCTTGCACGAAAATTTCAGTTTTTTTCGGATAGCTAAAATTCTCAATTTTCAAACGGCTCTAAATACGTTAATTTCAGCTTTGAAAAAGCAAACTTTTCGGGAAAATGTAAATAAAAACATTCTTATTATGTTTAAGCTCTCAAAAACCCAAATAAATTGCGATAAGTGACAAAAAAGTTACATTTAACATTAGTTGAATAATGATGTGATGTGAAATATTTCCGTAATAACTCAGTTTGCACCACCGTTTCTCATGCTCATTATAAATGGATGAATGGTATATCATTTCATATGGTATTTCATTTTGGTGTCATAGATAAATTGTTAAGGGAGAAATACTCCCTCCAGGCACAGAAAATGATATACCATTCATCCATTCATAATGAGCATAAGAAATGCTGGCGCAAACTGAATTATTACGGAAATATTTCACAGGCAACCGCAAACATCTTTCCCAGAGAAGAATTTAAAATTGCATATTATAACACATCTAACTTAAGGGCGTTGTTATGCAATACGAAAGATAAAATTGACATAAATGATAGAAGTGTCATTTACAAACTCAAGTGCAGTGACTGTGAGACCTGTTACATAGGCCAGACTGGACATTCGTTCCGATTAAGAACAGAGGAACACGGAAGGCATTTGAGAAACGGGGAGTTAGACAAATCACATTCCGCGAAACACTTATGGGAGAGTGACCACAGGAGCGATTTTGTTCCGGAAATTCTCCACCTTGAGAAAAAGGGAAGAAGGATGGACTGCTTGGAGTAGTTGGGGATTAGGAAGCACATCAAGAATGGAATTTTAGCGAATGAAAATATTTTTATCAACTATTCCCTCCTCTTGGAAATTCCCCTGAAGCTGAGTAACGCTCCAACCCCAACGCGACCCTCCCCTACCAACGCGTAATAGCAACCAGACAAACAACAACAAAATAACTGTTAATATAACGATTTCTGTACTTGATGATGTCGCCTCTGCAACGAAACCGGTCGTATTGAATAAATCGCGTGAAAAGGTACCATAACTTTTTATTGTTCACAATTTTTCAAGTTGTGATCTAGGAAATGTTGCATTTTAAACGTACTGTAGCGGAGCGCTGTCCGCTACTCAGGACATGGACTCTTGGGGGAAACCCAGGAGGTGGGGGCGTGAAGCCCTCGACGGGAGAAGGGCTTTTGGGGCCCGTTGTAAAAGAGAGAGAATAAAGGAGTTGTGGTTTGAACCTCGAAGTGAGCGAACGTTATTTTGAATATCCTTCTCCAGCGAACCGGCGCTACATTGGCGCAGTCGGTAGGATTGTGTTCTCGTTCCTGAGATTTTGCGTGCGGTTCGGCGGCGGCAGCCATGGCGGGTATGGTGATGCCGGAGAAGTTTAGTGGTGCGGAGGAGTGGGAAGACTGGGTCTTCCAATTTGAGACAGTGGCGGAAATAAATAAATGGCCTGAGGAGCAGAAGACGCTCTACCTGAGACTCTGCCTCACAGGAAACGCTCTCTCGGCGTTTCGTGATCTGCCGGAGGAAAACAGAGGGAGCTATGAAAAGGCGCGGGAGGCGTTGGGGCGGCGCTTCAACCCAAGGGAAGCGAGCGAGAAGGAGAAGGCGCGATTCGTCCAAAGGGCGCGCAACCCCGGAGAAGACATCGCCGCCTTTGCCACGGACCTCGGGCGCCTTGCTCGGCGCGCATACCCTTCCTGGCCCGAGGATGCGAGAAAGGCCGTAGTGCGCGACCGCTTCCTCGATGGGCTCGACGGGAACATTCGGGTGTGGGTGAAGCAGGCGAGACCTGCTAGCCTCGAGGAAGCAATCGGCGTTGCAATCGAGATGGAGGCAATCCATTTCGCCGAGTCATCCACCAGGGGAGTGAATGCGTTGGCGCCGGCGACGCTCGTCAGGTCACAGGATATCGGTGTGGGGAGTCGAGGGTGTGGTCGCGAGGACAGAGTGGAGGCCGCGTTGACTCAGAACTCAGAGACAATGAGAGAGGTGTTGCAATTTCTACGAGGGATGGTTATGTCGAGTGGTGAGGACCACGACCCCGCTCCCGCTCCGGAGAGGCGGCGCCCTAATTCCAGTGTGAGGCGCAGAGATCGGCCGCGCTGTTGGATGTGCGGCGAGGAGGGCCATCTGAGGGCCGAATGCCCACGGCTTTCCTTCTCGGGAAACGATGGGAGGCCGAGGAGACGGTAACCTTCTCGGCCGCAGACGGAAAAGGAAACCGAGACACTACTTCACCGCTCGAGGGCGTCGGAGGACGCGGAGTAAAGGAAATTTGGACAATTTTGTCCGAGTCAGTGCCCCTGGTGCGCGGATCCGTTTCGGGGATCCCCGTCGAGATACTAATAGACACGGGAGCGGCAGTGTCACTGATATCGGAAGAAATATGGAGCCGCACCGAAAATTCGGGGAAAATCATAACAGACAATGTGACACTAATAACGGCGAATGGGGAGCCATTACGGGTGCTTGGGAAGGGTGAAGTGATACTTCAGATCGGAGGGGAAGAGTTCTCTCATGATGTGCTCATCGCCCCGCGCCTATCGAAGGGATGCCTCCTGGGTGCCGATTTTCTGCGAGCACATCAGTGTGACGTGGCTTTTTCCCGGAATTGCATTCTTCTCCGCGGAAAAGCGGTGCCTTTTCTCTCAAGTGAGGGAAAGTGCGAGTGGGGCTGCGCAGTGACGTTGAAGGAGAACGTTGTTCTTCCTCCTCACCACGAAGTGGTAGTGGAGTGTTTGGTGAGCTCGGACCCGGGGTTCAAAGAAAAAGTGGGGATAATCGAGCCAAACCCAAAACTTTTAGAGCGTTATGGCGTTTTCGGTGCGCGGATTTTGCATAACGTGAAGGATACGGTGAATATGCTTTTCCTGAATCCCTTGGGAGAGACAGTGACTCTATACAAAGACACGAAAGTGGGCGTATTGCACGAGTGTTGTGGAGAACAAGTGGAAACATGTCAAAAGCCCGTTTTTAGTCTGGAGAACGCGCATCTCCCCCCAGCATCTTCCCTCTTTGACTTAAACTGTGCCGATATTAGTGAAGCGGAAATAGAGGAACTCAAAACAGTGTTGAATGAGTTTTCAGATGTGTGCTCTCGAGGACCCTACGACTTAGGGCGTACAAACATTCTTAAGCACACAATAGAGACTAGGGATGTGTCCCCGATTCGGCAACCTCCCAGGAGATTGCCAATCCACAGACGCGGAGAAGTGCGACGAATCGTAGAGGAAATGATGAGGGACGATATAATCGAAGAATCATCATCTCCTTGGAGTTCACCGATCGTTCTTGTGACAAAGAAAGACGGATCGACGCGATTTTGTGTTGATTATAGGCGTCTGAATTCCGTGACTCACAAAGATGCTTATCCCCTCCCCCGCATGGACGACATTCTCGATTCGCTCGCCGGCGCAACAGCTTTCTCCACAATAGATATGGCGTCAGGATACTGGCAGTGCGAGGTCGCGGAAGCTGATCGAGAAAAGACAGCCTTTACCACTGGTGACGGTCTATATCAGTTTAAAGTGCTGCCTTTCGGATTGTGCAACGGACCCAGTACATTCCAAAGACTAATGGACCTAGTGCTCGCGGGTGCACAGTGGAGGTCTTGTTTGGTGTACTTGGATGACGTCATAATTTTTGGAAGGGATTTTAGGGAGCACGTAGAAAGGCTAACAGATGTGTTGATACGCCTAAGGAAGGCGGGACTGAAAATTAAGCCTGAGAAGTGCCAAATCATGAAACCATCTGTGAAATTTTTAGGCCATATAGTCTCCAAAAATGGTGTCGCGACGGATCCTAATAAAATTGCCGCGATCACACAATGGCGATCTCCAGCATCCCTTGAGGAGCTTAGGGCGTTCCTAGGAACTGTGTCTTACTACAGGCGGTTTATTAGAGACTTTTCACAGATAGCCTGCCCCCTTCACAGGTTGACCGAAAAGCATGCCTTATTTAAATGGAGTGCAGAATGTGAAGACGCCTTTCAGACTCTTAAGCGAAAGCTAACGTGTTCACCGATTTTGGCCTTCCCGAGGATGGACTGCGAATTTACGCTCGACTGTGACGCTAGCGGGATGGGTATCGGGGCCGTACTCAGCCAGAGACAGGAAGGCGAGGAAAGGGTTGTGGCCTATTATAGTCGGACGCTCTCACGTGCCGAAAAACAATATTGTGTGACGAGGCGTGAACTTTTGGCGGTAGTAAATTCTACCCGCCATTTTCGCCAATATTTATTAGGCAAACGGTTTGTGGTGCGCACCGATCATAATTCCCTACAGTGGTTGAGATCGTTTCGAGAACCGGAAGGACAAGTTGCTCGCTGGCTTGAGCAATTGTCGGAGTATGACTTTTTAGTGGTGCATCGGCCGGGAAACAAACATGGAAATGCCGACGGTTTATCCCGGTCTGTTTGTAAACAGTGCGCTCGGGGAGAGGGGGAGCTGATTTCAGCGGAAATCGACGTCGTCTTAGAGGCCCCCAGTGAAAGCGTGAGAGACAGACAAAGCAAAGACCCCGTGCTGAGAAGGGTAATGGAAGCACTCGAAGCAGGAATTCGGCCGTCCGAGGGAGAGAGGAGGGGTGACTGCCCGAGGGCGAAGGCTTTGTGGACACAATGGGATAGACTAGTGTTTAAGGATGGGGCTCTCTTTCGAAGGTGGGAAGAAGAAGGAAGGGACGCCTTCCGTCTCCAGATAATTGTGCCTGCTGAGGCTAGGGACGAAATTCTTCGGGCTTTGCACGATTCGCCCGTCGGAGGCCATTTAGGGTACGAGAAAACTCTAGGTAAAGTGAGAGAGCGCTACTATTGGCCCGGATACACAAAAGACGTGGAAATTTGGTGCCGCACGTGTGAAGATTGTTCGCGTCGGAAATCCCCGCCTCACCAGCAACGAGCACCACTGGGTCATTGCCCGACGGGAGGACCGATGGAAAGGATTTCCATGGACATTTTAGGACCACTTCCTCAAACAAAGCTGGGAAATAAATATATATTGGTGGTCGCTGATGAGTTCACCAAGTGGACCGAAGCGTATGCCATGCATAACCAAGAGGCGGAAACAGTGGCGCATCATGTTAAGGGCTTCGTGTGCAGGTGGGGAGTGCCACGGGAAATCCATACTGATCAAGGACGCCAATTCGAATCCCGCCTCTTCCAAGAGATGTGTAAAGTGATTGGGGCGGTAAAAACAAGAACATCACCCTACCACCCACAGTCGGACGGCCAAGTCGAGCGGTTCAATAGAACATTATTAGCTATGTTGAGCCAGTGGACGGATATGGAATCCGAATGGGATGAGCATTTGGATTCCGTCATGCTAGCCTATCGGTCGGCCAAACACAGCAGCACAGGATTTACACCTTATTTTCTTATGTTTGGCAGAGAAGTGCGCCTTCCCATTGAGTTAGAGTGGGGGATCCCTGACGTGCAGAGGGGGGTGGCGAAAGAAGGCGACTTTGTGAGACGCTTGCGAGAGAGCCTCGAGAAAGCCCATGATCTCGCACGGCAGAGGCTTGGGTCGGCCCACCTCCGGCAAAAAGAACAATACGACCGCCGTTGTCACGGTGCACCCTTTGAGGAAGGGGAAAGGGTATGGCTCCACGATCCCGCTACGGCAAGAGGGAAGTGTCGCAAATTCCATCGCCCCTGGACGGGTCCTTTCCAAATCATACGGAAATTGTCCGAGGTCACGTACCGAGTGAAGAAGGTGGATAATCCTCGCCGCCGCCTAGTGGTACACTTCAACCGACTCAAAAGGTGGGAGGAAAGACCGGGAGGAGACACGGAAAAGGAATGTGAGAATACGGACGGAGTTGAAGAGACAAAAGATGGGCCAAGAGAGGCCGAGACAGCGAGGGAAAAACCGGTCGTCCGCGGAGGGGGTGGATGGAAGTTTTTCTCCATTCCACCAACACAGGAGGGCCAAGCGACTCCGGCAGCGAGAGAGGAGCCACCAGCTGAAGCGGTTATTGAGCCGACCATGCGATATCCCAGACGGGTGACAAGGGAGCCAGAAAGGTTTCAAGCCGGGCTCTGAGGAAGGAGTAATTCCGGGGGGGTGGTCTCTTTTCTTTTCGTTTCAGAGGTAAGGAGATAAAGGCGCCAACTTTCCGAGATCCGAGGACAGCGAAGGTTCCAGCTATGCTGACCGTCGCGAGGGCGCGACGCCTTTGAAAGGAGGGGGCAGTGTAGCGGAGCGCTGTCCGCTACTCAGGACATGGACTCTTGGGGGAAACCCAGGAGGTGGGGGCGTGAAGCCCTCGACGGGAGAAGGGCTTTTGGGGCCCGTTGTAAAAGAGAGAGAATAAAGGAGTTGTGGTTTGAACCTCGAAGTGAGCGAACGTTATTTTGAATATCCTTCTCCAGCGAACCGGCGGCGAACCGGCGCTACAGTACGTTCAGAAATCCCCCCTCACCACCTTCCCCTCTTCCCCTTTCTTCCACTCCTCTCTTCCCCCTCCCCTCAACCTAGAAGCACTTTGCTGAGTCGCACTGTGCGAGCGGCTCTCAGGAGTGTGCTATGAGCGGTGAGGCAGCTCCACAAAAAGAGTTGTTTATGCCATCACTAGGAATCGTCCATTTAATCGGTGGGCTGAAAAAGAAAACTTGTCGAAGTTGTACCCTATTGTGAATGCAAAACATAGAAGGCCTAAAGATCTCACCAGTTATTGTTGTGACACACCTTTATGTAGTTATTGCGTTAGGTCAAATGCATTTTTAGCAATTCAACAATCATTATACATAATTATTTTAAGTATCATTATAGTATATTGTTATGATCTTTAACTAATATATAAATGTTTTATATTTTAGAACATGTTTCTAGCATTATTTTAAAACCCATAACATTTGCTTTCCCATTCTTGATCAATTACGAGACTTGATGATTAGTTTAATAAAGAGAAGTTTAATAGTTTGACATAATTGTGTGTTGTAATGGCTACTATATAATTTAGTGCCAAGGTATAATGCAACTTTTATGAGAGGGGGACTATATCCATCAAAAGTATATTTAAACAAAATCCTGGTTGACAAACACCAAGCAAACAGAGATCTACCTGAAGGTCAGCCATTACGACTCCAGAAACAGCAGAAAGATACTCCAAATGATAGCGATGGGCCAAAGAAAGGGCTGTTGTGAGGCATGAGACAGCTGCCCGGAAGTTGGTGTTGAAGTTAGCCTCGGCCAGCAGTATGAGGGCCCGCACCGGCACAAATGGCAGGGGCTGTGATGGGGAGGGAAGAGATTGGGTCTCTGCTCCATGCTCAGACCTGTGGCTGCAATGTGAGTCCATCTCAGCAGCTGACCCACAGTTCTTCTGTCCAGGCAATTCATCCACACCACACTTCTCCATCCAATTCTGGCAGAGTGCTAGGATTTTCTTGGCAAGGATGAGAGCATTTGGATGCTCCCCCTTTGAAACACACAGCTCAATCATCCTAAAAATTGAAAGGACAAGAAGCGATGCTATAAGATTCCTGAATTTAAGGCAGCTAGAGTGCCTCGGTAAAAGTAACAAGAATTTTATGAAACTATGGTCACCTATTCTATGAAAGAAGCATACCATAGTTTCATAAAATTTTTGCTACTTTTACAGAGGCACTCTAGCTGCCTTAAATTCACTTTCAATAATCCAAAGAAAAAGTGATTCCCACGAGTTGTTTTTTACATGCCTATTTGATTGTAAAATTAGGAAAATTTAACATAGGCTCTTTTGGAGAAATATGATTTTTTTGTATATAATCTGTTGTTTCAGGCGAGATGGAGTGGAAATGGAACAAAACAAAGAGGCAGGAGCAATTTCCACAATTTTATATGTTTTGCACGACCGGTTTCTCTTACAGCATCATCAGACCTGATGGTGCTTTGAGCGAAACTGTTTGTAAAATAAATATAAAATAGTGGAAATAGCTCCTGCTTCTTTGATATGGTTTTTTTGAGCTAGCAAAGCTGTTTGTAACAAGAAGATACTGAGATGGCATTCATTAGAAGCAAAATTTTGTGACGAATAAAAAATATGTGAGGGAAAGTGTACGCTCATGATGAAATAAGAAAGATATATGTGAAAAACTGCCTGAAACTGGCAAGATGGCCACCAGGATCCCCAAATGCTTAAAAAAGACTCAAATTTAAATATGGATTGAATTAAAACGATAAAATCCAGCATAATCGTCAGAAAAAATAGGCTGAAAAAACAATGGAGACCGAGGCTGTCTACCATCAATGCATAATAAATCCAATTTCATGGCATAAAACAAATCAGGGAAAATAAAACTCACCTCAACTTGCTTTCCCATGGATCAAAAGATGCCATTGACTTGGCAGCTTGCTCTGCTACGTGCCATTGACAGTTGTAATTTGCACGTGTGAAGGTTAGTAACTGTTCACTAAGCATCCAATGGGTCGAAAGAGATCCACGGGGAAATTTTTCTCTTGCCAGTTGAAGGACAACCAAAGCCATGTTGTATTCACCCTGGAATAACCAATATTTACATTAAAATAACTTAAATGGAAAAATGATATCACCCAATCATATTCAAAGTCTAACATAACATCAACGCTTCTCAAAGTAAAGATGCTAAATTTGACTCCCTACCTTTTTCCCGAATTTTTTTTCCGAATCCATTTTTCCCGAATAACCTTTTTCCCGAAAGCTTTTTTCCCGAAACCCTGTTCTCCGAAACTTTTTTTACCGAACACCTTATTTCCCGATTGTATAAAAAACATGCTATTTATCGTAAAATTCAACAAGTGGGACTTCACGTCCCTTACAATGACCCAACAGATAGAACCCTCAAAACGACAGTTCATATGATGGCAGCTTTAACGTTTGTTCCAGTTGAAGACGTTGAAACTAATTTCGAGCTACAAAAGCAGGTTATGCAACAACAAATAATGCATCTGACGGTTGGAATAACCGCTTTAGGTTACTAGTCGGGAAAAACCACCCGGAAGCCAAAAAAGAAATGGTACGACATGCACGAGAGGCTGAAATCGGTCGTAGAAGAATATGAAGATTACAAGAACGATAGGAATTTTCTTGAATTTCTCAGAGCTATCGCGCACAATATAATTTTCTAAAAAAATGATGTATCTTGTGTATGAATATATTTGGTTATGAAAAATATGAACTCATTTTTATACAATCGGGAAATAAGGTGTTGGGTAAAAAATGTTTCGGAGAAAAGGGTTTCGGGAAAAAAGCTTTCGGGAAAAAGGTCATCGGAAAAAATGATTCGGGAAAACGGTCGGGTACCCTAAATTCAGTTCCACACAATGGCTATCAAAGATTTTTTCCAAGCTCTAAGATTATCCTTTCTCCAGAAATATTCAATTTAAACCAGTTTGTTGCTCACTTAAAATTATGAACTCACAGAGCCACAAAAAACTTAAACCAAGTGCCTCTGTCATGCCATTACCAAAAAGTAAAATTCAATCACAAAAAGCCACTAACTCAATTGAATCTACAAAGATGCTCATCTAAGGAATTATTTAACTCAAGAACAACTATTCAGATGAGCATTCTTTCAAAAAGTTTGACATTATAATAAAATTGAAGAATTACTAATGGCAATGAGAGTAAAAATACAAACTTTATAAATATACATTCAACAAACCATATAAAATTATCAAGCATTTTAAGAGTATGCAGTAAAAAACTGATCTAGGAATAATGAACATCCTAATTTACCTCATGTATGAAGTAGTTTGTTACGTTGCAGATCGCTAAGCACAACCCTTCTGAGTTCCCTCCAACAGACCCAGGTGTCTCATCATCAGTATTCAGAAGCAACAGCAACTGACTGTTAAGAGATGCCATCTCAGTTTCACCATACAGGTTCCACAAAGCAGATTTCAATGCATAACTGCATGCGGCCAAATCCCCCATTGAATGCTGACAGTTTAAAACATCGCTTTCCGTCACCAACTGAAATAAAGGAAATTGGCAAGAAGTGCACCCGAGTTAAAAAATTACTCATTTTTTAAATATTGGTTCAACAAAGAAAACACTGGCAAACAAACTATTTTCCATGTTCATTGAACATAAAACAAAAATACTATAAGCATACTTTAATGGAAAACACCACACTGCGAACTGAAACCCACCTCAAACACTGAGGATGGCTTCCCACCATTGAGTCCATCATGCTGGGCCAAAGACTGCATTCCCAAAGATGCCAAATACATGAGGCCTAAGTCAGTGCTCTTGGATATGGAGCGCTGAATGAGTAGTCTCTGGAAAGGAATTTTTTCCATTAAAGTCAAAAAGTTGCACTTGAAAAATTCACATGTGAACAAAGACTCAAAGCATTATGTTTTCAATGCACTTAATATTATTCCAGCAGTGACTACTACAAAACAGAATAAAATTGAAATTTTGATCCAGAGATGATTCATCTACCTAGAGCTACACAAGAGCCTTTCATGTGAAATATATAGAAAGAAATTTTCACTGGGATGAAATTCAGTTATCCCTCTGATGTAACCATATCATATTTATACAAAAATATTTAACTAATATAATTTCAACAATAAAAAATGCTATAAAATTTTCATTGAGCCATTATAAATCTAATACATATATCAGATTAATAATATATATTTATATGAACTATGAAAAGTGAGAAAATATCAATTATGGAAAAAACTCATGCTACTTATCCCTCCTTTTTAGGTATAATGAAATTTGAATAAACTTCATTAATCTTCACTTACTTTATTTGAATCAGCCAGTTTATACAACCAGCTTAGAGCATGCTGCAAACAAACATTATCATTTGCTTCATGGGCAATCTTTATGGCTTCATTTAGTATGCTCAAGGCACTCTCCCTGAAAGAAGAATAGTAACCTTCATGAACACACTACACCTCGCTTTACCAAAATAACGAATCTCTCCATGAATTGTACATACTTGTGTCCAAACTGAGTATGCAATGCTGCCAGGTTTAGAGCGGCATATCTAAAGCCTTTATTCTTTTCATCCTGCGTGATTCCTTTACTGTCTGCAACAACAGTACTGCGATCAAAACAATGGTGAAGACTATGAACAGCCCCACAAAACTCTTTAACCCTCATGCAGTTGAGATAGCAGAGATAGTGCTG